>NC_043713.1:17493474-17547632 GCF_006229205.1 Suricata suricatta | reverse complement strand
ATATATACACCACATCTTCTTGATCCATTCATCAGTTGATGGACATTTAGGCTCTTTCCATGATTTGGCTATTGTAGAAAGTGCCACTATGAACATTGGGATACATGTGCTCCTATGCATCAGCATTTCTGTATCCCCTGGGTAAATCCCTAGCAGTGTTATTGCTGGGTCATAGGGGAGTTCTATCTATAGTTTTTTGAGGAGTCTCCACACTGTTTTCCAGAGCGGCTGCACCAGTTTACATTGCCACCAACAGTGTAGGAGGGTGCCTGTCTCTCCACACCCTCGCCAGCATCTATAGTCTTTTGATTTGTTCATTTTAGTGACTCTGACCGGTGTGAGGTGGTATCTCAGTGTGGTTTTGAAAGTCTAGTCTTCCCAGACTTTGACTATCTCCAAAAGATAAATGGGGGTGTGAGAGAAACGTTTCAGCTCTCTGAGAAGTTAAGGGACACATCATATGTGTCCTGTGCAGTCCTCCACTGTCTGGAACAGATAGGAAGGGCGAGTAGAAGGTTTGACACCATCTGCATCAAAATTTGGGGGCTGGTTGATGAGGGGTTAATTGGGGCTAATTTGAAATGTACAGGCTAGAAACATTCTCCCTGGAGAACACATGCTAGCATCTTAGCTCCCCTTTGCTGAGAGATGATGGTCTCCAATTCACTGTCGGCTGCTCCGGGGAGCTCAGAGAAATGATATGTACATGGACCTAGTAGAAAACATAAAAATAATAAATGAAACTAATAATGCAAAAAGCGTTCGGAAATAAGTAGTCCCTTCTGACATGAGCTCTGCTGGAAGCCTTGAAGAACGAAGGCTGGAATATTAAATGAAAGATGTAAATTGTAAAAATTGGAGCAGTAAATTCTCCTTTGGAAGAAGAGGGAGCCAACAGTTCTGGTCAGTGGGAACTGAGTGGCAGGAGCTAGTTTCCAGTTCAGATTCAATCCTAGGAGGATGCCCCTCCACACACACCTCTTCCCCAAAGGGGTTCAGGAGCAGGGAGGTGTGGGGAGGGAAAGGGGGACAGGTGAGCAGAACTTGCAACCTGTCATCCTTGTAAAATAAATACGCTTTCTCTGGGGACTGTGAGGGCTCGATGGCAATGCAGGACTGCATTTCCTTGTTAAACCTTTTCCTTTCCCAGCAGAGGCTTCTTTGCCACTGTCGCTTCTCCCCTGAGATGCCCAACCAAGGAAATAATGCCACAGCGTCAAGTGGAAAATCCTGACAAGGATGAACAGAAAAACCTAACGAGGCAAACCTTCATGGATTTGATTGAAATGTATTTCCAAATGAATGCAGGGCTACAGGATAGAAACGTGGAGGTGTTTGGGCTATTTTTGCTCTAAAAACAAGGCAAGAACAGAGGGAGGGTGGAAAGACCCTCCTGTAAAGAAGAGACTCCTCTTCGATTCACTTGTATGTTGATGATTTTCTGATCTTAGCCATGGTGCTGACTTAATTTCATTTGGCCGGTCATTTTCAGCTGAACAGTTGGACTGAGCCAATCCAGAGAAGCCAAATCTCACCAAATTCCACCCTTTGCCTGAGGCAAGTGTGCCACACGACCCACTTCTGAACCCAGCCTGGGATCACCTCCCCCTGGCCACCGTCCCCTACTTTGGGCAGGTGGAAAATGGAGGCCTCGGAGCTATGGGATCAAGAGCAGAAGCCCGTGGCGCCCTGCTGGCCTGGTCCCTCACTGCCGCTTCCCAGTCTGTCAATCCAAGATGCAAAGGAAAAGAGCAATCCGGGATTGACAGCACCCCCTCGTGGCACATTACGCCTGATGCCCCTGGCCCCCCAAAGTCAGCATCAGTAGCCTGTGGGGACAGACCTGGGGTCCAGTCCTTTTGCTCACTAACTCCGCACACGGGCTGCATTTATTAACTTATTACTCACTCAGTCACTCTCTACTGAGCCTCAAGGAAGTGCCAGGCACTGGGTCTATAGTAGTAAGTGGAGCAGGTATGACGGGGGCCTCCATGGGGCTTTGTGCAGAAACACCCAGATGCCCTGAGCATCCAGGGAAGGTGGGAGGAGATACGATTCCTGTCCTCCAGAGGTCTCCATCCAGCCGGGGAGATTAGGTTTGGGCTGCACAAGTGAAGGAATGCATCTTAATTTCCCAGAGGAGAGAAGCATGGCTTGGGTGAGGTAAGGAGCAAAGCCAGGTCAGAGCTCCGTCTTCCACTCCAGGGCTCCAGCATGTGGTCAAGCGCCTTCCAGAATGCTTTCTCCTGGGACACTGGTGCCTGAAGTGACTCCACCTCGGTCTGCACATCCTCTGTGCCTTCCCAGCCGAAGTGCAGTCCAAGCAGCCCGCACCAACCAGCCGGGAGCGGTCCTGTGTCCTTGTCTCTCTGTCAATTCAGCATCAGTCAGCTCTCTTCGTGTCCTAGGGCTGCTGCAACAAAGTGCCACAAACTCAGTGGCTTAGAACAACAGAAACGTATTTTCTCACAGTTCTGAAAGCTGTGAGTTCAAAATCAAGGTGTCGGCAGGGCCTTGCTCCCTCTGACTGTGGGAAGAATCCTTTCCTGCTATTTCCAGTGTCTGGGGGTGGCCAGCAATCCTGAGCCTTCATTGGCTTGTAGACATAACACTCCCATCTCTGACTCTGTTATCACATGGCATTCTCCTTGTGTGTCTCTGTCCCTGTGTCCAAATTTCTCTCTTCTTATAAGGACACTAGTCTTTTTGGGGTAAGGGTCCTCCCTACTCTGTATGACTTCATCTTGCCCTAACTAATCATATCTGCAATGACCCTATTTCCAAATAGGTATATTCTGAGGTCATACTGGGGACAGACCTTTTTTGGAGGACACAATTCAAGCCAAAACACAGACTACACTGATCAGCTCACGAAAGGTCCCTCAGGGAAGCTTCCAGAACGATGGTGCTGTAAGGCAAAAAAGAAACAGCCTCTGTGTCTCCTTCTTCACCATGACTACTGTGTACCAGAAGGTGCCTTCAATCAATATTTATTGAATGATTCTTTTCAATCTCCTGAGAAACTCACTCCAAACATCACTGTACCTATTTTTAAAAACAGAATCACAGCAGCTGCTAGTCTCTCAAAAGTGCAGCTTAGTTTCATAAAATCCCCACTCATTTTCTCTTCCAATATTTATTGTACACACTCTTTGAAAGACACCATGCTAGCCACTGTGGTGGCTACAGAACTTTTTTTACATACACATAAAGTAATGGTGGTGAAGATAAAATAAGAAGACAGTTGACCACAGCATGCCAACGTTTTTAACTGCTGCATCCCCTCCCTGGGTGGTAGCTGAGATTTAGCTGAGGTATGTATCCATATCATGCACCATTCAAGGATGTAAGGGCAAAAGCAGTTTCCTTAGCCCATGAGTGAGCCGAGCCACCCACCTGTGTGATTCTCTTCATGTCGATGTCTATGCCTGCCAGAATGGTAGTCCCTAGCTACCATAGGGGTAAGAACACTGTTGCTCTATAAAGCCAAAATGGTTCCCTTAAGAAAGTCAGTGCTTGACCAGATGAGGAAAGTGAAAAGGATGTAAAAATGGGCCTCGAATAGAAAATCAAAGTTGTGTGAAAACAATTATCCATGGCGAAGAGTGTAAGTTGTGATCAGGATACCTGCAAAGGTCCAGGGCACATTGCTTGTGGATGTCATGGGTCTACTCTGTGGCCACTGTGCCCCAAGAAAGTGGCGGGTGCCACAAGAGGAGCGCCATGTCAGGAGGATGCATAAATTTTAAAAAAAATTTAATGTTTTTTATTTATTTTTGAGAGAGAGAAAGACAGCGTGAGCAGGGGAGGGTCAGAGAGAGAGGGAGACACAAAATCTGAAGCAGGCTCCAGGCTCTGAGCTAGCTGTCAGCACAGAGCCCAACATGGGGCTCGAATCACGAATCATGAGATCATGACCTAAGCCGAAGCCGGACGCTCAACCAACTGAGCCCCCTAGGTGCCCCTAGAGGATGCAGATGTGTAGCTGAGAGGCACCCTCTGGCTGTGGGATCATAGAAATATTTATGGAGAAGAGGCATCTAGGATGAACCTGGAAGGTTCGGTGAGGTTCAGACTTGCAGAGATGATGGAGCCACTGAAGAAAGGTTTGTCACATCCCTAGATGCAAAGCAACAAGAGAGGATGATGTTTCCCTTCTTGGGGTTCCAGAAACTCTAGCAGGTGCATATGAATTAACAAAGAAACTCACAGTACAAATGATTTATACCGATGCATACATAAGGTGCCAAAAGCGTACAAACCATTAATAAGGTAAAGCAAGACGAGGCAAGATAAGAAAGTCTCTCAGCGACTATTGAATACTGAAAATGAACTGAGGGTTGAAGGGGAAGGGGGAGGGGGGAAAAGAGGTGGTGGTGATGGAGGAGGGCACTTGTGGGGAAGAGCACTGGGTGTTGTATGGAAACCAATTTGACAATGAACTATTAAAAAAAATAAAATATTGTAAAAAAAAAAAGTAAGTCTCTCATCTGTGAGAGACCCACCTTTTTAAAATTAAGAGCCCTCAGTTCTGCTGGTTCTTTCTCAAAGGCTCTAAGAATTAGAAAATGGGAGACGCTGCTTCTCCAGTTCCGATCTGCTTTGGGAATCCACTGACAGCCTAGCTCGTCCCAGCCAATAGGGCAAAACTAACATTTATCATAGCCACTGCTTTACTGTATTTTCCAGAAGCCACACACCATGCTTTCTGCTGGGGGACCCCTGCTCTTGCATTGAAGGTGAAACGTCCTTGACCACCATCCCCCCGCCACCTGTGAAGCCCAAGTCCCTCCTGAAGATTTCTGTAACTTCCTGCGAGACCCAGAGACTCCTCGCCCCCAGCCCTCATTGTCACTGCCATCCCAGGACCCTCCCTGAGCCACGTGGACCCAAGCATCCTACCTCCCTAACCTGACCAGCATCCATCAGGGATCTGGCCTCACCAAGCATTTCAGGAATCTTCCCTGGAAAAACTGGGGGAAAGGTCACTTGGAAGGGCACTCTGCATACCATTTTCCCACTTTATTTGCCCTTCCCTTCTCACACCCCTACGCGTGAAAGCCCGGTCCTGCCTTCTTCCCCCTCCCCCTCCAGTTCCAAATCATCTCCCTGTACTTTGCAAAGCAGCTTCGGTCTTTCTCTGAAGCTGTGACTGGTCAATACCTAGGCCCTCGGGGCTCAACCCCAAGTGGGCTAATCAAGGGATTCTTTCCACATCAGATGCTCTCCCTTGTGCCAGCTCCAGAGAAAATAACATTTTTCTCCCTCTCATTTCAGATTCAGTATCTCCCATCGTCTTCTCCATGGTCCTATGGAGAGGCACGATTATTGCTCTCATTTTGCAAATGAGGAAACTGAGGCTCAGAGAGGTTAAGTGATCCAGTGAAGGTTATGTAGCAGGAGAGTGGTCGGACCAGTTTACAAGCACCACGTCTGGGTGGTTCCAAAGCCCTTAGCCGGACTCTCCCACCCTGAAATGTCCCAGTCAGAACCTTATTCTGCCTCAGGGGGAATGGGACCAAACCAGTCACAATACAGTGAGGTTTTACAGAGCTTTTTCCAAGCTGTTTAAAATGACTGAGAAAATGGAACCCTCTGGAAGACATGTAAGATGATGCTTGGTAAGAATTCTAATGAGCTTACAGTCTCTGCCGTGCATGTCTGGACTGTATCTATTGAGGGTCAGAAATGAGGGATTTATTCTGTCCATGAATCAGAGAATAACTATTGTTATTATTTAGCATTGATTAATTGTTCCTCTGGCCCTCTGAGCCTCTCCACACAGTTCCCAGAAAATCATTAAGCTTCCAGGGCTGGCTGGGCCTTGACATTCTGGGCAAAGAGCTGCACGTTGATCCCTGCAAGAAGGAGCCGGGCTCAGAGTGGCCAGGCAAGAGGAGGACCCAGCCCCCAGCAAGACGCTCCCTCCACCACCCTTCACCCCCACAGTGGCTCCCAACAGGACTCAAGCAGGGAGCCAGAAAGCACAGACAAGACAACAAGGAGGCACCGACTGTCTTCTATGTTGAGGACTCGGGGAAATGCATCCATATTGCGTAATTACTAATAAGAAAGGGGCGCTCTTCAGGGTAATTATAGCCACCACCGCCTCAGCGCATTTGCGCGCCTGATTAAACGGAACGTTGTAAAGGGAGCCGAGCAGTGAATTTTCATCCTGACATCCAATAACACTCCCTGACCCTTTGGATATTGTCCTCCCAGAGGTCAAAAATATGAATAAATTACGGTCCTGACAACCTTGACACTGAGTTGAGGTGGGATGAAAAGCTCTCTGGGGGAAAAAAAATCTGACATTACATTTGTGATCACAGAGAATAAAGAAAAATCCATATCCTAATTTTGCTAAATTTAGGCCTGACGGGAAGAACAGAGAATACCTTTGACGTGATGTTTATTCAGGAGGCGAGTGGCTCTCTGCACTTAAAGCCAAGATATGGCCTCCGTCATTCAGCGCTGAGGTGAGAGTTACTAGTTCCCATGGACAATTTTTATTGATTAGAAATGGTCAACCCCGGGATAACGCCATCCAGAGGAGTCGGCTCTGAACCATTATTGTTAAATAGTTAACAGTGGTGCTTCCGCTAAGGTCAAATGTATGTCTGGCACGTGAGGCCATCTGTCATATGTGAGGAGCCTCGTTTACAGACAGACAACCAAGCTAAGGCGATCAACCTGAGATGTGCTAAGCTGGGAATTTATAACAGTTGAGCAAAGGAAGGTTGCCTCTTGTTTTAGGTTCCGTCAGGGGATTGGGGAGGAGCAGAAACCAAGGGATGGAAGGAGAGGAGTAATTTACTCAGGTAGCCTTGGGTAGGCTGTCTTTGGGATGAAGGGTAGGGGTCAATGTACAGAGACCATCCATCCATCCCTCCCAGCCTGGAGTCTATCTGCCATGAGTTCAAAGACCCAGCACACGGGACATAAAACCGACCAGATTTGTCATTTATGCAGCAGGAAACATGTCCAGACAGGAGCCCTATATCACTCAAAAGGATGGACTGATGGCAGGAGAGGGAAGAGCAAATGCCCTCGTCCTTGGACACCATGACCTTGATTTGTCTGTGTCATTGGCGTGAAAGTAGCCTGCTCAGCAGCCAGCATGGGGTCCCCTCTGCCCTGAGTCCACAGGCTCACAGGCACAGATCCCAGAACACCATGACCCAGCTTCCAGTGCTCTGCGGCCCTGCTGGCATTTCCAGTCCACAGAACAATGTGTAGATTTGATTTTGTAACACAACAGACTTCTCAACTTCGATCATTCCTTTCCCTCAAAATATTTCCTCTAGAGGCTCCCAAGTGATAGAGGGCAGTGGTTTAGCATCCAGACTGCAGAGTCCAAATGCCAAGGTCCTAACCGTGCCTTTACTTCTTCCTGGGTGTAGTGGATGCTGTGGTGTGCCACCCAGATGTCCCCTTCAGGACCACAGCTCTCCTTCTCAGCTGCAGGGATCAGAGCCATGCCAGTGCCTACAGCCCATGGCAAGAGAAACAATCAATACTACTGACCTGGTTTTATGTAAAATTTTAATTAGTGTTTGTTTATCATGGATGATAGAGCTCATTATCAGTTTTAATAATTTTGCAATAAACTATTACTTCTCTTGTGGAGGTTAGGCACCCCCCTTGGGTGACTGTCTCACTTCTCTTGCCCTTGGCATGGCACTGGCCGAGAGTAGTGGCTGCTGAGGGCACAGTAGAGCACCTCTCCAGAAGAACCCTTGGACAGAGGAAGCTGCCTCACCGCAGTGTGTGCCCTTCAGGTGTAGGGGTCAGCCCACATCTAATGACTGGTCAGTAAGGAGGTTCAATGATCCAGTCCCCAGACTCAGCTGGGGGAACCCCAAAGGGCCATCCCAGCTCTACAGCTCCCATGGGATTGACGATATTGGTTTCCTAGGGCTGCCATAACAAAGTACTGTAGACTTAGAACAATAGTAATCTATGGTTTCAAGGTTTCGGAGGCCAGAAGTCTGAGATCAAAGTGTTGGAAGGGCTATGCTTCCTTTCAAGGTGACAGAGGGAGGATCTGTGCCAGGCTTCACTCTCAGCTTCTGGTAGTTCCTAAATTGCTACCTTCCTCCTCTCCCCACCCTGACATTTTTCCCCAAGTCTCTTCTTCCCTCCTTAGTTAGACAAACGGAGAAACTCAGATGGTCTGCTGCATGACCATGAGCTATCAGGAAATGAGATGTCAGGCTCCCCTTTCTGCAAACATGCATGATCTCCATGAGGGGTTGATTCTCTTAAAGCTTTTCTGAATAGAGTTGAGGAGCATCCCTCTCCTGCCCCCCATCCCCCAAGCGGAGGATTCCTAGCAGTCTCTACTGGACCAATAAACCCCAAATACCTACCAGATCTTCTCCATCCTCTTCCTTTTACTGTTTAATTATTTCCTAATGTTGACTGGGGAGTTGTGGGTAAAGTGCTCTTCAGTAAGAGGCAGGTGGTAGCCAAGTCATTTGTCATCTCTTGGTAGCCATTGGAGCACACTAACCCCCCAGCATTCAGAACCTTTGTCTTCCCATGTGGATCTTGTTTGCTGATTCAGATGCCACAGAAAGTACTATCCAGCATCCTATTCCTAGGATTCTCCAAGAAACCTGCTTCCCATGCCCCTGGAGGCAATCACTGGGGAAATGTGTCTACAGCCTGAGTATCCCTCCACAAAAACAGGGTGCCGTGTTGTCACTGCTATCATCACTCCAAGCATAGAAGTGCTCTCCACTTTTACCCCACCTGAGGGACACACTGCCCCATGAATTTAGCCTGGCTTCCAAGAGGGAAAACCTCTGCTAATGACTCCAAGAGCACCAAATGTGTGGCACAGGCTCTATTTTCTGCACATTCCATGTATTTTCTGGCCTAAAATGCTGCTTCATAGTGAGATCAGTTACTGCCAGGTTAGCACCACAGGCATCCTAGCCTCCTGGTGGCATCCCGGCCTGCCCGCCCGAGGGCTCCTTCAGCTATTGTCAGGGATCCTCTTCACCACAAAGCCCAACCAGCAAACTCCAGTTCCAATGACCACTTCACAGAGGCCATCATAATCATGGTCTGGTAATAATAGTGAGAGCTAACACTGAGTATTTAATGTGTCTGGGGTACATATCTGAGCACTGCACTCAAAGTTTAGCTCATTTGATTCTCATGAAAGACCCTACAAGGTAGGGATTTCAGGGGAGTCTTATCAAAGACACATGTAACTTGGGCAAATCCCACTGCATATTAATTTCTTGGAGGACTGTCATAACACAGTACCACCGACTGGGTGGCTTAAGCCACAGATACTTATTGTCTCACAGTTTGGGAAGCTAGAAGTCTGAAATCAAAGCATTAGCAAGATTGGATTTTCTTGAGGGCTGTGGGGGAGAACCTATTCCAAGCTTCTTTCTAGTTTCTGGTAGCCTCAGGCATTCCTTGGCTTATAGATACCTTCTTCTCCCTGTGTCTTCATTTAGCCTTCCCTTTGTATGTGCCTTGGTGTCCAAATTCCCCCTTCTTTAAGGACACCAGTCATATTGGATTAGGTCCCATCTAATAACCTCATTTAACTTGATTGCCTCTATAAAGTCCCTGTCTCTAAATAAGTTCATATCCTGAGGTACTGGAAAGTTAGGACTTCAAAATATCTTTCTGGGAGGGACCCAATTCAACCCATAACAAACTGTGCACACTGGAAGGGGGAGGGGGAGATTAAGTAGCAAGGGTGATTCCATCAAGTTTCCACTGGAAGATGGGCTGTGTGGAAGAAGGGGCGAGAGGAGACATAAACTTCTTTTTCTCCCCCACCAGATTCAGTTCCTAAGTCCCTTCCAACATGTCAGCATTTCACCGTGAAGAGTGCCATTATAATATTTTAAGAGAGCTATTTTTCACATAACGTGGCCTCCAAGAACAAACCAACCACAGCCTCTTTTGATGAACGAACGAAAGAGAGCCTGACCTGCATAGAGAGAGACGCTGTTTGACCTCCAGTGAGAAGGGAGAATCTATTACTGAAATGTGGTGGGTTGAAAGGGTTTTCAAGGGACACTCCAGCCTATAGTGATTCCCTCCTTAGATACTGACTTTAGGATGTAACCCTGATAAAACTGCAAACACTATTGCATTGTCTCCATTGTGGAAATGGTGACCTGAGAAACTCTCGGGATTGATAAATTCCCTCCTCAAAATCATTCAGCCAGTACATGGCAGAGCTCAACTTTGGTCATTGAGTCCAAGCCTATCTGCCTCCAAAGCCCTGACCTATTGTCTGTAATTTGCCAGTAGGTCAAGGGGGAGACAGTATGTCCCCTCCCATTCCAATCCCCAGTCAAGGCTGGATGAGATTTGTAGAAATCTGTCTTCCCCTAGAAGGGGGAATGATTGCTCTTTATTCAAACTTATCAGGTTGAAATAGCTGTGTAGAGGCCCAGTCTGGGGCTGGCTCTTGTATTCCTTCTCTCTGGGGGTTCTAGATGTATGGGAAGAGGCAGGGTGAACCACCTTGCCCACAGGAAGACAGCATTTTGAAAAGGGTCCTGGGGAAGGGGACCTGGCTGGCTCAGTCGGTTAAGTGTCCAGCTTTAGCTCAGGTCATGATCTCACTGTTCATGAGTTTGAGCCCCATATCGGGCTCTGTGCTGACAGCTCAGAGCCTGGAGCCTGCTTCGGATTCTGTGTCTTTCTCTGTCTCTTGCTCCTTCCCTGCTCTCTCTCTCTCTCAAAAATAAATAAACATTAAAAATTTTTTTAAAAAAGAAAAAGAAAAGAGTCCTCGGGAGCAATATTTTCTCCACAGATGAGTTCCAGGACTAATACCTATGAAATCCAGTGTTCCTAATCTTTGCCTAATGTTGGTCAGCCCTTAGGAAGGGGTCCCTAAGTAATAACTATCTGTGATAGAGGGGTGAGTTTCCAACAACAATGCTTCAGAAGCAAGACCCAATCCTATAATGTGGTCCTGTAAGTCTAATGGACATCCAGGAAAAAGAGAGGGAAAGAAAGGGAGGGAATCTAGACAGCTTCTAACGGGCTATAAGGAGTAGAGAGAGCAAGAAAACGTCTTGCTCCTATTTAGTGAGCATTGAGGCCATAAAGCTGGGCTTATCACCAGTCTAAAGAACACTTTGGTCTCTAAAAATGAAAAAAGTAGACATCCTGGTGGGGGTGGGGGTTAGGAGGTGGGGAGTGAGTCAAGGACAAGAAACAATCAGTCATTTGGGGGAAAATTAAGCTGGCTGGCTGTGAGTTTAAATATCCATTTGAATATAACCAAAATGCTTTGGAATCTAGTGCTTGGAAGTAATTACGGTGATAGATTTTGCATTTTGTCACACAATGCAATTAAGGGCTAGGATTTTGCCAACATCTTAAGCCTATTAAGAGATCCTGGTGGAAGCTGGCCATGCTTGCAAGGACTCTGACTGACTGCATCTCATTTGTGGTGCAAACCTGCGCCAGACGAACCGGCTCCGGCCACACGCTTAGGAAGCAGGTGACAGCAGACGGGCCGGAGGAATCTGCCCAGCCCACTCCCCTGTGACTCCATAGCACTTTAATACATCACCATTGTGGCCCCTGTCACCTCTGACAGCAAATATGATTTTAGCTGTCAGGCAGCTGACAGAAAACAAAATATAATTTACAGCCAAATTCAGCCTGAAGAAGCACACACCTGGCTCCCAGAGGCTCACACACCAGAAACACACCCTTGGGGGGCTTTCGCTGGGCAGCTCAGCTAGTGAATTCCCCCCTCCCAAGCTGGCCGGGGCATGCCGTTGGAGGAAGGGAGAAAATGAAGACATAGTTACTATTTTGTACTAAAATTTCCAAACTAGGCTTTGAGAAATTTATTACTAATAATACATTCTGTCCATAATTATACTGTTAGCAATAAATTGCATCCTGAAGCAAGACTTTTTTTTTTTTTTTGCTCAACTCCAAGGGAGAGCATGAGACTTTTGTGTTATTCACTGCCTGCTTTGTAGATGGAGTCTCCTAAATGGACACTGGGGAATGCTCCTGTGTCCTTACAGAAGGACACATTAGAAAGTCCCAAATTCTCATGCTGGCTTCTTGGGGCTGGGGGGTGGTGGACTGGGGAGGGATGGGAGAAAAAAATCTGGAAAAAAACTGAAACTCAGAAACGTCAAGATCTGTTTTTCAGGCTTGGCAATGAGCTCTCAGAACTGAATGGATGAGTGTGGGTACGTACATGCTTGTATGTCTGAGAGGCAAATTTGCATCAGAAATGAAAGAGCCGAACAGGTGAGGTGATGGGAAATCGAAGCTATGAAGACAGAGAGTGCTGCACGGTGGACTAAAGGACGCTCATCAGTTGCACCAGAGCTCTGGGCGCTGATGCCCAGACTGAGGACACCTGGCTCTAGACTGGCTTGTTCGTAATTCCTTGTGCAACCACCATTCAGTACGGGCTACTGACAAAACACAGCAGCTGGACCAGTCAGCCCACCCAGGTTCATATCCCTATTTCATCACCTGCTAGCTCCATGACCTTGTCCAAATCACCTCATCTTGCTAAGCCTCAGCTTTCCCTCTATAAAATGGGAATGAAAAGTGCCCCTACAACAGAAGGCTGTGGAATTAAATTAGGTTACGGTGCAAAGCACAGAGCCCAGCACATAGTAGCCGCATGAGGAATGGTACTACATAGGCCCCATATCGCTTCATTCAACAACAAAGGAGCACCTGCTATGTACAGGCACATGGAATCATTAGGGGTTAAAGGTATGGGGTCTGCTTTCAAGGAGCTCAACAGGGAAGGAGATGATCCAAGGTGAGAACAGGTAAGACTCATGAGAGTGACATCTGGGAGAAGCACTCTGGAGTTGGGAAGAAGAGAGAGGAAGAGTTCAAGTCAGGGAGGACATGCACATCACTTAATCTATTTATTCATTTCCCCACCTAGAAAAGGAAATAATGATCCTCTTTTCTCTTACCTCTAGAGCTGGTAGGGAGCCCAAACAGGTTACAGGTACAACCACACTGGAAAATGCAACACAATCTAAAGACCACGGGGGAGAAGAGTGGTGATGGCCGTGACACTGATGACAGTGGGAAGGATTCTTGGGAATTTTGTGGCGTGGAGGTTTATGAAAAGCAGGAGCCGTCCTTAGGTGCACCAGAATCCCAGAGATCACCCAAGTCTGAGGACTACAGCATGATTACAAACCCCCAACTCCATTGTCCTTCAGGCTTTTCGCTGGCACGCGTTCAATTGCTTACAGACACTCACACATGGGCAGTTGAAAAGTCACACGGAAAAAGTGGCTCAAAGAAATGTGTTTTTTCCTGGAAACTTCTGCCACTGAATCTCTCAGGAGTGGAAGAGGGAGGAAGAAAGAATCTTTGTCCGAATTTCACACAGCTCTAGAAATAAAAGCCACATCCGTGGCTGAACCGTGTGGGCGAAGTCAGTTGTTAGATCGTTTGGTCTGCAAGGAGCCAAACCAAACATTGAGATTTCTGCACACCTCCTGGACACGCAGCCTGGCTCAGGCTCACCCAGTAGGGAAGGTGTGGGTGCAAGAGTCCCATTGCTCCCTGACCATAGGCCAAAGACTGTCCCCTCTCTCTCCTGAAGCGAGTAGCTCCTCAAGCTGCCTACTGTCAGCTGCAAACATCCTACATACACCTGTAAAGGCCATCCATCCCTGTCGCTGCCAGCAGGAGGGACCGTGAGGGCATAAGGAGCCTCAGTGCTCACCTGACCAGGGGTCCTCAGATAGTTCAGTACAACACCTGTGGGCAAGTTAAACATGCAGATGCTCAGCCATCTGAGGGGCCAGAGTGGGGGCAAGCAGCCACATTTTTAACAAGCACTGAGGGCCACACTTGGAGAAACACTTATCCAGCAGATGCTTTGAAATGCCAATGAGGAAACTGAGGCTTCAAAAGTGGGGTGACTTACCCAAGACCACAGAGCCAGCCAGTGGTAAAAAATCCATTACGACCCTGTCATTCTGACCCAAAGTAACAATAATACCAACTCAAGACAGTGGGTTCAGTAGCCTGCGGGGCTCTGCTCATTCCCACATGCCTCACGACCTCTCCCCACTTCCCAAAGTCTTCTTTGCAAAGCTGGAACAAAATGAGAGAAAAAATAGAATTGGGGGCAAAAATTCTCTGCATGGATGTTAGGAACGCTTGAAGCTCCTAAAATATGTTCCTTTACTTTCTCTGCCCCCACTTCCATCTCCTGTCCGTCTACTGCACACAGGGTTTGAGGCAGTGAAATACATCATGAGTGTGGTGGCTGGAATGGTACAGGACAAACAGAGTCAAATAGCTAAAGAAACTTCAAAATTCAAATGGAAACTGGAATCTTAGCCCAATTAACATGCCGTTAAATTAATATTTGTGCTTCTATCAATCTCTATTTATGACTGGGTAGTGCCCTGGGTTTTTCCTCACAAAAGACCATTTTATACATATCCGTTTAGGGTTCAAAAAATAATCTTTCAAGATTATCAGAGGAATCCAAGGTGGGGGTGATTTCCCTCTCTTGTGTGCTTGAACTTGGGAAGACTTTCAACGTAATGGTTGACATATAAAAGACATTTATAATAATTACTTAGGCACTAATGACAGTTTGGACAATAAGAAGGCCGGTTCCAAAGTTCCTTGACCAGCAGTGTTTGCTGTGACTAAGAGCCATGTAGACAGCAGGCATCGACTTGGCCTGACCTTTGCACTTGTAATAAAAACGCAATAAAGTAATTGGTTAAAATAGAGACATGCCTGATAAAGAATATTTGCTTTTTAAAAGTAACTGGCTAAAATAGGAGCATATCTGATAAATGAGTTTATGGGGGGGATGGAAGGCCAAGCCTTACTAATTAGTCAAGATTCTGTTTCCTACAAGATCCTTTGAAGAGAAATGAAGCAATGGAACAATGGGAATGTTCCATAGTATTGACCAATAGCACATCTACCCCTCAAATAATTGAGAGTTGTTTACATGCTATAACACTTGTTTTAAAATTCCCTTGCTTCACAACACGAAGACACAGCCTTCTCTGGCATATTTAATCAGGAGGCTGGTTCCCACCAGGACGCCAATATACTTTGACCTTCTTTGCCATAAAGCAAAAGACACTGAAATGCTGGAAAGAGATTCTGTGTCACCCCTGGTCTCTTAATTCATTGCCATCTACACCAGAGTTGAGAATCCACGAGTGTCTGGATCAATTTTATTTCCCTTGAGAATTTGCTCTACATTAGGTTCCTTTCAAAAAGTTCCAATTTTTAATTAAAATTTTATTTCTTAACAATTAAATATATAAAGGACGACATTCAGTGTGATTATGAGCAGGCCAGAATATATTATACACGGCAATAGTAATAAGAATGACAAGGACAAGGGTACCATAAATAAGCACCATTGATTCTTCACCTTTTTGTGTCCCCCTAATAGCAATTAATGAACCTGGAAGGAGGCCATATTGGCTTGGGACGCTGTATAAAATGGAGGCCTCTAGTACGCAAGAACTGATGCTCCCTGAGCTGCCCTTGGCCTGGCCCTAGTGACTGACTTTAATTAAAGTCCTTGAGGGTATCATCTTCTCCTGCTGGGATAAACTGTATCTTCCCTAGAGGCTCCCAACCTTTGGCCAATTTTGGGAAGCTACAGAGAGTGAAATAATCTTTGAGGACTTGTTCTTAAGGCAAAAGAGCTGTCTCTGTACACAAGCCAGCAAAGGGAGAGGGAAAATTCCAGAATCATGGTGCCACCCTACCCTGGCACCCAAGCCTGGGAGCATGACATTAGGGCTGCAGACAAAGATCAGGCCTTATGTTCATAACCACTCAGTACTTAACGAGGTGTCTGCCTAGACACAATGCTCTGCTGGGAAGGAGCAGATTACCCAGATGAAATCCAGAAGAAATGCCTGATACTTCCTAGTCTAACTGTATCCTGCTCTATCTTTCCCTCATGGTTAGAAACAAAGGCTAATTTTTTTAAGACTTACCTATTTAGAAAGGAATCTCAATTAAGCAGAACCCACCTATCACAGTCTCTGGTTAAGTGGATGTTCCCCTAGAATAAACATTAAAAAAAATTGTTTTAATGTTTATTTTTGAGAGAGAGAGAGAAAGAGAGAGAGACAGAGTGTGAGTGGGGGAGGGGTAGAAAGAGAGGGAGACCCAGAATCCAAAGCAGCTCCAGGCTCTGAGCAGTTAGCACAGAGCCTGATGTGGGGCTCGAACTGGTGAACTGCAAGAGCATGACCTGAGCTGAAGCATGACCTGTCCTCAACTGACTGAGCCACCCAGGCACCCCAATAAACATTTTTAATAATTATAACAGTGAACATTTGCAAAGTACTTGCCATGTGCCAGGCACTGGACTAAGCACTTTATACTTAAGCTGCATGATAACTAGTTGAGGCAAGTTCTCTATTATTATCCCAACCTCCTAGATGACAAGTCTGGGAATCAGAGAAGTCACCACACCTAGGTCCACAGGACTGCAGAGTGAGCACTGGCACTCAGAGCAGAGCTTCTTAGGTCCAACACAGTCCTCTGTTAGTAAAGATTGAATTCTGGCCATCAGACTGGGCTCCTCATAGCCAGGAGAACACTCAGGGGCTTGGGAGCACTGTAAAAACACCAAGTGTTAAAACAAAGTGAGTTGAGGGATGAAGCTTTAACGGTCCCAGAAATTAAAAGAATTTGCACACTCAATAATTCTCTGGTTCTCTCCATTCCCATCACTCTCCCTGGCCTTCGAGGACTAATGTGCCCCTGACATCCAAAGTGACTTCCAGGAAACACACTCCCATTTTCAGCCGTAGGAGGAAGTTTCAGGATGCAGGTGTCAAAACAGGGCGCCCCAGACTTACACTCCAACCCCCACAGTCACTTGAGCATCACATGCCAAGCTGGCCTGAAAGGCAGTCTCAAAAATGATCTCAATAGACTCCCAAATGATTAAGAATGTGGTCTCCCGTCTCTGCCAGGCTTTCAAAGAAGTGGTCTGGCTACCATAGGGCCTTTCAATGTATCACACAGCCCTGGAGGAGGTAATGTAACTATTTTATAAGGAGAGGGAATAACTAAGGCCAGCAGGAGAGTCGGTGGAGCTGTCATGTTGGAAGAAGCAAGAGCCTTCCCTTTTCCTTCCCCAGTAAACACAGACCTGGACACAAACTCACAGTTGCCATTAACATCAGGTGACAGTACTAGTTAGGTGCACTTACTGAATCTTTATCATATCCTGGGCTCTGTTCTCAACCCTTCACCTACGCTCTATCATTCATAACCCCATGAGGTAAGTTCTATTATTAGCCCATTTTAAAGACAGAAAAACTATGGCAGAGAGAAGTTAAATAACTCACCTACAAATAGCTGATTGATAGACTATTCAGTCCCAGGCGGGCTGACTCTAGAGCCTAGGATGAAACTAGGTGCTTAATAAAAGAATATCGATTTGGTTAACTGAGAGACAACAGTGCTGTGGTGAGTCACTCTTGCACTCTTAGTAAACGTTAAGTCCACACAAGACAAACATTTGGCCAGTTCTCTGATAAGGCTGGAATGTCCAGTCACAAAAACATGAGGCCAACATCTTCTGGGAGAAATGACCAAAAATGAGAGGAAGCAGAGGCTGAAAGCTGGACGGCAGGACACGGTTGAGAGGTTCCGAGTCCTCACAGGTATCCTGGGGACCTGGCTGCCATCACATTCCAGATGCAGAGACAAATTCCAGACTACCCTGGGTCTGGGGAAAGTTCATGTGTCCTCTGCAAATATGCTCCGAGGGCTGAAGGTAGCCCTCCTCCCACACTCCGGTCATATCTGAAACCAGGGCATTTGGAGACCGGAAAATCTATAATCTCTCCTTAGATTCCCCCCCCCCCCCATAGCCACAGGATTGAAATGTGGAAAAGACAGCCCATAAATGGTTTTGGTTTTCTAAAGCTCTTCATGGTTGCCAGGCAAATCAAATGAGAACAGCCTCTGGCTCATAGCCTTTGGGGACCGGAAACCTGTGCCTCACAAAGGCCTCTTGAGATGTCTGCAGGCTGCCCAACGCCTTCTGAGATGCCTCTTCCTCCTACAGCACCAGCCCCGATGCTTCGGGCTCTGCGGAATTAATCAAGGCTGCTCTGCGGATGTTCAGTGTCAACCATATTGTTTTCGTCTACAAATCTGACAGAGGGAAGGGCTTCCTGGGGGATGCTGCCCAGACTCAGACCTGCTTTGTTGGGTCTCCACATCCTTCCTTCTAATCCTGGCACTGTGTGGAAGGCTCTGTGGCCCCACTCAGCGACAGCACCTTGCTTGTGTTGCTGTTTCCCTTTTTACTTCCCTTGATTTAAACTGTGATGAGCTGAGCTAAGCTTTGGGGAAGTTGAGCCATTTTACAAACTGTAACTTTGCACAAATGGTTAAAAGCAAAAGCAGCACATATTTTAAAGATTGGCTTACTTTGCCCAAAGGGTTAATTCCATGGGGGTTCCCTAAGAAAATGTTATTTTTAACAGCTGGCAAAGCAAAAATTATAAGGAAATGTACATTCTGAGTTAAATACCAAATTCAAAGATTTTTAAACAGAGATTTCTAGGTCTCTGAACAGCAGACAATGCCCACCTTGGTTGTTATTTTCTCAGTAGCCCATTTTCCCCACTATGCCAACTCTTTGACTTCCTGTTCCCAAGAATATAGTTAATACCAGAGGCTAACGATACAAAGGCTTACTGGTGACCTCTACATGATTCTAACTCAACTTGGGGAAAAGCAAAGAATTGAGTCAGCCAGCCTCCTGATTCGCCCCTGCACCACAGAATTACCAATTTGGTTGATACTATTTACTAAATTAAGTTGTCTTCACACTGAATTGACCAGCTCCAGCATCGAGCAGGGCATGAAGAGTGTATTAGGAGTATTTCTTGCCGGCAACTGGGTTAGGTTCACATATAACCCTTAGAATGAAACAGTCCTGGCTGTAAAGTATTTAACTCAACCACTCAAAACTACATCCCTCTGCGCCTGCTTTGAGTTTGTGAGCCTTTCAACAGCTCGACTGTTCCACTGACCTATTTACTTCCAGTTTTTTGCCCCTCTTGCCGCTAGGGAAGGAGGAAGGTGTTTTAGCAGCAGTCATCTTGTAATCCTAACTCCTCTTTTAGGAAGTGGCAATAATCAAAACGCGATTTCATTTATGCTAGTCTGTTCACAGAAATGGGAATCAGCTCGTTAGGGAGTTGGTGGTGAGCTACCAAGGAACAGCAGATTCTTCTTTCCTAGGCTGGCCACTTTGGGATCCTCCAGGTTCCGAATGAGCCACAGGAGGGCTCCCAGAGGTTTCCTGGAACGCAGAAGCAGGTGCAGAACCGTAATTAAGGCCCAACTCAAGGCGCAGACACAAAGACAGTTTAAGTTCAAAGTGCTTCCCCGCCCTGGCAGTTGCTCAGGTGGCAGTAATTGAGGACAGGGAGAAAAGTGACAGGTGCTGTGGACACCAGCCTAACAAGAACAAGCTCAGACGTTGGGGGTCTGCAGGGCAGATGAGCATTGCTCGTCCTCTTTTCAGCAAAGTGCAAGGAGCTGCTGTGCTCTTTCAATATACGGCAAACCGGTGACAACCCTGAATATGGAGCTTCAGAGCAGAAAACTGGGTGTAGGTCTATACTCCTGTCCTCTGGCCCATCCGGGATCCTCTATAATCCTCTCCAGTCCGGATGAACAATTTCCCTTACCCTGTGCCAACATCCTTGGGCATCACAGGACATTGCTATGCCTGGGCACTTGCACAAGGTGTGAGAGAAGCCATCCTCCTTTTACAACTTTGGGCCATCTCTTTTACACCTATAAGCCCCTGGCCTGGGAATTTGCCTCTTAGAAATTATGCTTCTCACTTAATCTGGGCCATGGAGAGGCCGTCAAACTAACCTTGGCTGCTCAAGGCAAAGTACACTGCTTTGTACTGATCCAAGACCAACAGCATCTGGAGCTGCAAAGGTATCTTTACCTTCCTTTTTAAGGAGGAAAAGAATTGCACTGCTCAAATAGTCACTCATCTCTAGTTGACGAAAGACCTTGAAAAGGAAGACCTAAGAGTTCAGAAAGGCATGACCCTTATCTTCCCTAACTTCTGTTCCCTCCCATTCATTCCATCTCCTTTGCATCTCTATCCAACTAAGGAAAGGGCATCACTGGCCTATTAGGAATCCTTGACTGATTGATTCAGGAAAGTTAATGTCATTGAAATAAACTTGGCCTCTAAAATCCAAACTGTTAGCAGACTTTTGTGATTAATCCTTGGAAGCCAGCAACTGCTCTATCCCATGGAATCTCCATTGACATACTACATGCAAACTGTCAGATAGCTTCCTTCTAGGCTGAGCATTCGAATCAAATCGGATCATTACCTGTACCTTATTTGCTCTTCACTGGTTTAAAATTCCCTGAGGGGAAAAAGAATCTGGAGTTTTCGTGGTTGGTAGTTGGGTTTGTGGACATTAGCGAGTTGCCTTGTAAAGATTTGAGTGGAAAGAGCCTATGAAGAAGAGCCAGAAGGGATGAGTTCTAAGGCACCTTCCAATTTAGCATTCCCTAATTCCATGACTTCTTTAAAAAATTTTTTAAGGAATGGGCATTTAAAGTCTCCCAATGATGTAGGACCTGGACATTCAGATGCTTCTTAGGAACAGGATTTAGAAAACTAGGCTTCCAAAGCTCGCCAATGAGCAGAAGAATCAAGGTGAATTGACAGAAAGCAACATCTTTTAGAGTAATTGGAAGCAATTATCATGTAACTTCTGATTCATCAGGGACCTAGCCCACCAGCACGAAGACTTTTAAAAAGAATGTTAGACTGTTCTGCTGTTTAACATGAAATTGGAGAGAGAAATTGGTGTCATGGTCTACATTCTTCTACTACAAATTAGCAGGTACCCTTCGCTCAAAATATCCAAGGCTTTTGTTGTGGAGCCAAAATTGATCAAAGGTTACTGCAATCTAAAAACAAAAGAAAGAAAGGGAGAGAGAATTCTCCAGTTGCCTGGTTGCTAAGCAACCATAGTCTGTTCTGGTAACTGGGTCCGGGGGTCTTTGCTTTCATTTGCTGCTGACTTTCACTCCATATATAATATATACCAGCATGTTTATTCTCCTGTAAATGCCCAGCAAATAAAAAGCGATAAAGCCTTTTCACTGAAATTATTCATGTGCTAAAAGCTTTTATCCACATCACTGGTGTGATTGACAATATCATACCAGCAAGCTTCCAGAATTAGTTCTTGTTCTGCTATTGTACTCCTGGGCTTTCTTTCTTTAATAAAAGAAAAAGAGCTACAGTTTTATTTAAGCTTTCTATAGTCTGGCATTACAGCTCCTTAGTACCAATGATTAAGATGTCATGTCTATTCCAGGCACGTTTTTTCCTTCTAGTTGCTGTCAACTTTCTGAAGAAACTGCCTTTCAGATAATTTTCCCCCTTAAAAACTTTGGGTTGCCCTTAGAGCTAATCTGCAGGAGAGAATTTAAATGAGTTATTAGACCATTCTGAGAACCTTTAAGGACATCCACATGGTATATGACATGCTCGGACTGTTTCTCAAAGTATGTACCATGGACCACTTACATCAAAATCAAAATTCAAGGGCTAGGCCTGGGATCTTCATCTTATCCAACACCATGTGCCTCTCCCTACCAGGTAACTGTGGTGTCCACTGTAGTTTGAACACCACTCCCTAAAATGACTTGAATGTTTTCATTTGTACACATTAATCCATCCTGGGCAAACCTGCATTTTGAATTCAGAGATGGAGATTACCTATTTGGCCAATGGCTTCAGGGTCCCTCAGAAATGACCGATTCCTATGGTTAATGACTGTCTGTTGGCATTGGCAAGCAGGCTGCTCACTCTCTCACTGGGAAAGCAGCCCATAAGATGGAGGCCTTAACAGCAAAGATGACCACACATACAAGGCTGGCCACAAGCACAGAGGGGTAGCTTGCTGGTCAACCCCATACCTCCCTTTCCTTTACCTAAAGATCTTACCTTGGCACTGAAGATTCATATCCAAAAATGTATGTAGCAGGTGCAAATTTTTCACAAGTCACAAGCTCAAGGGTTTTCTCTCTTACAGGATTTCATTTATATATCAATATCTCATTTCTACCTCATGGCCAGAAACTCAATCTTACTAATTTCAGGAAAACGTCAAATTCAGTGATAACCTTTTCAGGTTTAAATATCAATCACATTTGGGATTTTTCACCCTCCTGTGGCTTTCTGCAGCTGATCCTAAGCTCCAGAGGGGAGGCAGGAACACAGCTTGTTCAGTGTTGTTGTGGCCCAGCGTGGACAGTAAGAACTTCTCTGCCCTGCTCTAGCTCTATCCTCTGCTTCTTTGTAGGCAGGCCATGGGTGGTCTGCTTATCTTCCCAGGCTCTGCAAGAAGGGCCCTGGCTGGCCACCCAGCTCTTGGCCTCCCAAGAAAAAATCTATAGATTGCTCTGGCCCTCTTTGCCTGTACATACCTCATCCACCATCAGTTCTGCTCCACCACTGCCCCACCCTGATATTTTGGAGGACTTGACTATGAGTCCTGTTGAGTCCCTGGGCCTCATCCTGGAAACAAGTCCTCTCCACCCTCGTATTTCCAAATATTAAAGGAGATTCCAAGAAGAAGGAAGGGTTATTTCCTTCCCCTGAACCTAACACCCTATCTCCTTTCCTGTAAATTTCTTCTCTCCTGCAAGAAAGAAGATACATCTCCTATATGTTTCTGCCTCCTTTGTCTAAGTGAAGATGGGGAAGATACAAAGCCCATATCAGAACCTGAACACCTATAAGTTTAAATCTAAGGGAGAATCGGGATGAGGGATAAGTGAGGAGTAAGTAAAGGAACTGCAGAAATAACAATAACCCACAAAAGATGGACCTCTGTATCTCATCACACCACTAGTACATAGGGCCCTGGAACTACATTTACAGTGCAAAATAAACATACACACAGATTAAGTGAAAACACCATCAACTCTGACTTCTGGTTAAGAAAGAGCCCATAATTACACATCCAGTGAAGTGCCTCTACAGTAGATTTCAGTCTTCCTTATCTTGCCATCAAATTGTACCAATTGTCAAGAAATTATCTCCTAATTAATTGTACTAATAAGGACCACCACCATTACATGGGACAAAGTTCTGCCCCCAAGTGACTAAAGAGGGGACGTACTGATTTGCAAAATGGCAGTTTTAGGCACAACTGGACACGGGACCACAGATGATGTTGTCAGAGCTCAGTTTCCCCATCTCTTGGTTCTACGTCCTGCTGCCTGACTTCAGTCTATCTTCTGTGCTATGCAAGATAGTTGTTGGCAGCCCCAACTCACATGATCCTGGTTTAGCAATCCCCCTAGAAACTGACAGGAGTTGACATAGCTCTAGCAGGAAGTCCCGGGGAAGGTTCTCATTAACCTAGCTAGAGGCCCACTCCTCACTCTGGATTAATCACTAGGCAGGGAGGCAAAATGGTGCAGATCTTGCTCAAGGAGGAAGAGTTCTGTGGTGGGAAAGAATATTCCAGGCAACTAATAACAAATGTCTAGCAACTGATGACCCCATCAGGATTCTTTCATCCCTTTGCACCAACAGAGTAACTATCTTAAAGCATAAATGCTCAAACTCCTCAGTTCAGTTGTTGTTCTTATATTTAATAAATATGGATTAAATGCCCATGATGTAACAAGTGCTGGCTAGGTCTTGAAAATAGTAAGGAATAAACAGACAAGGTCCTTCTTGTACGGAGCTTACTTCTAGTCCAGACACCCCTTCCAAGGCCTTCCAACCTTCCTCTCCAGCCTCATTTTCTCCTCCATACTGCTTATCAGGTAACAGGGGACCAGCCACCATCATCGGTCTCCATGCCAGTCCATGTCACACCATCAGTCTGGAAAAGATCTGCTCATCTATAAATACATTTGAAATATTTCCCACCTGCTGTACCTTTCAGAGTTGAGTCACCCCCCAAGGCCCACTCCGATGTGTTCTCTTCCAGACGCCATCCCAGTTGTCCCACCTGAATCACTCACTCCTCCATCTGCAGTCCCACAGCACTGGAGTGTGTACCCCAGTGTAGCACACATTCTACTCTGTTCAGGATCCTGGTTATTTGCATGTCCATTTTCTCCAATGAATTGCAATCTCCTGCAAGTGTTCTTTAAGTCCTTGATTCCTCCCCTCAGAGCCCAACTCAGTGCTATGCACATGGCTGGTGTCCACTAAATATTAGTTAAATGAGATAGGAAAGGCTAAATAGAAAAGTATTTAAATGCTATCTGCCCTTGAGTTTACCCTCACCTTGGCCATTTGCTGGTGCTGAGGTAGGCCATTGTGTGACACACACATAATTATAATTCAGCTCTGAGCATCAGTGGGTAAACAGATGTGACCACCATCATCAGATTCCCCACTTCTAAACCTGCTGTCTCATTACTTGGCAGCAAAGCTATGTGACCAAACATGGAGTGAGGTTTCTTCTGTTGTCCCAGAATTCTGGTTAAGATTCAAGTCCGGAGGCAACATTCTTAGTTCAGAAAACTCCCAGGAGTTAGAGTCCTTCTTTCAAGACTGACTGAGAGGAGTCATTTTAAAACCAGCCTTATCAACCCCAATCATTCTAAGAAAGGCATTACATTATAGGAAAAGGTCATTGGTATTTGGGCAAGGCCATCCTTTCTAAGCTACTCATTAGAGAAAGAAAATGCAATGATTCCCTTCCCTGATCCAAAGAAGGCAGCTGACATAAAACTTCCTTATAACAATTGGGGTGTCTGTAGGAGGAAGAGAATGTCTTTACATAATTCAGGACTGAAATATAATTTCTGCAAAACCTCATGAAAATAAGGTCCTCTTGTCTCCACAGATGATCCATGTGGTCTTCCCTCTCCTCTGCCTTCCAGGAGGGACCTGAGTACATGTGAACATGAGTTAGCCTCTCTCAAGATCCTGTGAGGCCAAAATGGAAATGATATTCTCCATAGCCCACATTTACATAGCACATCATAGTTTTTAAAGGCTTCTGCATATAGTTGCTTATTTGATTCTCCCAGGAAATATAACTTACTCTATATTAGACAGCCAGTTTGAGGTAGAACCAACTAGAACCCAGTCGTCCTAACTCCTAGATCAGCAAGTGCTCCTTTCACTAGAACACAGAAACAGGACTCTCTGCTCATGCAGTCAGCATGGACATGAACCTAGCACACAGGCTTGTATATAACTGGATGGTGCTGAAACATCATTTTCCCTACTCCTCCTTCAACAAAATCTGGAGAATTTTTATAGAAAATGATATTACCATAGGCAGGGTAAGGTCTGTCTACTTTGTTCCAGGCTCTGGTGGAAGCCTATCACATCCATTCTCCCTAATCTTTTTCAACCCTGAGAAGTAGGTATCATGATCTGTCCTTCATGGATGAGGAAACTGAAACTCAGAGAGGTTAAGAGACATACCTAAGCTCTTCCAGCTAGGAAGTGATAGGACCTCCCCCAGAACAGAATTGCTCTACTTCAAAGTCAACATTCTTCCCCCAACAGTGGACATGCTTTGATTGTAGGAGAGTATTCTTGCCAGGTGGCCTGAAACTTCTCCCTGGGGGCCACTCATCTGGGTTGCATAGTTACTTACAATGTTCAAATAAAAACCAGTTTACTGAAAAGTAACATAACACAGACAGCTAGGGGTAAGGAAGAGCCTGGGGAGATGGGATATTGGATGGATGCATTGTGATGGAGGACAGAAGGTGAGAAGGTCCCATACAATGGGACAAGGATCACAGGGTTAATGAGAGGGTATCTGAAATCAGGACAGAGTTGAAGATAGCTTGAGAAGGATCAGATGCAAGAAACGTCTACTCATTCATGTTTGCCCTCAACCAGCCTTCTTTCCCAGCATCAATCTTTAGACAAATTCTATGGCTGCAGCATTGCTTCTTCTGCTCCTAACAGGCTCTAAGATCCACTAGCTTAAGAGTAAAAATAATCCTCCTCCTGAGTGTGTCACCAAGACCAGTATCCCTGCACAAAGCCTTGGATGCTTTGTAAGCATTGAGTGGTTTAAATAGTCATTGCATTCATACATAGCCCTTTTCCATCACCATGTTTTATATGGCATTAATTATTTTTCCTTTTATTTCATTGAAAAAGCTTTCAACCAGAGAGAATTCTAATTAATTTGAGGCAAGAATAATTTTTCTTACATCTTGCTGCTTCCAGAATGTGATTAAAAGGAGCAATTTCAAAGTGGGCATCTTCAAACCTCTCATGCAATATTGAGTGGCTCTGCTAAATAGCTTTTAGATGTGCTGTTCATGTGTTATTTTGATGAGAGTTGGTGATGGTGTTAATTTCTGATAGAATACTACAGATTGCTGGGTTCTCTTTCTAATAAAGCAAAGGGCTCTAGCATCTCATTTAGTCAGATTTCGCTATTTTTGTCATGATATTGTTCATGGTCTCTTCTCTTCTGTGCACTCCTTCACAGATTGCCTTGAGATGTATTATTTCACTTACATGCATTTTATCTTTCCAAAGGAACTGTATTCTCCAGAGTGGGGCCAAGCTTTTCCCTAACATCACAGGTTGCATTATCTTGGTGAAAGTCAACTCGAATCTGGCAGCTCAAGTAGAAAAGAGAAATCATTTAATTTTATAAAGACTCACACATGTTTCATGGCCTTTATGGTGGACTGGCACCATAAATGGAAAGCCATTCTGACTTCAAGAGTATATGCAGGATCTGGCTATGATTCAAATCTTGGGGGTGCCTGAGTGGTATAGTTGCTTAAGAACCCGACTCGTGATCTCAGCTCAGTTCTTGATCTCAGGGTTGGGAGTGAAAGCCCTGTGTTGGGCTTTGTGCTGGGCATGAAGCCTACTTTAAAAAAAATCTGAGGGACACCTGGGTGGCTCAGTTGGTTAAGTGTCCAACTTTGGCTCAGGTCATGATCTCATGGTTTGTGGGTTCAAGCCCTGTATCAAGCTCTGTGCGGACAACTCAGAGACTGGAGCCTGCTTCGGATTCTGTGTCTCCCTCTCCCTCTGCCCCTCCTCTGCTCATGCTCTGTTTCTCTCTGTCTCAATAATAAATAAACATAAAAAATTTTTTAAAATCTGAGTATCATCGGCTCTTCGAAGGTTATCAAAGTTAAGGGTGTGAATGAAATTGCTTAGAAAGGGGCATAATGTGAGACAGGAATGAGAAGTGGGGATAGTTCTCGAACAATACAATTTCAATGGTTAGATAGAGGAGAATGAGCCCCCAAAGGGATAATGAAAATGTTGAGATAAAGAGAAAGAATATAATAATCTTCTGCATTGGGGAAAGCATGACCCAATGCAGGTCAACTCTGTTCAATGCTGCTGAAGAGTTAAGAAAAGGAAAGATGTCTGTTAGACTTAGCTACACAGGGACCTTGGTAAGAAACATTTCTTTGGAGCTATGAGGATTGAAGCCAGGAGTGGGTAAGGTATGAGGACCAAGTGAAGAACTGGAGAAAGGAAATGTAAGTGAGGCTTTCAAGAGGTTTGTCTTCGATGAGCAGGCAAGAACAAGGATGACCGATGATGGGAGACACAGAGGTTTCTCTCCCATTTTTGGAATGACTCCGTCACAAAAATGGAAAAGTTCAAGATATGTGGTTATAGAGAGCATCTTCTTTAAATAAGGATGCTCCCCTCCTCAGCCCTACCCCGACAGATATACACAAGTTATGTGGCAACACCAGCCTTTGGTCTTTCTAATCTTTCTAACAGGAGAATTCTCTGATAAAAAAGTAAAATCCAAAGCTATTCCTTTGACATCAATATACAACCCAGCTATCATGGCTGGCCAGCTAATTGCATAATGATATCCAAAACCCCTCTCCTAGGAAGCATAGGGAATGAGAGTCCCAATCTCATGATGTAAGCATTCCCAGTGTTCATATGGTTTTTGCCCTGTGAAATCTCAGAGGACTGAGTTTCACCAGACTTCTAAACCATATGCTTTTAGTCTCTTACAAAAGGAGTACTTCTGTGTATTTTTAAACAGTAGTTTGCACCACCTATTTAAGGTCATACAGAAAGGCCTAGGTGAATTCTGACTATTCATCAACTATGGTAGAAGTGATGTCCCCCTGAGGCAGGCCAGGTCTTCTCACAAAACAGATGGGCCGCTTCAATCTCCTCCCCCCTTGGCAGCTTTGCCTTCACCCTCAACTCACAGAACAGAGTTTTAGTTTGAAAAGCTTGATAGATTACTTTCTCACAATTCTTTCATACCCACCAGTTTACAGTGGAAAACTGAGATCCAGAGAGGGAAAATGACTTAGCCAAGGCAACAGCTAGATTGAAGCCTGAATCCTCCCATCCTCAGGCCAGCACACTTGTGTCTGCTCCATGTGTCCACAGGTGCAACAGACAGGCCTGCGTCTACCCTAGCAGTTCAGCAGAAGGAGTAAGACCTCCTTTTCTTAAAAACCTAACTGTCTCCATGGCACCTGGGGGGCTCAGTCAGTTAAGCATCTGACTTTGGCTCAGGTCATGATCTCGTCGTTTCTGAGTTTGAGCCCCTGCTGTCAGGACAGAGCCTGCTTAGGTTCTTTTCTCTCTTTCTCTCTGTCCCTTCCCCACTCACACTCTCTCTAGTTCAAAACTAAATGTTAAAAAAAAAATCTGACTATCTCCCTTCAAGTCCCTCCTCCAACCAAGAACTTGATATTCCCCAATTTATTCCTTCTGGGACAGCACTAGGTTCTTGCCCCATCCTCCAGGGTCCTGCTGAAGCCTCATGTCCTCTCTTGTGTACCTGGTGACACCTGGTCACCTGGAACTATAACTCTTCTTGCTTCTGCTGCTGATACTTTTTATGTTACTACACAGTACTAACTATTTTATGGTGGGCATAGCTATTCAACTCAACATATGTTAAAGATTTATTCTGACCAAGTCACTAAAATAGAGACTACAAAAGTTGGGAAGGGGATACAAAGATTGTGTTTAATGGTCTGTACCACTGGCAACTTGGGGGTAAGGAAAAGGTTTTAGTCTTTCCATAATCCCCTTCAGCCATCCCTTCCATTCTCTCTTTTTTCCTTTATAAACAATAGAAATTTATTTCTCACAATTCTGGAGTTTGGAAATCCAAGATAAAGGTGCTGGCATATTTGGTGTCCAGTGAGTCATTACATGGCAAAAGGGACAAGAGAGTTCTCTGGGGCTTCCTTCATTAGGACACTAATCTCATTCATGAAGGTTCCACCTCCATGACCTAAATACCTCCCAAAGGTCCCACCTCTAATATCATCACATTAGAAATTAGGTTTCAACATATGAATTTTACCCCCTTCATTCTTTAACATGGGTCATCAACGTTTTCTCAATTTTAGGTAAAATCTATAGAGCCTGTCAAGGTCCAGCCTTCCATTCCATTCAGATAGAAATTCTGAAAACCTCTCTTGTCTATTTAGACTAAAAAGGAAAAATTGTTAACATACAGAGTTCATTTACTGGTCACAGTGCAATATAGTTAGATCAACAACAAAAATTTAACTACAAAAAATACCTATACTTCGTTAAAAGGCAATAAAATGGAGACCGGACTTGAAAATCCTCCAAGCAGACACAACCATATAAGCCACATAAACAGAAGTAAAGCCAGCTTGTTTTATTGATGCAGACATAACTGAACTTGCATTATTTCTTGCAACATAAGACCATCATAATAAATACTTAAGTCATCTTCCAAAAAATGGTGTAAGAAAATCACTTTTAAACAATCCCCTGCCCATCTGGAAACCCCCCTTGTATACCCAATTATTGTAAAGGTTAAACAACTTCCTCATTTCCACTTTATAAGCTACATTGTAACATCATACCCGTGAGTTTCCTATCAGTTTTGAATTTGAAAGCTTCCAGTTTGTGAACTGTTCTTATACCCATAAAAAATCCTTACTGAATACTATTTTATTGGTCTGGTGGCTTACATGTGCTATTTCTGGATTTTCAACAGTTTCTGGCATCAGAAGTGAATTCCAAGGAAGAGTCCCAGTGACTCCCAGGCTGGTGAACAACCAGGTACAGTATCCTCAGAGCCCATTGTTCTCACTGTGTTCTTGGTAATGATGGAGGTTGAGGTGGGAGGGTCTCTCAGAACTGAGCTCTGGGGACTCTCTAGCTTTTTGCAAAGACTTGTATTTTGTTTGTTGAAGCTTCTTAATAACTTATCCTACTCTGTTCTAAAGGGGGTGGGGGACACATGATTCCCTCTGTTTTGGAACAGCTGTTGGAAAACAGGACCCCTTATAGTTAAGACATCTTCAGGATTCTAACAGCTCAGATGGGTTCCACCTGGTCTACAAGTCTTTATCCACCTCCTTCCCAAACTCCTATTTCCTCTGTGCATACCCACTATGGACCAGGATCTTGTGCCATTTTGGAAGACGGGTAAACTTTTGTATAATTTGGAATTATAATGACCACTTTGGGGAGCCTTTAACTTAGGTAAGTGTCCACCTTAAGGGGCATCATTGAGAAAAGAGGATCCCAAAACTCTGGGAGACACTGGACTGCATTCTTTTATTGGTGTGCAGAAGTCTCTAAAAGACAAAATGACTCCAGAAACACCTTCTCTAAAAGAATTCTTAGAGCATTCAAATATAGATATTTAGTATAAAATCTTTGGCCATCTGAGTGGGTACTCTTAATGTGGTCCATCTTCCAGAAACACGATTTGGATCAAGCTATTCTTTTGAGTTTTGTATTACTGTATCTGAGAAAATGGCAAAAATTTTAAAATAAAAACTATTAGAGCTGTGCCCGTGTTTATATATTTACATATATCTATATACATATATGTGTTAGATATGTGTGTTAATTTTTAAACAGTTCTATGTAATTGGCTTTAAAAAAATAAGTATTTACATAAATTAAGTATTCCTAAAATTCTCAGAAATATAGGAACTAACTCAAACATTTTTCAAGTTTACACAAATGCAGGTAATCTTTGATAAATAAAAAATAGTTCAGGGTGCCAGGGTGGCTCAGTAAATTAAACATCCAACTTAGGCTAAGGTCATGATCTCACTGTTCGTGAGTTCAAGCCCCACATGGGGACCTGTGCTGACAGTTTGGAGCCTGGAGCCTGCTTCGTATTCTGTGTCTCCCTCTCTCACTGCCCCTCCCCCACTACTGCTCTGTCTCTCTCTCTCTCTCTCAAAAATAAATAAACATTAAAAATACATTTCGGGGCGCCTGGGTGGCTCAGTCGGTTGAGCCTCTGACTTCGGCTCAGGTCAGATCTCACTTTCGTGGGTTCGAGCCCCGCGTCAGGCTCTGTGCTGACAGCTAGGTCAGAGCCTGGAGCCTGCTTCTGGTTCTGTGTCTCCTTCTCTCTCTGCCCCTCCCCCTCTCATGTTCTGTCTCTCTCTGTATCAAAAATAAATAAAACATTAAAAAAAATTTAAAAATACATTTCAAGTTAATAAAAAGAAGGATGTCTTCAAGATTTTTAACATTAAATGTAACGCAAACATACAAACTTTTCTACCTGTGTTTCTTAGTCAAATGAACTCATACTAACTTCCTTTTTTTAAAATTAAAAAAAAATTTTTTTTAGTGTTTTTTAATTTATTTTTGAGAGACAGAGAGACAGCTCGAACAGGGGAGGGTCAGAGAGGGAAACACAGAAACTAAAGCAGGCTTCAAGCTCTGAGCTAGCTGTCAGCACAGAGCCTGACGTGGGGCTCGAACCCGCGAACCGTGAGGTCACGACCTGAGCCAAAGCCAGGCGCTCAACTAACTGAGCCACCCAGGTGCCCCATATACTAACTTTCTGTTACAAAACTTGTCAACAAGAAAAATAACTTAAGATGATGGTTAGCTGTTAATGTCTAATCCAGACATAATTGTTAAAAACAAGTAATTTAATAGATGTAAATAAAAGTTTACACTAAATTATTGATACTCATTAAATATCTAGATAATTTCCAAATAAGATAATGTACAGAAATATTAATTGCTTAACATAAGTTACCTACTTCTGGCTCTTTTGTTGAGTATTTCCTGATAAAAGTCTCACTATCTCACATAAAAAAATTTTTTGTAATAAACGTTTACTTGAAAAGCTCTCTATATAAGTTTCCTGTAAACCATTTTATGAAAATACTTATCCTGAGATGCTCAAGGAAATTACATAATAACAAGTAGAATAAGCAAATTTCCATTTCAAAACTTCCATTCTGATAGCACACAAAAAGCATGGCTTGCACTTAAATAGTATGGAAATCATCAAACATGCCAAAGGCACTACCGCAGTACTTCGAGGCTTTCCTGGGGAAAACTTCTCTACAGATTTTTTTACACTAAAGAAATAGTAAGGTTATGCTGAAAGTCAAAATTTGCACACAATATATTCACTAACACCCTGCCCCTGGGGAAAAAAAAAAAAAGCCTAATAAAACCAGACAAAAAGCCCCATCCTAGGCTCTTTTTTACATCCTTATCTTGGTCAGTACTTTTTATAGTATCAGAACCAACAGATTAGGAATATGACAAAGGTATTTTCTCCTTTAGGTGGGGCTTCTCATATCCTCACACCGTCTTCAGGCTCAAGCCTCCACTTTTCACAGCAGGCTCTTCTAAATAACCGTCTTCTGACCCAGCGAACCCACCAAGCTAGACTCAGTCACTTCTTGTGGTATGAAGGCTATTATTTACGAATACCTTTACACTCCATTTGAGTAGAAATACAGGTTAGAGCGGAAAATGTCTTTTAAACATAATTATAGAGTCTCTTAGTATAAACAGTTCTCTCTCTTTCTCTCTTTACACACACACACACACACACACACACGTGTGTGTGTGTGTGTGTGTGTATAAGGTTCTTGCCAATGTGTATAATGTTCTTGCCAAAAACATTTTCCCAACTATTTTAGCTTTACATAACACCAAATATTCAATCAAAATAATGTCCAACAGCACTCAATCTACTTTCCTTTTTTATTTTTCAGATAAAAGGATAAAAGAATACTTGAGGCTACTTAATATTAATTGGTAAACATAAGTTTATCGACTTTTGGCTTCTTAATGTTTATAGAGAGAACAGAGATATTTGGGTCTATTAATAAGTATGTTTTTGTCACATTAAAAATTATACTATGGAAACATATTCTCTAAAAAAGTATAAATTATATATTATGTATTAATAAACCTGCTAAGCTACTATTGAATGCTCACTTGGTTGCTTTCTAACTTTCCTTGGAAAGTCAAAGTCACTAATAGTCAAAATTTATGAACATATATAAAAATAAAACTACTAGAAACAATAAGAGCAAAAGGAAATGATTTTGTATCCAGAGTATGAGAAAAAAATGGCAGGTTTTTTATATGAAGAATATGCAAGGAATACAAGATTTTTTTAAAGTAAGTTTTCCTTGAAAAAATGACTGGTTGTTTCAGAATAACAAAAAGAAAAAGAATAAGACAAAACATAAATGAATATAGAAAATTGCTAAAGGTTTGTAGGAAAAATATTTTATGTTATCAGGTCAATGCGGGCAAAAATTGAGCAGATATATTTATAAGGGATTTTAAATAAGTTCAATAATATTCTGATAATAAAAGATTATATACAGTTTTCTTTATTTAATTTTTAAAATTTTGTTGAAATGTTTTTCATTTATTTTTGAGAGAGAGATAGAGACAGCGTGAGCAGGGGAGGGTCAAAGAGAGAGGGAGACACAGAATCCAAAGACAGGCTCCAGGCTCTGAGCTAGCTGTCAGCACAGAGCCCGACGCAGGGCTTGAACCCACAAGCCCTGAGATCATGACCTAAGCTGAAGTCTAATGCTTAACTGACTGAGCCACCCAGGTGCCCCAAGGTTTTCTTTACTTTAATGTAATCTTCCTAGGAAACAAAAAAAATTTTTCACATAAGCTCTACACCCAATGTGGGGCTTGAACTCACAACCCTGAGATCAAGGATGCATGTTCCACCAACTGAGAAAGCCAGGTGCCCCAGGACACAAATACTCTTCATTTCATCAAAATATTTCCTAGGTTTCACATGGTCTTTATCAGGTTTTTAATTACTTAGAAAAACTAACTCTTCAATATTGAAAGAGCTATGATTTTTGAAAACGATGTAACTTTCTGTATCTGTCCTTGAGATTTTGTTTAATATAATTCGTAGTCAAGTTAGCTAACATATGCTGTATGCAGTGTGCTCTTGGCTTTGGGAGTAGATTTCCATGATTCATCAGTTACATATAACACCCAGTGCTCATCCCAGCAAGTGCCCTCCTCAATGCCCATCACCCATTTCCCCTCCCCTTCACCCCCCGCTTAAGTTTCTCAGGTTCCACATATGAGTGAAAACATATGATATCTGTCTTTTTCTGATGGACTTATTTCATTCTGCATAATATCATCCAGTTTCATCCACGTTGTTGCAAATGGCAAGATTTCATTCTTTCTCATTGCTGAGTAGTATTCCATTGTATATATAAACCACATCTTCTTATCCATTCTCCAGCTGATGGACATTTGGGCTCTTTCCATAATTTGGCTATGGTTGAAAGCACTGCTATAAACATTGGGGTACATGTGCCCCTACGAATCATCACTCCTGTGTCCTTTGGATAAACTCCTAGTAGTGCTATTGCTGGGTCATAGGGTTAATCTATTTTTAATTTTTTGAGAAATTTTCATACTGTTTTTCAGAGCAGCTGCACCAGTTTGCATTCCCACCAACAGTGCAAAAGGGTTCCCCTTTCTCCACATCCTCGCCAACATCTGTTGTTTCCTGAGTTGTTAATCTTAGCCACTCTGACCTGTATGAGGTGTACCTCAGTGTGGTTTTGATTTGTATTTCCCTGATGATTAGCTTAATTGCCACTTTATTGCCATAAATAAGTGTTGTTTCACAGTGGCCTGTGAACTATTTGATTAAGTTTTTTAAACCTTTTGATGTTTTTGACAAACTTCCCCAAATCAAATTCTGTATGAAGTTTTTTTGACCTCGAACTAACTCAGTGATTTTCCAGAGGGTCGTTGGAAGACCTCAAGGGTCCTTGCTCTCTGCTTTTACAAAAAGAAATGTTTATTACTTTAGACTTATTTGATGTTAAATTGCCTGGGAAACATTATCAAATAAGAAGTGGTACTTAACTTTCTTAGGTTATATTTACATGGATACATATTATTAACGTAAGTAATTCAGAAATGTATATGAAATTACTAAAAATCTGATATATCCTGGTATAGTTGTATCAGTCACAACTCCAGCTACTATTTTATAATATTGTAGGTCACAAAAATCACCAATTTACTTATCAGTTGCATCATTTTTAGTGAACTCTCACCAGAGCTCTAACCATAGCTATTTTTTAAGTCTTTCCTCATTCAGTTATTTTACTCTAGACTCTTCTCTGAAAGTATTTACAAATCAACTACGAGAAAAATGCTTCATCTTCAGATAGATTCATGGACAATGCTCTAGAATACAGCACGCTAGGATACAGGTTTCCGATAACTTTAAGACTATAACACTGAACTGGGTAAAAATTTCTAGAACGCTATGGAAAAATGGATTGATTCATAAAATTGCTTAACCCAAGATCAAACAAACATTAATTAATCACATGAAACTGAATGAACTAAGAAAAAATGATTATAATTTTTGTGAGTTCACTTAAAGTATTTCTGGTTCTCTCATGTTTTGTTTTCCAGGTTTAAAGTACTCCCTTTTTCCCTTCTTTGAAGCTACTTCTAATTTTCAGCAATTTGGCAAAGTATAATTTTGCAAACAAAGGTTGAAACCTTTAACGTTTTCTCCCTACCTGATTCTTGCAGAATTCAGAAATCATATTAAATTTTCTTGTTTTCTATGACACTACATGTATTTACTAAATAGGAAATCTGTTCTCTTTATAACAGTACACAATTAGACAAGTTCTTATTAGGCAAGCCTTAGCTTGGCTTCTTTACCTCGAGAGACTTTTAAAGGTCTAGTCAGAATTCCTTATTATCAGACAGTTTTAAAGAACTAATGTGGACTTTATGAAGCCAGTAAAGCTCCATGGATATTAGCGAAGCTTTGGCTGAAAAGTCCTATCTGGGAATATGCATAAAATCATTATTCTTGCTACCTTTACATAAATAAGCAAGCCAAGTTTAATAAGATTAGACTTATTTTTACAAATTAGTTTCCCTGTAATTATCTTTGATTAAAATGGGATGACCATAAGAAAAAACTTATGTTTCAATAGGAAACCTACAATATAAGTACTCATGATCAGATTCGAGTTCTGTTTCTTATCTCTAAAGTTTTATCATCTACCTGTAAACCTCAGATAAACTACTGCAATAGAATATGTATAAACAACCTTCATGCCTGTTGCTATATAGACCAATCAAAAGAGTTCACCAGAACATCCACTGATATCATCAAAAACAATCAAACTGCAAATCAGGAAAATCCATCAGATTGAAACTGCCATCTTCATTCCACCATCTAAACTTGCTTCAAACTCAAATGTAGACATTTTCTCAACTGGCTGCCCTCCAAACTCAGAAATTAAGTTTATTATTGCTCCAACTATTAATCTTTGTTTTTCTTTCAATTCCATAGAAGGGCCTCTTATTAAATTACCTGATTGTTCACATTATAAAGAGGTCATATAGGAAGAAGTTCACCTGTAACCTGAAATAAAATATCCTCATGTTCATCTTCTCCTAAATAATCATGAAGATATGCGATTGCTATTACATAGGTTGTACCTATGTAAATAACTCAGAAAAACTGAGACCCACTTATGTATTATTTAGAAAAGTATAGGTTGACTTATACCCAAATCTTAATATAAGCCTTTTTATTTATTTATCTGGCTAAGTGTTGGCTCCTGAGAATCTCTGCTCTGGGAATTTTTCAATCTTTGTAGTTATCATATCAACCTCCCTAGAGAGCTTACCTAAAACCTCTCCAGGGTTTTAAATGCCACTCATAGGTCAAATGTATCCACCAGGATTAGACAACTGAAAGTATCTAAGGATGGTATACAAATGATGAAGACAGTGACTACATGACCCTTCATCCCAACTAGTCAACTGCTGGAGGCACCAGCTATGTGATTCTCCCTCTGACTACATCAACGGTGGTATCTGAGAGTAACGCTATACTGGTTAGTCACACACACAGTTTGTTGAAAGGATGGCCAGAAGAGGAGAATCATGAAATAAAATCAAATGGAGACCAGGCTTGAAGATCTCCCAAGTAGACAAAACCACTTAAGCCATGTAAGTAAAACTAAATCTAGTTTATTTCAATAAACATAAGCAAAACTTAACTTAGGTTATTTTTCATAAATGCCTCTGATGATCATAAAAGAAACTTCAGTCAGCTTCCTAAAATGGTATGAGATACTCACTTTTATCCAATTCCTTGCCGGCTGGAAACCCACATTGTAATAAGCAATCATTGGAAAGGTTAAATTACTTTTTCATTTTCACTTCGTAAGCCATCCCATAATATCATATCCTTGAATTTTATAACAGTTCTGAATTTGAAAGCTCCTAGTTTGCAATCTGCTTTTATATGCACACACACACAAAATTCTTCCTAAATACTATTTTACTGATTTGGCTTTAGTTTTTCTATTTTGGATCTCTGGTGCTTAAAAATTTCAAAAGAGATTTTGAATAACTCCCAAGCTAAAAAGAAACACAAGCAAATTACAAACTATTTATAACTCAAAAACAGGAGTGCTGCCTGGCAAACTTTATGGGATGCAGCCAAAGCAGTACTTAGAAGCCAATGAATACCAATAAACATATTTATTAATATAAAAGATAGACTGAGATTAAATGAACTCAACTTTCAAATCAGGAAGAGCAATGGCAAAATAATCCAAGGAAAGTAGAAGAAAAGGAGTAGAAAAGATTTTTTTTTATTATAAATTAATCAACAAAATAAAACTGATCCTTTGATGAGACCAACCTTTGGTAAATGTGATTAAGAAAGAGAAAGCACATAGACACAGGTAACTGAGGAAGGCATGAGGCTAAATTTCAGACACAAAGGCACGTTCCTTAACTTTGCTCAGTGTAGGAGAGACGCAGATAATAAAATGTATTTGAAAGTTCACCAGAACATCCACTGACATCATTGAAGACAATCAAACTAAAAATTGGGACTATCCATCAGATTGAAACTGACATCTTCATTCCACTGTCTAAATTTTCTTCAAACTCAAAAGTAGACATTTTCTCAATTGGATGCCCTCCAAACTCAGAAATTAAGTTTATAATTTGCTCCACCTATTAATCTTTTTTTTCTCTCATTTCCATAAATATGACTCTTATTAAATTACCTGATTGTTCACATCATAAAGAAGTCATATAGGAAGAAGTACACATGCAACAACATCCCTTCCTGAAATAAAAAATCCTCAATAGACAATAAAAAATCCTGCCCCACAACTTCCTGTCAGAATTAAATGAAACAGCGTATTCATGGGACTTACCACATTGCCTGGCTCATAGAAACAATACTAAACACTAGGGATTATGACGTCATGGACTTAAACATACAGAGCAGTGTCTCTCAGTCCTGGCCTTACATAGGGATTCCCTGTGGTAATTCTAAAACCTCTTACTGATTGACTGTTTCTATTATTAGGGGCAATCTGATTTTCTCATAGGAGGGATCACTTTTGTAATTCTCCAGACTATGTTGTTAACACAACCTTTCTTCATAGGTGTTTCCAAAGTTAGGAATATCTGATTTTGTAATCTTTTCCCCACTGACTATTTCTTTGGTTTCTTCTTATATAAAGCTTCAAGACTGGGGAAGTCTGAAATCAGAAAAATTTTCAGCATTTTCTTTCTTTTTCTTCTCTACTTCCTAACAGTCCATATTCAAGGGTTTTTTTAGGCCACAAAATAAAAATTTTAATAAGTGAAGCTGTCTTAGTTCAGGTCCCCCCAGAAGCAGATCCTGAGACAAGGATTTGTGTACTTTAGTTGGGAGACTATCTCATGAAGGATCAGTAGGGGAACAGGGAATTGAACCAAGGAAGGGAAGGAAGCCGATGAGGTGCATTAATGTCTAGGTTGCCACTGTGGCCTATATTAACATATGAACCTCCTTTTCACTAGTTGCTAGTCAGGGTATCTGTAATGCCCCTGCCCATCTTTAAAATAATAATAATAAAAAGAAACTACTCTTTTCTGTTTGTGACAATGAACTAACCAAAGAGAGAGTGGCCATCAATCACAAAACTAGCAGGATATAAACTTCTAATGAGCATCCTGGGGTTTAGAGGTTATTTTTATTAGATTCAGATGGGGGGGTTTCTTTGTTTCCTGAAATACAATAACGAAGAAATGAAAATAATGGCAATACTGTGAAATATAGAATCCCTTTAACTTCCAAAAGCTTGTTCTAGTCACTTATGCATTCATTCAACATGCTTTTATGGTAGAGTTATATTTTATAAGAAGCATAAGCTCTGAAAAAGGTGAGTAAGATAAATATTGCCTTTAAAAATTCCTGAAATAACCAATAAAGCGCCATATACATGGTCTGTGCATTTCCCAACTAGTTGGTTTGTATTTAGACACCGTGTTGTATTAAAAACATGTTTCTTTAAACATTAGCTGATAATCACATTCAGCACAATGAGATGCTCACTCAAACAGGAGCTCAAGGAAACAGAAACTGACAAAAGAATGGCAGACCCAAGGTTCCCATCTCATTCTCTCTCCAGGACAGAAATCAGCAAACTTTTTCTGAAGAAGACAAGATGCAAATATTTCAAGCTTTGCAGTCTTTGTCTCAAGTACCCACCTCTGCCACTGTAGCACCAGAGCAGCCATAATGAATGGACGAGGCTGTGTCCCAATAAAACTTCATTGACAAGAACAGACAGCAGGCTTGTACTTTATAGTTTGCAGACCGCATTCTAGTTGCCCACCCATCACCTACGATTGATAAACACAAGCACAGGCACTTTTCTCTCTCCTTCTCTGTGCTGCTAACTTTACACAAATCCAATAGCTAGATGATACAATTCTACTGGACTGAACACCTGCATCAGAAATGATGTAAGGTACCAAGACATAGAAAGGACAAGATCCTGCCCTCACAGAGACCTTAGATGTGGAAGAGGTAATTGACTGTCCACTAAAGATTCAAAACATACCTTTTCATTGAATAGAGTTGCCTGTGATGCAGCTGCCCAGCCAAGGGCTTGCATTCTCAGGCTCTTTTGCCTCTAGGTGGAACCATTGATCTCACCAATGAAATGTGAGAAGTAACACGAGTCACTCATGATCCAAGATGGTAGAGAAGCAGATGTGCATTTTCCATGCATCCATCCTGTGCTTTCTGGCTGGGTGTATACAGTTCCAGGGATCTAGGGGATGACAGAGCTACAACACAGAAAGAATCTGGGTCCCTCAGGTGACTGATAAATATACTTTTATTGGGCTAAGCCTCTAAAACTTGGCAGTCTTACTCAACATGGCCACTCTCACTACCCTGACACAATAGCAGAGCAGAGAACACAAACTCTATAGTGTCCTCACCAGGCGTAGTGAGAACTATGTAAACAATGTGCCATGATGGTACTGAAGAGGGAGTGATGGGAAAAAGAACTTCTACCTGGGAATTCAGGAAATATACATGGGTCAGCAAGCATCGAAAGATGAGTCCATTAGATCCTCACAAACCACCCTGTTTGGACACATGCTGAGATTCAGTATGATTTAATGACCCGGACAGTCATTGGCAGAGCCGGGACTCCTAATCAACTCTGGTTCTCTTCCCCTTGCCTGGCACTCTCTCAAACCTCTTTCTGGAGAAGTATAATTTGGACAATTGACTGGACCGGCCAGGATGGTGTTTAACCAGAAGATACATCCCCTGTTCCTTTGCACAAGACAACTGGCTACTGCCCCACTTCCGAGAGCAATCTTGCTCAGTGATTCATGAATAAGACAACCCTTTCCTTCCTCAGGAGAAAGAGCTAATCAGGACACGTGCCTTGAAGGGTCTGGCCCACTGGCGAAGGTGCTCCCTGCAGCAAAGAGTCTGTGCTCACCACCGATGCTGACCACCCTCTAACTGCCGCCAGTGAGCCTGCCAGCGTGGGAGTTAAAAGGCAAGCAAGAGGAGAGAGCACGGCAGGGAGGGAGGAAAGGGGAATATTAACTGTTTCTATTTTTTACTTTGAAAGGTTTTTTGACACATTAAGGAAAAGAACTTTAATACATCTGCACACTAAAAAGCCAGTGTTCCCTGTTCCAATATTCTTCCTGGCAAGATAAAGCAGCCCACACTTCACCTTGCTTTTTCTTGTCCCTGAGCATCTCAAAAGCTCATTATTTCTTCTTCTTCTTCTTCTTCTTCTTCTTCTTCTTCTTCTTCTGCTGCTGCTGCTGCTTCTGCTTCTTCTTCTTCTTCTTCTTCTTCTTCTTCTTCTTCTTCTTCTTCTTCTTCCTCCTCCTCCTCCTCCTCCTCCTCCTTCTCTTCCTCTTCCTCTCCTTCTCTTTCTCCCCCCCTTCCCCCCCCCCCCCCGCCTCTTTCTTCTTCTTCTTATGGAAACAGCAAGCACTATGACCTCCAGGATGAATTTCTACACCTCCCCTGATATACACCACAGAACACACAGCTCTCTGGCACACACTGCCTTTACCCGTTTGAATTATGCTGAAAACAAACCCCTCTCCTCTATACTCACGCAAATGTACCACTCCAAGATGTTTTGCAAACCCTACACCAGACGAAAACTGTATCTAAACCCACAAGGCTGTGTTAAAGAGCAGGAGAATTCAACCAGAACAGATTGAATTAAGATAAACAGCTTTAAAAATACATTAACTGTTCAAATCCATTCCCTTGTCCCGCCCCTCCCTTGTTGGTATCCACATACACAAACCGATTTGATCAGACGGGCTTCAAACTAGCTGGAATACTGGAAGGAGGGCAAATTGCTGTGACCTTTCTGGCCACAGGTATCAAACACCTTTAAAACCTACATTCCCTTTGACCCCATAATTCCATTTCTATGAATTTATCCTGAGGAAATAATCACACAAGCAGGCAAGGGCTTATACACAAGAAAGTCCATCAAAGAGTGTATATAATAGCAAAACAAAACAAACAGAAAAACACTTAAAAATCCAGCCATAGGTAATAATATAGGAACTATGGTTCCTATAAATGAAACCATATGAAGTCATTTTTAATGATACTGTTTATATCTAAGGTAGAAAAACATTAAGTAAAAACCAGTGTACACGACAGTATACAGTCTGCAGAGAGTATGGGAGCTGTAAGAAATTGATATTTCGGCTTTCAAAAGTCTGGAAAAGATGGACACCAAAATATTCAGAGTGAGTTATCCCTGGTTCACGGAAATGTGTGTGATGTTAATTTTTGGCTTGCTTGTCCATTGTCTCACATTTTTCTTTAAACATATTACTTGTACTACAGAAAGTAATGAAAAAAATGAATAAAACTAAGGGCAGTGGTTCTAAAGTAGTTTTGATCACCATGGTGGCAACTACCTGGAATGACTGAATTTTTCACAATCCTGTCAGTGGCTGCAGATTAGGACAGAAACAGCCAGTTCAAAGTATGCGAACTAAATGTTTATAATGTCTAATCCCTGCATCTAGGCTTCTCAGGCCCTTTGTCAAGACACTTCTATGAGATTTTATCACAGAAATATACATTTTCTGTTTTAAAATACAGGCACAGGGGCGCCTGGGTGGCTCAGTCAGTTAAGCGTCCAACTTCGGCTCAAGTCATGATCCCACAGTTTGTGGGTTCGAGCCCAGCGTTGGGCTCTGTGCTGACAGCTCAGAGCCTGGAGCCTGCTTCAGATTCTGTGTCTCCCTCTCTCTCTGCCCCTCCCCTGCTCACGCTGTCTCTCTCTCTCTCTCAAAAATAAATAAAGCATTTTTTAAAAATTAAAAATAAAATGCAGGCACAATAATTGGAAGATACTTCTATTCCACTCTTTTCCAGACAGATAGAGAAGCAGGAGTCCTACAGAAAGGGGTCCACCATGGAGTTTGGGGGGGGTTTATTGTTGTTTAGCAGGAAGAGTAGAAAGAACAAAGAATAACCTTCAGTCGACAGGTCATTTGATGGATGCCCCGGCCATCTGAAAGAGGCGTGGAGCACCCTGGTCCTGGGCGTCAGCTAGGAACCCGTGGACAGGGAGGCATCTGCAGCCTAGAGCTTCTGATACCGAGCTCCGCTCAGCAAAGGCCGGCTTGGTGGCGGTAAAGAAAGGCTGCAAGATTCATCTGTTTAATCAGCAAGCTCCCAGATGATGCTTGGAGTTTGATATGGATCATTCCAGCCTCTCTCAAATCGATCAACAAGTATTGATTGAGTGCCTACTGTTTGCTGGGTTTGACGCGAGGCATTTTGGGAGATGCAGAATGAGTACAGAACAAGGTCTCTGTCCTCTTCAATTAGCGCTCCAAGCCCACGCGGAGCGAAGTGGGAACTGCCTGAGTGACAATGGGAGCTGCAGAAACGCAGAGGACGGGCGCACTGAGATCCAGACGCAAGGCTGGGGTGGGGGGAGGGGAATATCACTCGTGGAGGAAATATGAATATGTATGAGGGGAAACACTAGCTAGAGTAACAAATCACTCTGAAATATCAGTGCCCTGACACAGCAGAAGCGTATTTCTTGCTCACATGCAGAACCTTGGGCATCAGGGAGCAGAACGCTCCTCCACGTGGGCACTGAGGGTCCCATGCTGCTGATTCCCTCATCTTCACCACGTGCCTTCAAAGCTACTCAGGGCTTCGACATTCACCCAGCAAATAGGGAGCAGTGGGCCAGGATCTCGTGGAAGGTGTGGGGGGCATCCAGACAATATGGCTGGCATCATGCAAGAGTTTTCTTGCCTTCATTCTTTCAATCCTCCGGGAAACCTTATCATCATCATCATCATCATCATCATCATCATCATCATCTCCCCCACTTCACAGATGAGGAAACTAACGTTTACAGAGATTGAGCACCTGCCCAAAGCCACTGAAATTTTTTCAACTTCTTAAATGTTTATTTATTTTTGAGAGAGGGACAGAGAGCGAGCAAGGGAGGGGCAGAGAGAGAGGGAGACAGAGGATCTGAAGCAGGCTCTGTGCAGCCTGATGCAGACCTCGAACCCACAAACTGTGAGACCATGACCTGAGCCAAAGTCAGATGCTTAACTGACGGAGCAACCCAGGCGCCTCCCAAAGTCACTGCGATTTAAGGGGAAGGAAAGATGTAAGCTCCCTAACATCTAACGCCGGACTCTGCTCTCTGTCATCACACCCTGCTGCTTCCTGAGGGTCAAGTCAGTCCGGGGACTGCTGGGTTGTTTGTTTCCTGCCAAACTTCTCAGAGCCTTGCCTGACCACCGCATGTGCACAGAGAGGGCATGATGGTTAAAAGCACAGACTTGGAGGCAAGTATCACCTTGAGGCCCAGTGTTGCCCCTTCCCGGGTGTGTGACCTTGGGCACAGCCCTTAGCCTCTCTGTACTTCAACTGTAAAAGAAGAATAACAATAGCACCAGCCTCACAGAATCGCCTGCAAGGCCTGTGTTAATATATTTTGAGATCAAAACCAAGTGCAATTTGTTGGCTGATACCAGCGTGGGCTGCGTTGTCAACTCCATTGATCCTGGAGCCCGGATTTCACACAGCATCTCTCAGGGGCAGTGGCACGACCTGGACCATCCTTCTCACTTAACAAGGAGGAAGCTGAGGCATCAAGGCTGGCTCAATGCCACTTAGGCTGCTACCGTGCACACACACCAGCGGGGGCCAGAAGTCAGGTCCCCAGACTCCAAGCCCCCCAGACCCAGCCTACCTCTCTCTGGCAGACTCAGCAAATCTAGTTACAGAATTGTAACTAAACAGAAAATCACACTGTTGCAGCCTTTCTGCTCACACCCTCCCTCCCACACCGTGGCGAAGTGGTTATCCAAAGCCCAGAGCAGGGACTTGTTTTGACTCAGAACAAAAGAGAGCCGTGGAACTAAGTTTTGTGCAGCAGTGGAAGCAGCAGCAGGCTCCCAGAGGGCGGTCTGTTGCTGCCCCTGCTCCAGCCTGTACGGGGCCCGAGGCAAAATGACACCGCTGGGCACCTGCAGATCATGGCTCTCAGGACACCCATGCTGGGGCAGCCAGCCCAGCCTGGCAGCTCCCAGAGGGTGCCCTGGAAGCCTACAAAGGAGGAAGGAGGGAAGCAATCTCTCTTGGGCTTTTGGAGGGAAGCATTTTCTTTTTTAAGGAGAAAGGGTTAAGGTGGCCAAGACAGTAGGATGAAAATCTTCCTGTTAGGGCAACATCCCTTCCATTTGTGTGATTTCTTTGTGGTGCTCTGTGTACCTTACTGCCCTGGTCTGTGCAAGTCTTCGTAGTGTGTGTGTGTGTGTGTGTGTGTGTGTGTGTGTGTGTGTGAGAGAGAGAGAGAAGAGCTACTGAGAAGAGCCGGAGACGAGAAGATGGCCTGAGGGACAGCTGCAGAGCCGCCTGTGAGCCCCAGGCAGTCCTGTGGTCCCTCCTCAGGCCGAGGCCCTGCTTTGTCTGCACCCCATTGAGTCACGTCTGTCTGCTCCTGAGGTCTGAGCGCAGCACCCACCTGCCACCCTCTCCCAAACTCACTGTACATAAGCCAGTGCATAACCTCAGGCACAGCGTCCCCCTTTTGAGGCTCTGGATAATGATGTACCTTTACTCGTAAGTTATTAATGACTATTTATTACTCATCGAGTGCTGAGTACGCCGAACACTTCCCGGGACCCAGTGCTCCCCCCATGTGCACCATTTCCTCTTCAAGGAGGAGCATTCCAGGAACCCGCTGTCTCCGGGATGGCCAGGGGAATGGTCTGCAGGCATTGTCTTAGTTGAGGGATTAGATTAATGGACTTCAGAAATAAAATACGTGGGTCCCCTCGGCTACTCTTGCCCACCACGAGGGGCAAACTCGTCAAGGGGGTCTGCGAGTGGCTGAGAAGGAAATCTCGCCCCCTCCCTTTGGGCCTGCCGACAGAAGTAACCACAGCCCATGACAATTCAGCCGTCACATTAGATGCGCCAAGTATGCAAACTGACACAATTCATTAAGCATTGGTTGGGCTCCTTCTCTTGAAACCAAATAAGGTAGTTTTGTTGTTGATGTTTGTTTTGTTTTGCTTTTTTTTTAATGTTCTTTATTTATTTTTGAGAGACAGAGAAAGGCAGTGCGAGTGGGGCAGGGTCAGAGGGAGAGGGAGACACAGAATCTGAAGCAGGCTCCAGGCTCTGAGCTAGCTGTCAGCACAGAGCCCAACGCGGGGCTCAAACCCATGAACCATGAGATCATGACCTGAGCCAAAGCCGGACGCTTAACCGACTGAGCCACCCAGGCACATGTTTTGCTCACTACATGAAAAATAAACTAAATATGTTTATGTTTAACCATCAACAAAAATAGAATTGTGTTTAAACATCCTAATCGATCCTTTTGTAGTTCATAAGCATGATGATTGGGTGTTCGTGCTGTTGTATGACATGTGCCACCCTTAAACCTTGTTACAACACCGGTACATTACCCATCTGACATAAAAATAAATAAATAAATAAACATCCTAATCATTGTTTTCAGTGCACCCAGGAGTTTTTGAATGAACTAGATTTACTATTATCCCTCTTTTTTTGAATTATTTTATGCAATGAGTCAATTCAGGAGAGGATGTATATAGCATCAGATGGGAAAGGTGAAAACTAATGAGAATCCCTCAGCTTGCTCTAAGCAACTCATGTGTCTATGCAGTCCCCTTATCACTCATCCCTTCCAAGAGAGGTTTTAGGGTCAACACCATCTAGTGAGCATGAGGTCACAGCTGAAACTGCTGAGGATCAATCACTTATTCAACAAGCATTTATTGAGTACTTACTATATGCTAGATACCACGAAAGGCATAAAGGACCCAGCTACGAACAAGGAAGATACAGTCTCTACCTTCTGAAGTTCCCGTCAAGGAGATCGGGAACTGAGACCATCAGACCCAATCCCCCAGTTTGACAGATGATGACAGAGGACACCAAGACCAGGGAGAGGAAGATGGTTTGCTCAAAGCCACCTTGCTCCTGAGAGCCACAGCTAGGTCTGCTAGCCCTAGGCTGGGCTCTCCCCAGAGGGTGCATTCCACCTCTACTGTAAGGATCCTCAGTTGACTCCTCTGTCCTTTGCCACATGGCTGGGCATAGAACCATGACGATAAAGACTAGAGGGAGATCACATTTGAAATCACATTGTTGACTCAGCTTCTGATGTTTGCTACCTGTCCATGCAAAGCATATCACCAGCTTCCAAAGGGCAGCTGCCCTACGTGTATCACTAATTACACACACATATTTGATCAGAGTGGACCTCAGCATAGAGGTCACTCCCTTCTCTTTTTTATGTTTATTTATTTAGAGAGAGTGTGCATGACCAGGGGAGGGGCAGAGAAAGAGAGAGGAAGAGAGAATCCCAAGCAGGTTCTGCACTGTCAGTCTGGAGCCTGATTCAGGGCTTGAACTCACAAACCAGGAGCTCATGACCTGAGCTGAAACCAAGAATCAGATGCCCAACCGAATGAGCCATCCAGGCACCTCAAGGTCACTCTCTTCTTAACCTCAGTCTCCCACGCATCAGTTTCTCCCTCTCCTTCAGGAAATAAGATCAGGAAAACAGAGAGATAGACACAAGAAAAGGACAAATAATGACACTAGCTAATATTTGCTAGTACCTTCCGTATGCTTGGAGTTTCATTACATTCAACCTGTCATTGAATGTGCAGCCTGTGAGGTAGGCATTAGGTAACCTGATCTCATGAAGGAGGACATAGAGCCTCCTCTTTCTCCCAGTTACTCAGCCACTAAGTGGCAAGACTTATGTCCAAACCTGAGTCCACCTGACTCTAATGGCCATCCTTGGTCCACCACACACCAATAGTATGGACCAGTTTTTGTGGGAAGAGGTTAATGGGAACAAGGAAGGAGCATGATTAAAATGAAACAGAAGGGAGAGGGCTCAGGTGGTGAATCAACAAATGTTTAATGACCACAAGCTACACACAAGGCATTCTGCCAGGCATCTGCTGGAAAGATGCCAAGGAAGCTGGTCCCTCCTGCCACCCCAACCAGGGCATGGGTCTAGCATTCACCCACTGGTCAAGCCAGGAACAACCTGTAACTACCTTCTGCCCCTCACCCTCCACCTCTTGTAACTTCCTTTTGTGTGCCTTCTGTCTATCTGCTCATCCATAAAATGGGGATACTTTGGTGTCTACTTCATTAATGCAAATGTAGATAAAGTAGTTAGGACAGACTAAGGCACATAGCAAGTGCTCAGGAACAGAAGAGAACAGAATAATTGGACCAAGCTCCCAGCTCACTACTGTTAGCTACCTTACTATGTGTTCTTTACCAGCCAAAATGATGGTGAAATTGATAATTGAGTCCTTAGTGCACAAGATCAAATATAGGGAAAACCAGAGGTGGCTTGAGGCCAACAGGGCCACCCTCTTTTGCTAAAGATCCCCTGTAGTATCAGGTATCTGCATTTTTTCCATGCAGGATCCCATTTTCCCCTTAAAATTTCTTCAAGACCTAAATGAAACACAAGCCTTCTAGAATGGTCCCCTGACAGAATATCTTCTAGAGAAGCACTATACCATAGAAACAACATGAGCCACTCCTTTAACTTTACATTTAACGTAGCCACATTAAAAAATAATAGTGATCATAACTCTAATATAAAGACTTTATTTAACCCAGTATATCCACAATGTTATCATTTCACTGTATAATCAACATAAAGATTACTAATGAGGGATTTTACGTTCTTTTGTTGGTACCAAATCTTTAATACGTGGTGATTAATTTACACTCACAGCACATCACAATTTGGACTAGCCGCATTTCCAGGGCTAACAGTTACATGTGGCTGATGTCTACCACTTTGGATCTTGCACCTTTAGAGCAAGCTGAGTCTGTGCCTTTAAAGACCAAAACATCTCCCCCATTAATTGGGGGGGTGTGTGCATGTGTGGATCATTAGAGTAGCAGGTGGTCCTATTGGTCTCTCTTCCCCCAGGGAATGTGTGAAGAAGGAGCCTGTTCCTGGCCAAAGCAAATCACACGAACCCATCCAAGGTCCTGCTGATAATACATTCATAGAGTTTCACACCCCAGCACACAAACGGGCTCCAGCTAAATAGGCTTTTATGAATACCTTCAGATCTGTACCCACCCCTCCCCAAAGCTGGTTTCGCAAAGACAATACCTCTGCATCCCAAACACTCCCTTTTAAATGAGCACCCAAAGCCCCCACTTTCTCTAGCTCCCTGACAGAGATATAGTTCTGAATAATTTATTCATCTTTTACAGATTTTCTGAGTACCACTGCAAGCTGGGTACCTTGCTAGCTGAATAAGAGCTTCTGACCTCAAAGCTGTCAACGGGGGAACACAAATAATATTAGGACCAGCCTTTCTCTGATCTTTTTTTAGAATTCCAATTGGAATGATCATGACTGTGTCCCAGAATGGGAACTTCCGTGACCATGCAGCCTGCAAGCTGGCTTCTGCTCTTGGCTTTGGTTTCATTTGTTAACTTGCTGTACATTCTCTCCCCTCTGGGGGACCCAAATTAGCTTGCCCTGCAGTACCTCCACAGCATATTTTAATGCCACAGTATGTGTAGGTTCCCAGGGCCACCCAGGTAACCTGGAGAAAGGAAGCCGATCTAGCTGTGCCTCTCACTCAGGCCCTTTTCCTTCAAAGGGCCACCCTTGTGTTCTAGGTGCTGGAAATCAGATATCCAGACAACTGTGGACTGCCTTCTGTAGGACAATGCAAATAATCAAGAGTTCTGCTTGCCACAAATTTCTTTTTCTGTCCAGAAAGACCAACCAGCAGACTCATGCAAGTTTTCAACAAAGAAGCTGCCAAATGAATGCCAGTAGTACTGACTCAAGAAGACAGGCACTAGATGTAAGCACTGTCAAGTACATTGTCTGAATTATTTCTCACCAACCAGTTCTCGTGACCACATGTGGAAACCAAAACCAAGAATCTTAGAACTAGAAATACCCATCAGAATGCATTTAGTGATCACCCTCAACACCATCAGACTACATGACTTTTCAGGAGTTCGGTTTTGAAGGTGACAAGCAGAGGTGTTGAGGTGGCTATTAACTATATGAGTCTGGAGTTCAGGAATGACAATTGGGCTGGAAATATAAATTAATGAGTCATCACCATATAGATGATATTTAAAGCCAGGAACCTAGGTAAGAGGATCAAGGGATTGAGAAAAGATAGAAAAGGTAAGAGTCCCAAGGACTGGGTATTGGAGCTGGAAAGATGAGGACAGTAGCAAAGGATTCTAAGGGGGTGCCAACCACAAACAAGAGGGAAGCTAGAAGGGTGCAGTGTCAAAGACTCAAGGAAAGAGGAGAAGGATAAAGAAGAGAGAGGGGTACACTGAGTGCTGAGGACTACCCTTCAGTGCTGTAGCAAATGAGGACTAAGTATTGCTCATTGGTTTTAGCAACATGGAAGCCATCAGTAATCTTAATAACAATGCTTTTGAAGTGTTGGGGACAAAATCTTTATCATAGTGGATTCATGAGAGACTGGAGGATAGCAACTGGATACAACAAGAGTGGACAGCCTGTCAGAGTTTTTGCCATAAAAAGGTCCAAAAGATGAAGCAATAGCTAGAGATGCTCAAGAGAGTCTGTGTGTGTGAGAAATTACAGCATGTAATTGGGAAATTTTAATAATTCCCAAGAAAGAGGGATAACTTCAGGAACTATGTCCTTGAATAAGAGAGAAGAAGGAATCCCATGCAAAAGCTAAGATTCTGGACCAAAAGGAGCAGAGATTGCTTATTTATAGCAAAAGAAGGGAAGGTAGAACTTTCTGGTGTCAAAAATCCAGGAGCAGCAAAATTGGAACTACCAGGTCAATAACACAGTATTTAGTTAGAGTTTAGTGTGCATATAAAAACAGTTCATAAGTTAGATGAAAATTGATATGAAACTCAGGGCCATGACATTATAGGGTGTCTGATAAAGAGAAAATGGGGAAGTTGTATACTCTTTAAGATGATTGGTTATTACAATGGGGGTTCCAGGTGGCCAGGAATTGGTTAAAAGTGAGGGTCTCATACCATTTTAGAAAAATAACTTAGATTTCTTTACAGGGTATCTTATAAAGTCGAAATGAAGAAGTAGTTGTTTAACCTTTACAATGATTGGTTATTACAATCAAGATTTCTGACTAGCAGGGGGTTGGTTAGAAGTGAGTATCTCATACCATTTTAGGAAAATGACCAAGTTTCTTCTATGATGATCAGAGACATTTACAAGAAATAACCTAAATTAAGTTTTGCTTATGTTCATAAGTTAGGTTCAATTTTGCTTAGGTGGCTTAAATGGTTTTCTCTGCGAAAGAAATTTTCAAGACCAGTCTCCATTTTGCATTTGATTTTTTTAAATGTAATTTATTGTCAAGTTAGCTAACATACAGTATATGCTGTATGTTCTTGATTTTCCCACGATTCATCACTTATATACAACACCCAGTGCTCATCCCAACAAGTGCCCTCCTCTATGCCCGTCATCCATATCCCCTCTCCCCCACTCCCCCATGAGCCCTCAGTTTGTTCTCTGAATTTAAGAGTGTCTCATGGTTTGCCTCCCCCTCTGTTTGAAAGTATTTTCTCCCCTCTCCCCTTCCCTTACCCCATGGTCTTCTGTTAAGCTGCTCAACTTCTCACATATGAGTGAAAACAGAAGATATTTGTCTTTCTCTCACTTAGTGTAATACCCTCCAGTTCCATCCACATGTTGCAAATGGAAGACTTCATTCTTTCTCATTGCCAAGTAGTATTCCATTGTATATATAAACCACTTCTTTTAACACTGGGCACAGATGTAGGTAGGTGAATGGGCTTCTCTTCTGATGGCTTCTGTCTTCTCAGTGAAATGGCAAACCAAGATAATCAGCTGGTAGTAAATATGGGGAAGGTTTGAGGAGAGAGAAAGTAGAAATTAGTCAAATGTGAAAATGTGAGCAGACCTGAGAGATGCAGTAGAATTGTCCACTGGAAGATAGTGGTGGTGAATACCAGGCAAGAATAGTCAGTGTGGCTGTGCGTATTTCTCTGGTCCCATTCAACTTTGATGGTGCAGTTGCAGGGCAAGAAGACAGCTGGACTTGATCAGAATTGAACTTGTGAGGGAGAACCTAGCAAGGGGGGTTTATGTGAGAATGTAAATATAATGATGGGCCATAGAACTGAAGATGGATAAGGAGGGAGTGTGGCCACCGACAGGGGAGAAGGACAGTGAGCAGGTGGTAGGCTCAGTGGATCTCCAGGTAGTGAGCAAGGATAAGCTGTTAAGTTTGGGGAACAGAGAGAGGGAACTGACTAGATGTGATGTGCAGGGTATAGAAGCAAGATGACTGGAATGTAAGGATTGGTAACGGCAGCCAAGGCTACGACTTGAGAGGGTGGTTAGGTAGAAAAAGGCGAGGCAAATTGAAAGGAGGTCAAGGAGCAGGTAGGCTAAGGTAAGAAAGAATCACCTACCATGAATTATAGCTGGAGTATTGGCAAAGGTGACAGCCAGCCAGGAGGTAAAGTCTTCAAAGAATGGGGGTAGGGGGAAAAGACTCTGAGATTGGCAAATGGCTGTGACATGTGGGCAAGGATGACATGAGATCAATGCCAAGACTTTAGGAAGACAAGGCATAACAGTTAAGATTAGAGACGGGAGCTAGCCTGCCTGGGTTTGCACCCAAGCTCTGACATTGATTCACCTTCCATGTCACATAATCTCTCTGAGCCTCAGTTTCCTGGTCTGTAAATTGAGGACTGGGTGAGTGCATAACAGTCCCCAGTCCATGGCGAGGGCCACTTAAATGGTCGGTATTGTTACTGCAAGGAAGACTGAGGATGTGGAAACTGAGGCACGGAGCAGTATTTTAGCAAGCTGTATAAGGTCATTCGGCTAGTAAGTTGTTTTGGGACTGAACACCGAACTCTGTCTACCTCCAAACCACTCTGAACCACCAGACCACACTACTCAGAATAGTAAGGAAAAATATAGTTACAATCACAGCACGGCTAACACATGTGATGTGCCCCCCCCATGCCAAAGATGAGATAAGAGAGTCCTTTGCCCCCTTCTCTCCTTGGTGGTCTGCTACCCTCCCCACTCCGCACCCTCAAGGCTCTGCTGGTCTCCAGAAAGCATCTGACATTTACTTGTGCTGAGATGTAAAGTTATTGAAATAGGATGCCTCGCTCCCACAGACCTTGGCTTTGAGTCAAAAGGAATCAGGTGCAAATAATGGGTTTCCTTGTTGGGAAAGGGGTCCTGCTAGGGACATCGCCAGGCTTTCTGGGAACCCCTACAATCCAGACCCTGTCTTTCCTTGGCGGCTTCCTCTCATGACAGACACTGGTCTTGTTGAGCAAACTCTAGCAGACAGATGTGAGAGAGGCCCCCTGGTCCCTAGAGTGGCTGGCAACAGCAGGCAGTGGCCCTGGGAAAGCCAACACGTGGGGGTCAGCAATCAGAACCAAAGTCCAGGGGCACCTGGGTGGCTCAGTCGGTTAAGTGTCCGACTTCGGTTCAGGTCAGGATCACACAGTTTGTGGGTTCGAGCCCTGCATCAGGCTTTGCACTGACAGCTCAGAGCCTGAAGCTTGCTTCAGATTCTGTCTTTCTCTCTCTCTGTCCCTCCCCTATTTGTGCTTGTTTCTCTTTCAAAAGTAAATAAACATTTTAGAAAAATTAAAGAAAAAATAAAAGAACTGAAGTCCAGTGCCCTCACAGGAAGTCATTGGACCTGAGATGTGAAGACACTAGCCTGGAGTCACACAGCTGCTCCTGGCAGAAGGGCTGGACCAAAGTCATCTGACACCAGTCTTTGTCTCATTCCACAGCCCCACTCTCAAGGACAGACTCAGGAATGGGCAGCCCAACAAGGGTTTGGGGTGCCATTACCTACATTTAAAACACTTGTCTTGGGCACCCTTCTACACTGTTGGTGGAAATGTAAACTGGTGCAGCCG
>NC_043713.1:17395620-17493374 GCF_006229205.1 Suricata suricatta | reverse complement strand
ATATATATACATACAATGGAGTACTACATGGCAATGAGAAAGAATGAAATCTGGCCATTTGTAGCAAAGTGGATGGACCTCGAGAGTGCATTGCTAAGCGAAATAAGTCAGGTGGAGAAGGACAGATACCATATGTTTGCACTCATAGGTCTAACAGGAGAAACTTAACAGAGGACCATGGGGAGGGGAAGGGGGAAAGAGAGTTGGGGAGAGCGAGGGACATAAACCATGAGAGACTACTGAATATACTGAAAATAAACCGAGGACTGAAGGGGGAGGGGGGGAGGGGGGTGATGGTCATGGAGGGGGGCACTTGTGAGGAGAAGCACTGGGTGTTATATGGAAACCAATTTGACAATAAACTATTATAAATTTTTTAAAAAAGAAAAGAAAAAGAAAAAAATAAAAATAAAACACCTGTTTTATGAACAGCAGTGAAGAACTTTCCTCCTCACTTTGGTACACGGAGAGCTTTCTCATGGGGCCCTATGTAGTGAGGACCCAGTATGCATTTCTGTGACAAATCCACACAGCTATTGGAGACTTTAAAGGAAATAAGCAAAAAGTCAGAGTTCAAGGCAGAGGAGCTAAACAGCCCTCCATTCTGCAGCAGACCCAGACCAGCCAGCCAGCCTGGGAATGTGCGGTGATGCCAGGTCTTGGCCACACTCCCAGCTAGATGTGGCCTGGGAGAGGGAGAGAGGGTAGTGCAGAGAGGTAGTGCAGAGAGGGGGAAGTTGGAGAGGAAGGAGAAGTGGGGGGAGAGGGGGAAGACGGGAAGAGGAGCAGTGGGAGGGGAGGTGGGGACCTCAAAATGGCAAGCACATATCACATCATGCTTACTGTGTGCCAGGCTCTCCGCTCTCCACAGTCTTGGAGCAGCTATTATTATTACCCCCATTTTATAGATGTGGAAAGTGAGGCACAGAGAAGTAAGGAGAACAAGAATCAATCAGAGCCGGGCCTGGGAAGAAAGGGGCAGCTTTGTCAGTCACTGTCATGGCCCCTCCCCGCTTGCTGGCACTGACTGCAGTGGACAACCACGCTCACGTTCCCACTTTAACAGAAAGTTTTCCTGTCACCTTGTCCACAACATGCTACTGCTTCCAGAACGGTTTCCTCCTGTCTTCAACTTCGCAGAGACTCCCTAGTCCCGGACCCCTCACACTTCAGGCTCCTTGCAAGTGGCTCCAGTTGAACTAATGGTTGGACCCGGGGTTCCTCCCGTCCGGCCTCCCTCCCTCTTTCTCTCCTTGAGCCTGTCACTGACCACCGCCCAACGTCCCCGCTGACATTGGCATGACCCCCACCTACCTCATCAGCCATGTGCAGGTCCCTCTCCCTCTCTGAAATTCTTCCTGGCTCACCTCGCCTATCGATAACTCTTACATGAGCCATTCCCAAAAATCCCAAGAAGCCTTTTGCGCACAAACCCCATGGCCCCGGGCCGACGGTTTCCAGCTGTGATGAGACATCACAGTCACCCAATCCCAGGGCTAAAAGTCAGAAGTAATGGGTCTCGGATTCTGCCCAGTGTTGGCGTGTTTTCTCAAGTCCCCCCCGCCCCCGTCCCCCCCTCCCCCACCAGGCAATTCTGCTGTGTGGATGGGGTGGCAATGCACCGATACGGGGCACTGAGCGTGTCGTAGAGGAGGAAGATCAGGGGACACGCTCAGGTGAGACAAAACAGCAGAGAAAACCCCCACAGGAAGGGAGTGGGGGCTAGCAAAACTTTCCCCCACGCAAAGGGCATGCCTGGTGTCCATCCTGCTTCTAACCTTTTCCCTTCCAAATCTTCTCTCCAAGCCCAAAAAGTCCTATCTCCCTCCCAAGCTGAAAACAATCTGCTAAAAAGGAAAAACAAGTAGAATAGACCAATGCCTCCTTGTTAAGACAGCTCCATAAGACTTGTTTTATTGCTTTATTTGGAACTTGATCTTTTTCTTATAAGAGCAGACAAAACTGAGCATTAGTATTCCGTGCACCTACAGAGGCGACCCTTAGTATTCAAGAAAAAAATAACATAAAGCAACAGACTGTTCACATTAGGATCATGTTCAGTGTTATTTTTTCCCCTAACAGTGTTTTCATGATTCAGATAATTACATGGGAGCATTAGAAGGTCGCTTCAAGGCCTTTTGGTCCAGCCACCTGTCTCATGATGAATCAGGGAGGCTTCTTTCAAGGTGCACAATCTTATCATCAAACCAACCTAAGTTTCAATCCCAGCTTGGCCACTTTCTAGTACAGGTTCCTCCATTTACTTGTCCATAATAAAGGGGTCATGAGGGGCACCTAGGTGGCTCAGTCAGTTAAGTGTCTGACTTCGGCTGTGTTATGATTTTATGGGTCATGAGTTTGAGACCCATGTTGGCTCCTTGCTGACAGCCCAGAGCCTGGAGCCTGCTCCAGATTCTGTGTCTCCCCCTCCCCATCTCTGCCTCTCCCCCACTCATGCTCTATCTCTCTCTCAAAAAATGAATAAACATTAAAAAAATTTTTTTAAAGGGGGGCTCATGATACCCACCTCCACAATCCCACAGGGCTGCTGTGAAGAATGGATGAGTCAACAATAAGTGTTAGTCCTCTTGGTTGAATTCTGAACCTTGAACGCGATCATCGACCCTCTAACCATGACCACACACAAAACCATTTTGATGCAATCAGTTTCTGTCACTAGGACTTAGGATGCTCTGGGGCATCAGTCACATTTCTAGGCAGACCACGGGGCCACCAAGGCAGAAGCCCCTTTTGGTCAAAGATCTTCCCCCCAGCAGCTTGCGCAGCACCAGGCAGCACATCATTATTGAGGTGCCTTAGCCAGAAAGCAGTGTGGTAAGTGGGGGTCCACACTAAAAGTCAAAGTAGTTAAACTGACCCCATTTCTGCAAATTTCTGGCTGTGTGACCTTGGGCAGGCAACTTAACCACTCTGAGCCTCAGTTTTCTCCTCTTAAGGTGAGGATGATAATACCCGCTCTACCCACCTACATATTGTGGGGGTCAAATGAAATTGTTTAAGGCAGTGGAGCCGCGGCCGTGAAGAACATGGTGAAGTAAACCTAAAATCTCCACTTAGATTTTCCAATGACACCTCAAACCCAACATGATTAATACAGAATTTGTGCCCACCTCACATCTGCTCCTTTTCTATGGTTTTCCATGCCATCAAATGGCAACACTATCCATACACAGCGTTGCTCAGGTTAGAAACCAAGGAGTCATTAACTGCTTTCTCCTGCCATTCCCATCTAACTCATCACCCAAAACACCAATTTTCTCTTAAAAATATCTACAGACTCCATCCACTTCTCTCTACCTCCACCCGAGTGCCAACCAGTACCAACTATTTCTGGGGCCACTGCCTTGTAACTGGCATACCTTTCCCCACTCTTGGCTCTCCATTGACTTTTCCTGATATTCCTCTCTCTGTCTGTCTCTCTCTGTCTCTGTCTCTCTGTCTCTGTCTCTCTCTCTCTCTCTCTCTCTCTCTCTCTCTCTCTCACACACACACACACACACACACACACACACACACACACACACACACATTAAAGCTGCTTTAAAAGCCCTCCAAATGCTTTTGAGATAAAGACTAAAATCCTCACACAGTCTGGCCCTTAGTCTGACTCTCCAACCTCACTTTTTACCATTGTCCCTACCCTAAGCATTGGCCAACTTGTTTAATTCTTTGAAACACCATGCCACAGGGCCTTTGCACATGCCGTCTCTGTTTCCTTGGACTTCTTCCACTCTCTTCCCCTGATTAACTCCTACTCTTCTTAAAGATTTTTAGATCCATCACTGAGTCACCACATCCACCTGGGAGTTGTGTCCCAGCCTCTCTGACTAAGCCTGTTCTCCCATTATTCTGCCTGTGATCCCACCTCCTCCCCTCCATGACATCTGTTGTGCTGGCAGCTTTATATTTTCATATAAAAGAAGACAATCCATCTGATTTGTTGCTAACTATTACATTCACAACATAAAACACGGTACCTAGCACATAGTAGGATTTTTATAAATATTTGCTGAATGAATGAAAATAGTTTGCAAAGGCAAATTTGAAGCCAACTCTTAAAAACAACAACAATGGGGCACCTGGGTGGCTCAGTCAGTTGAGCATCCGACTTCGGCTCAGGTCATGATCTCACAGTTTGTGGGTTCGAGCCCAGCATCGGGCTCTGTGCTAACCGCTAGCTCAGAGCCTGGAGCCTGCTTCAGATTCTGTGTCTCTTTCTCTCTCTGCCCCTCCCCTGTTCATGCTGTGTCTCTCTCTGTCTCTCAGAAATAAATATAAAAAAATATTTAAAACAATAACAACAACAACAAAACCCTCAGGTTCATTTTTAAGTTTGAACCTCCCTAGCACCAAGACCAGCTTTGGGCCTGATGGGACATCTTTATGCTACACTGTCTGAGATGCTCCCCCATTTCTCGGAGCACTTAGGGCAGCACGCCTGGTACAAACAGAGATCCCCAAGCCATCTGCCTCCCTGGCACAGAGTTCTGCTTTCCCTGGACACTTCCCAACTGCGGACAAATTTTCCAAAAGCTCTTCCCTCCGGGTTAGGAGATCCTCTATGGCTCCCAGGCTTTGTAAGGCTGGCTTCAAGCCAGGAACAGCACTCCACTTCAGCTCCCAGGCTTGCCCTCTAGAGGGATTCATTTCGGGAGACTCTTCTGAAAATGCTCTGGCTGGCCTCTGCTCTTCCTGTCTGTGAAATCCCTAATGGGCAACGCAGCCAGGCAGGAGGTGACGACCTGATCGTTCCATCCCTGTGAGGTGGGGCCTGGGAAGGAAGCCCGGGCACTCTTCCGGCATCCTAGTCCAGAGGGCAGTTCTCAGATATGACAACTGTGAGTGCCAGGTATATATGGAGAGAGAGAGAGAGAGAGAGAGTGCTGGAGAGAGAGACAGAGACAAAGAGAGAGACAGAGAGCCTCTGACCAAATGAGATTTAATCGAACATGAAAGATGGAATGTGCTATCTTTTTTCTTTCTTAAGTCCTCAAAGTCACATCCAGCAAATGTAGGTTACCCATATGGTATGTGTTCTTTAAGTTCTTATTTGTATGAAAAGAAATGAGAGAGAGAGAGAGAGAGGGAAGAGGAGGGAGGAAGAAGTTAAGGGAGCAAGCAGTGGGATAGGAAGGGAGATGGTAGAGCAAAGACACAAAGAGAAAGAGGAATTATGGAGGAGAAAAGTTCCTTCAGGGGAATTTTTTTTAGTAAATTCCAATCCAGGGAAGCTGTGCACACGGGCTCCCCGTTTTCTGCTCCTGAAGCCCGAAGGCAAACCAAGACGCTGTGTCAATTACAGGAAAAATCAATGATGATGCTGTTCAGGAGTCCTTTTCTCCATTCAGTGCGGATGGTACCCTTCACTTTCTAGCACTGATTCATTTACTTCCAGCCTCTCTGGGGGCTGCTGACATATTGCTATCTCTGAAGAATCGGAAGCAAAATCACCTTTTTTTTTCTTACTGCAACTTTTCCTCCATACAGTCTGTTACAGGAGCTGCCACATGACCTCACCAGGCATATAAGACTGCAGGGCAAGACCCCAGAGGGCCAGCCCTCCCTGGGTACCTCCTTACACCAGCCCAGCATCTCCTCCAAGAAGCCCAGGTCCTCACAGGGCCTCCAGCCTGTAAGCGGAGAACCTCTCATATTTTTACACCTGGTTTGCTTCACTGTATCTGTCCTCAAATACGTTAAGACCTGCTCTAGTGCCAGAACCTTCCCAGCTCACTAGCATTGTGGAAGGAGCCTTGTTAGCCAAGGTTACTCCAAAGCAGTGGCATTGCGGTAAGAGGAGTGCAGGCATTAGGTCACATGCCGAATATCCCTGGAGCAGACAGTCCTTGGAAATGACGTAAGCAGCCACGTGCATGGCTGAAATCCCACCATTACAGAGTCATTTGTTGGAGCTAAGTAATGTCTTTATCCTTTGAGCACATTCTAGATTTTCGATCTCAAAGGGAGTCAAACCTTCAGTCCCCAGATCAATGTCCTATTGCTGCTGTAACAAATTATCAAAAACTTTTGGCTCAAAACAACATAAACTTATTTTCTCCCATATCTACAAGTCAAAAGTCTAAGATAAGTCAGTGGGGCTGCATTCTTTCTGGAGGCTCCAGGAAAGGACTTGTTTTCCTTGCTTTTTCTACTTTCTAGAGACTGCCTGCATTCCCTGACTCATGACAGTCATCCTCCATTTGGAAAGGCACATCAAAGCATCTTCCAATCTCTGTCTGTCTTTCTGTCTGCCCCTCTCTCTCTCTCTCTGCGTCCGTTCTCACATCACCACTTCTGACTCTGCTTCCTTCATCACATCTCCTACACTGCTTTTGACCCTCCAACCTCCTCTTACAAAAACACTTTGAGTCCATTGGGCCCAACTCAATAATACAGGATAATCTTCCAAACCCATTAGATAATCATATCTGCTAAGTTATTTTCACCATATAAAGGAGCAAATCCACAGGTTTTAGGATTTAGGACACTTGGGGAAAGGCATCTTTCTACCTCACTCTATCTACTTCACTCTCCCCAGTGGTTTATATGAGTGAATAACGCAGCCATATTTCTTCCCAGCTAGTGACAGGGCAGATGAATTGAAAGACACCAAGAGCGCTGTGAGAGAGGAATATTGGGTACTAACATGGGGTAAGAGTGTAGAATGGAGAGGCAGAAGTAACACAGTATTGATTTCAGTGACTTTCCCCCTGATTTTATGTGACTAAATTCAAGAAAGCAAGCAGTCAGTAGAAGAGACCCCACTCCTCCCTCCCCAGATAATTCAGAAAAACAGATTAAACAAAATTTGGTATTTTTCTATGATGGAATATTACTCTTCTAGAAAAAAGTAATGAGATATTGGCACATACAACAACATGGTTGAATCACAAAAATATTTTGAGTGAAAGAGACCAGGTATGAAAACTGTACTCTACATGACTGTATTTATAAGAAGTTTAAGAACAGGAAAATTAATATAGAATGGAAAAAGTCAGAAAAATTGTCTATGAGAGGTGGGAATTGACTGCAAGGAGGCATAAAGGAATGTTCCTGGAAATGATCTAAATCTTAATTGGGGTTGTAGATACACAGGCGCATACATTTCCCAAATTGCATGCTTAAGTTTTTTTGCATTTCTCTGTATATAAATTTTACCTCAACTGCAAAATAAAAAAAATTAAAACACAAAGAAGATGGATCAGAAGATTAAAGCATACATGTAATCAGACTTCTTAGAAGAGAAGTGAAGAAACTGATATCAAGGCAATATTCAAAGAGGAAATAGCTAAGAAGTGATGAGAGATAATGAATCCTCAGATTGGAAGTGAGCTCCAAACAGATAAATCCCCACTTAGACACAGCATAGTGAAGCTGCAGAATATCAAAGAATCATCGAAGCTATCTGAGAAAAAGAGAGATTACCTATAAAAATGTATTCATCAAATATGCTTATTAAACCTACCTTGCTCTTTCAACACAACAACGGATGCCAGAACACAACAGAATATCCTCAAAATGGTGAAGGAAAATGTAATAAAAACTATACAGACTTCTAAATGATCATTAAAGAGTAAGGAACGAAATAAAGACATTCTAAATATACAAAAATGAATATATTTAACTATCCACATGCCCTCTTTGCATAAACTACCAAAAAAATGCTCTTCAGCAAAAGGGAAAGTCGAAGGAGAGGTAAGGGGTGAGTCACCCAATGAACCCAGTAATCATAAAACACACTGGCAACTTTTCATTAACTAGTAACCATAGTCAGTTGAAAAGACTCATTTTTATTTTGAAAGGTAAAATAATATAAAAGAAATATGATGAATACTCACTGTAGAAAATTGGAAAAATACAGAAATTTACAAAGAAAAGATAAAAATCACCTATTGTCCAGCACACAGAAATTGATCGCACTGCTGTTTCTGCTGACCCTGTAATCATCACTGAGGCCCTGTGCCAGTACATATTCTTGGCAAGAAGATTTTTAATGATATACATCATTATATTTGGTAGGTGGTTGTTCCACAATGAATACAACCAAAATCTTTTGACTGCCTCAGGATTTTCCTATTTTCTATAATGTTACTATAAAGATCCTTATGGATATATTTATTTATTTATTTATTTATTTATGAGTCACTATTTTGCTAGGCTAAATCTCTAGCAAAGACGGTTATAGGAAATTCTGACCATTATGGCAAGGCCTGGCCTTCATGGAGCTGATAGACCTTTCTGTTCCACTCAAACAAAAGACATTGAGGTGTGCAACATGTTACTTCAACAATGTACCTAGAATATATAAAGGAAAAGGATAGTCTCTTCAACAAATGGTGTTGAGAAAACTGGATATCCACATACAAAAGAATGAAACTGGGTCCTTATCTTACACATAAAAATAAACTGAAAATGGATTAAAGACTTAGACCTAAGAATCAAAATTACACAACTCCCAGAAGGAAACATGGAGGGAAAGCTTCAGGCACAGGTCTTGACAAGAGTTCGTGGATATGACATGAAAAGCACAGGGGCCGACAGCAAAAACAGGTAAGTGGGACTATATCAAGCCAAAAAAGCTCTGCACAGCAAAGGAAACAATTGACAGAGTGAAAAGACAATGCACAGAATGGGAGAAAATATTTGTAAACCATGTATCTGATAAGGGGTTAATTTTCAAAATAGATAAAGAACTCCTAAAGCACAATGGCCAAAACCAAGCAATATTAATAACTCAGCTAAAGAAAATGGCTAAGGACTTGAATGGACTTTTCCCAAAGAAAACATACAAATGGCCAACAGATACATGAAAAGACGTTCAACATGACAAATCATTAACGGAAAGGCAAATGAAAACCACAGAGATATCATCTCACATCTTTTTGGATGTGATTATTTAAAAATAAGAAAGATCACAAGTGTTGTTGAGGATGTGGAGAAAGTGGAGCCCTTGCACACTGTTGGTGGGGGTGCAAAATGGTGTAGCTATCAAAAGCAGTATGGAGGTTCCTCAAAAAATTAAAAGTAGAATTTCCGGATGATCTAACGATCCTGCTTCTAGGTGCATGTCCAAAAGAATTGGAATCGAGATCTCAAAAAGATAGATCTCTACTCTCATGTTCATGGCAGCATTATTCCCAACGGCCAAGATGTGGAAACAACCTAATCGCCCATGAGCAGATGAGAAGATAAAGATAATGTGGTATATAAATACAATGGAAAATTACCCAGCCTTTGAAGAAGGAAATCCTACAATATGCAACAACACAGATGAACTTTGAGGACATTATGCTAAGTGAAATAAACCAGTCACAAAGGAACAAACATTATATGATTCCACTTACATGAGAAGAAATAGTCAAACCCATAGAAACAAAGAATAAAATGGTGCTGGGAGAAATAGGGACTTACTAGTCAATGAGTATAAAATTTCAACTATGCAAGATGAGTAAGATCTAGAGATCTAACTGTACAATATTGTGCCTATAGATAAAAATACTGCTTTATACACTTAAAACTTTGTTAAGAGGGTAGATCTGATACAATTTAAAGTAATTTTTTATTTTTTAAAGATTTTTTTAATGTTTATTTATATTTGAGAGAGAGAGAAAGAGAGCGAGAGACAAAGCATGAGCAGGGAAGAGGTAGAGAGAGAGGGAGACACAGAATCTGAAGCAGGCTCCAGGGTCTGAGCTGTCAGCACAGAGCCCAATACAGGGCTCGAACTGTGAGCCACGAGATCTGACCTGAGCTGAAGTCCCCATGCTTAACCAACTGAGCCACCCACGTGCCCCCCCAAAAAAGATGTTATTTTGAATCTACCTCTGCCACTAACCAGCCAGTTGCTTTTCTGGACTCCCGGAGTTAGGCAGATTATTTACCAGGTCCTCCCTGCTCTAACCTCCAGCAATTCTTCACCAGACATGTAGATGCCCTTCTACTAAAACCCCCAATGAGCGGCCCTGACCCAATCCAAAAAGAACTCTCCCTTCCCCCAGAAAAGGCCTTGGCTCTAACACAGTGGAAATTTCTCTCTAGTTCTAGCTCCCTGGGCAGGTGTCACTGAGAAGCAAGAGCTGCTTGCAGAGAGAGATGAGGCTGAAACCGCACCCCTGGGTGGGGATCGGATTTCCCCAGTGAAGACTGACCAGAGTGCTCTGCAGTGCTCTCAGGTTCTTTTCATGCTCGCTCCCTGGGGCTGAAGTGTCCTGTCTCCCATCCCTGGCCCTTCACGCCCAACAGACCCATTGGCGAATGTTCTGCTGCTGTGTTTCCCACAAGCAGAGGACAGAAAAGGCAAATCCTCTGAAACCTGGGAAGAGGCATAAAGGGATTTATAGCAAAAATCTGTTTTCACTTTAAAAATGCATTTGCTTCTCGTATTTTATTCCATAGTTTTTCTATATTTATTCTATTTATTTTACTGTAAACATTGTTCCCCCATTCTTCAAGTAAAACTGATACAGCAAGAAGATGCATCACATTCATCTCTTGGCTTTAAGTACTGCCCAGCACATGTGGCACTGCCCACGGAGGGCACACTAGCTGGTTAGAGAAGCAGGGGGCTCTCAGGACTCCTTCCACCCCCGCCCTCAGTGCCTATTCAGCACCTGCTTCTAGTTCTCGGCTTGGGGGCCCCTCCACTTGTCACTGCTGGATTCATACCTGACCCTCAGGGTCTGCAGACTTGGTACTTCCTTCAACCCAGAGACCCCTCTTTGTTTCAGAAGAGGACACCCTACTGCAGTCCTTAGACCCACAGAACCCTACTTCCCAGCACCAGGAGGAAAGGGTAGCAAGTCTGACACCACAGGCCAAAATTCAGTGTTCTCGGGGACCATGTCAGATCAGGCCAACCTGGCCAGATTCCTCTCACCCACCTCTGTATCTAGGTAAATCTAGCCAAATAAAATACCTAGGGCAGCTGAAAAAAAGAAAAATGGGGGGCGGGGGGTAGAGGAGAAGCTTGAGCAGATCAACCAAGAATAACTAACAAACTGAAATGCAGGCAACCAGCCCCAACGCTTGTGTGGGTTGTGTCTATAAGGGCACCAAGGTGTGCGGCTCTGGTGAGGAGGGTTGTGACCACACTCTTCATGTCTCACCCAACCAGGAGCAGACTCCCTCCTCCCCAGATAGGAGATAGGAGCAAACCGGGCTATTTGGGCCCTTGGGGATACAATAACTATTGGCATATTTTGCAAAAACACTTGCTCAAATTATTGGCGCCTTACAGTAATTGTTTCCTTTCCCCTCTACTCCAGTACTGGCAGCCTGGAATTCTCCATGAGAAAGCACTGATGGTACCAGCCAGGAATTTCTAGAACTCAATGGTCCAAAGTTTTTTGATCACTCATCTCTATAAGTAAGACATTTTAGGGGTGTTCCCAATATATGTATTACATACAACTGTACCTGTACTGTACAATTATAAAGCATACACAGAAATAGGCATTTTTGAAGAATGAGTCTGAAATTAAATGCAAATAAATCTAATGTTTCCTCCTCTACTCCATCCAGCCAGTCATCAGGTACAACCGTCTTTGGAGGCCATGGCTGTAAGCAGCCTCACTGTCTGTTACTCTCTTGTCCTTTGAACTTTGCCAGAGGTGTTGTGACTCTTCTCAGCCATTCCTCTCAGATGTGCCAACTTGCTAAAGAACATAAATGTCTTTGTCACATGGATGAATATGTCTGAGGGTGGGAAGAAGGATCCTCAAACCTGAAGGATCAGTCTTACATATTCTGCAACAATTCAAAGTGCCTAAGTGGCCACAGTGTGCCTGGCACCGGGCTGGGTACAGAGAAGAGTACAGGGAAACACAAGGATGAGTTGGGCATGAACTTGCTCTCTGAGCACCCATCTTTGCTACTGGGGATACACACATCACTCAGATTTGGGGCAGCTGGATAAGTGAGAGAAATAAAGGACCATGGGAATCTGACAGGAGAGCTGAAAGGTATGTGGTGGAAACTGGTCTCTGAAGGATGGGCAGGACATGGTCGGGGGATAGGACTCCCTGCAAACTTCACGTCATCAAATGTCTCCAACTCAAGGTCATCAAATATGCCAGACGGGGCTGCCCTAATGAATATCCTGTCCCAACGTCTATTGGATGCAGGAAACCACAGAAAGATCATGCCTTCTCTGTGAGCCAGGCAGGCCTGGACTCCAGTGCTGGCCCCTCCACCAGCTAGCTGTGTGACCCAAAGAAAGAGACTCCACTTCCCTGAGCCATAGCTACTTCCCCTGTTAAATTCAGATACTTTAGTTTGCAGGGTTGTTGCAAATGGTAAATAAAATAACACATGTCACCATCTACTATATAAATGTGGTGAATATGGGTTCTGGAACTACAGATAACAGCACTGGAGAATGCCCATGGGAATGGGGAAGTCCCCAGTGGCCTCTAGTCTCTTCAGGGAGCCCTCTGGACTGACCATTCATGAATATGTGTGCTGCACCTTTCTGACCAATTTGTATTTTCATCCTGGCTCATCTTAAGTCCCACAAGTGTTTTCATTAAGAGCACAAAATCAAAAAACAAACTCTCTTGATCCAAACCCTGCTCTCCCATGCGCCATCCCCATGCTTGTTAGTCAGCCTCTACTATCTCAGTCACTTTTAAAGGGAGCAGGTATGCATTCACTTTGAAAGTATTTATTTTGCACCTACTATGCACCAGAGATTGCATTCTGGCATACACTACAACCCTGGGATACAGCAATGGACAAAATAGATGGAAAGTGCAGGTCTAGAGGAGAATGTGTTACACAGTGAGCCTGGAACATCCCTTTACCCAGGAAAACAAGGCAGCTATCCAAAGTCATTTCAAAAATCTCAGGAGCCAACTTGTAGGGTCTCCTACCAGTGGAGGAAGAGCATCAAATAAGAAACAATCACACGCCATTAAAATGCATCACATTTATAATAATCCATGAGTTCATACTGATATTTTTCAAATGATCACATTTTGAGGATGCTGGATGTACTATCCTGAAAGCTGAAAAGAATAAAATAAGATGAAGCATTTAAGTCACCTTGGTGAAAGAGCTGTATCTCAAGGTAATTCAGTAGTTTAGGAGAGAATAGTTTTTGCTCTAGGAGTGTGTTCTCTATTTTGGATAATAAATGGAAAAGAAATGATAGAATAGCACCATCTTGCAACCACCTAATGACTTAATGGACCATGATCATCAATGACTGCCCATACGCCAAAGAGAGACAACTAGACACTATGTGACTCTTGACACAGCACCACCTCTGAAGAACTCCTGGCAAACAACAAAAACCAACCTGAATCTCAAGAAGCTCCCAGATCTACCAGTCTATAGGAAAGACAGGGGACAGAGGAATGTGTTAAATACTACCATGGGAATGCAATCAGCAAGATCCAATAATTTCAACAATAAGTCCACCCAGTCTCTTCAACAATAATTTCAAAGGCAGAAAAGACGGAGGGGAATCTAGGGATACAAACACATTACCAATCAAATGTGATCGATGGATCCTGTAAGTACTGATACAAACTCACTACTGGAAAGTCATCTATGGGTACTTACATAACGGGTACAGAGTTTCAGTTTGGGATGATGAAAAAATCTTGGAGACAGATAGTAGTGATGGTTCTACAACCGTGGGCTTAATGCCACTAATGTGTACACTTCAAAATTAGTAAAACAGTCAGTTTTATGTGATATATATTTTATCACAATAAAAAATCATTTGTGAGACTACCGGAGAAATTTGAACACTGACTGGATAGTTGATGATAGTAAGCAATTGCTATGATTGTATTTTAAGTGTTCTTGTTTTTCAGAGATATCTATTGAAATATTTACAGATTAAATAGTATGATGGCTATCATTTGCCTCAAATCAATTCAGTGGTGTGTTGTGTGTGTGTGGGAGGGGGGTATGAATGACACAAGATTTCCCAGGAGTTGATGATTATTATAACTGCATGATGAATATAAGGGATCTATTGTATATTTGAAATGTTCTATTATACAATGTTTTTTAAAAACTACATTTGCTCATAGAGCTTATCATTTGTCATAAAACAAACAAATAAGCAAAATATATGTCAGAAGATGATGAGTGTTATGGAGAAAAAAAGTAAGCCAATTATTGGAGGAAATGCAAGCTAGAGATATAAATTTGCAAATTTTCATGTTACATGAAGTAAGTCAGAGAACAACAAATAGTGCATGATTTCATTTATATGTGGAATCTAATAAACAAAACAAACAAAATAAAACAAAACTGACAGAGAATGGAGGAGAGGGAGTTGGGGGCTAGGTGTAGGGGGTGAAGGAGGTCAATAGGTACAAATTTTCAGTTATATGACCAGTAAGTCATGTAGCTATAATGTATAGCATGGTGCATATTTGAAAGGTACCATGAGAGTAAATCTTAAAAGTTCTCATCACAGGGCACCTGAGTGGCTCAGTCAGTAGAGCATCTGGCTTCAGCTCAGGTCATGATCTCGCAGTTCCTGGGTTCAAGCCCTGCATCAGGTGATTCCTGACAGCTAGCTCAGAGCCTGAAGCCTGTTTCAGATTTTGTGTCTCCATCTGTCTCTGACCCTCCCCTGCTCACACTGTCTCTCTCTCTCTCAAAAATAAATAAAACATTTGAAAAATGTTTTTAAAGTTCTCATCACAAAGGAAAAGAATTCTGTAACTATGTATGGTGACAGATAGCAACTAGACTTATTGTAGCAATAATTTCTCAGTGCATATAAATATCAAATCATTATGCTGTACAACTAAAATGAATTTAATGTTATATGTCAAATGTACCTCATAAATAAATAAATAAATAAATAAATACACAAATGAAATACCAAAAATATTTTAGAAGTTTTCAGCATATTTAAAGGCAGAAGACTAGTTAAGTTGATCTACAGAATGAGTGTGGATAAAAAATAGTAGACTGAGTTCTGGGTCCTGGGGACCTTTATGGTTGATGGTTTGGGGAGATGAGGAGAATCGAGGAAAAAACTGGGTTCTCTGGAAAGATATAAGTAAAAGCCTAGCTACAGTGAGTTCTGGGGAGAATTGGAGACATCAAGAATAGACAACTTTTTCCAGTATACAATACCATATTCTTAACTGCACTGTACTGTATACTTAAAAGTTGCTGAGAGTTGATCTGAAGCATTCTCACCACAAAAATAATTGGGGGTATTAACTAGGTTAACTACCTGAGGTGACGGATGTGCTAATTATCTTGATCTTGGTAATCCTTCTACAATGCATATGTACATCAAATCATCATATTTTATACTTTAAGAGTATATAATTACATTTGTCAATTGTTTCCCAATAAAGTTAAAAAAAAAAAGAACAGACAACTCTTTTGAGGAGGCTTTGCTGTAAAAGGGAACAGAAAACTGGGAAGCTAGCTGGAGGAGTGTCTGGAGTCAAGAGAAGAATTTTTTTCTAGGAGTGGGAGAAATTAAAGTGTGTTGGGAGGCAGTTGGGAGTGAAATAGCAGACAGCAACAATTCGATGATGCAGGAGAAAAGAATGCCCTTGGGGAGGCAAGGGCAGACAGGGTCTAGTGCTCAAGTCCAAGGGCGGCATTTCATCCATGGTAACAGGAGTGAGGGCGGAGAGTATCACATTGACACAGACTCACCAGGTAGTAAGGACATGCAGCTGGGGAAGTTTTGTCCTGGTTGTTTCCATGTTCCCAGTGAAGTCATCTTGTGAGAGCAAGAATGAGGAAGGAAGTATGGAGAGAGGAGGAGGTGTGACAGGTATCCACGTGAGTGGAGCATAAGTGTGAAAAGACCCAGGAAATACAAATGAACTGTTAGGATAATGCCTGCACCTCCAACATAAAGTTGTAAGAATTCAGTCACACGACACATGTAAAGCCCTTAGAACAGTGCCTGACATCATAATAAACACACAGTAAATATTAGTTCCTAATTTTTTATTATGAGGCCCCTCTTCTTCAATTCTCTCCATCTTCAAGAATTGCCACTACTTCTAATATACAAAGTTGACTGCAGCCCCCATGTTGTCTCCATTTGATACTTCTTGGGATGAAGCCTTGGAGGACAGCTGCTTTATCTCAAAATTAACAGAGCCATCCCTGCCATAGACGTCTCCCTGCACAAGCCTGCAGATGAGTGAGCTCTGGAAGGCAGCCCTCCTGGCAGCAGGCACAGCAATAGAACGCTGTGTCCTGCTGAGAGGAGAGACCATTCAGATCAGGTAGCCCCTGGCTGGTAATTAGAGTCCCAGCCTTGGAATTTAACCAGGATCTGCGATGTAGCACATGGTACAAAGAAGAAATTACAAATAGCTACAGGGTGTGCAGGCTCGGGGGATTCTGTGCTGTGATCCTCTATGGTGAGCTGCCAGCATGAGAGCGGGTTAACGTACTAAGATGAAGATGAGTCATCCATGTGCAGACAGGAGCAGGTGGCTGGGGAGACACTGAGTGTGATGGTGGGAAGTACCGAGCCAGGAGTCCTAAGGCTTGGGGTGAAAGCTTGGCTCTGCCACATGAGCTATGTTACCTTGAACTATTCAGGTTTCTTTTGTAAGTACAAGTGCTGGTGGTGGTGGTGGTGGTGGTGGTGGTAATGATGATAATGATGATGATGATGATGATAGCTTTACTCTGATTCCAATGAAACACAATCCCTACAATTCTGAAGTGCATGTTCCAGAAAGAAGGGAGATAGGAAGAGTTAAGATGCTCTTACAGTTGTCTTCTGTTGGCACCTCCAGAGTCACGATCCACTCTGATCCACTCTGCTCCAAGTCCTTGGATACAGACCTGGATCTCAATTGCATCAACAAGCTTCCTTGGGTTTAGCTAACCCAAGACCCCATCTGCAGGGACACCCAGGTGGCTCAGTCAGTTGAGCATCAGTCTTGATTTCGGCTCAGGTCATGATCCCAGGGTCAACAGATCAAGCCCTGTGGCAAGTTCTGTGCTGAGCATGGAGCCTGCTTATGATTCTTTCTCTCTCCTTCTGCCCCTCTCCCCTACTCATGGTCTCACTAAAATTAAAATAAAGTAAAATAAAATAAAATAAAATAAAATAAAAAAGACTCCAGGTGGAGATTAGTGACTAGAAGAAGGGTGAGGTCATGCATCTATTTGCCACACGTTGGCTGCATCTCTCTACTAAGGACCACAGCTCCTATAGGCTGTCCCCCTTCACACCTACCCTGTCCAAGCTCTGGTGACCTCTTATTTTCTTGCCCTTCTGGAGGGGAGTAAGAACTCCTCACTGTCATTAGTCCCATGATGCTTCATCAACCCTTAATGGCCTCCATAACCCCTGCCTACACCCCTATTAAACTTTTTCTGATGCCCAGTTCAGTGGTGTCTACTATTTCCTCCCAAGATCTTTCCTGAGTTCTCTTTGCTAGTAAGTACCAGATTCTTTTTTTTCCAGACTCTTACTTCATCTCTTAACTGAGTGCTGAAATAATTGACAAACACTTGAATAATTGAGCAGTTAACATATACCAGGTTTCACTTAGATCACAAAAAGGAAAAAAAAAAAAGTACCACATCACTGCAAAGGATCCAAAAATCTCACTTAAAAAATCACGGCATATGTACATCAAGAAGCACAAAATGTACACGTACAAACAGGCTTGATGGGTCTTTCCCTCCTTACCATATGAGAAACCCATGTTTCAGTTGCAAAGTCGCTGAGCCACCTGCCCAACCTGGTTCCCTGCAAACCAGGTTCCCATAGCACCAGGAGGCATAATAGGGAAACTACTGCAACAGGATGCAGCACGTATTCTATCAGAATCTCCAGTTGATTCCTCCATATCCCTAATAGGATAATGTGCTCTCTGAGGACAGAAGTCCTATTCATCTTGTCTACCATTCTCTTCTTATCTGAACCGCTGTGATGGGCTCCTAGCTGTCTTCCCTACTTCAACCCTTGCCCCCTCCCCCCAGTAGCCATTCTTCACATGGCATGAGGAGTGGCTTCCCAAACTGTAAATCTAAACCTACTGCTTCACTGCTTAAGACCTCCCAAGGACTTCCCACTGAAACCAGAAGAAAGTCCAACCCCACATGCTACAATGACCTATGGGATCTGGAGCCAGCCTCCCTCTCACCGTACTCCCACACTAATCTTTCTGTACGTACCTCACACGTGCCAGGTTAAGTCCAACTTTTGGGCCACTGACTTGCTGGTCCCTCTTCCTGCACCATCTGCTTGGCTCCTTGTTCTCCTCTAGGTCTCAGCTCAAAAGTCGCATCCTCTATCACATTTCCTTTTACAGTTTATACATAGCATCCAGCCCCATATGAAATAGTTTTGTTCACTTATCATCTGTCACTTCCACAGTATCATGAGGGTGGGACCTTCTCTATCTCATTCACGTCTAGATCCCCAGAGCATGCAACACTGCTTGGGCACACAGTATGTTCTCATTAAATATTTAGTGGATAAAGGCATAGTACTCAGGTGAACTCAGAGATGCTTTGGAGGAATATATGAGAAATAGAAGTTATTTAAGCAATAGTAAAGGAGAAATAAACAAACCAACTCTTTATGTTGTTTTAGCAAGTAACTGACAAGCACTGCAGGAGAGAAAGGAAGAGCTGAGTCCTTATACAGGGAAGGTGTTGTACTATAACCCTGGGAGCCCTTATAAAGCTGGAAAACTGTCTTTCACATAGACTGAGAAGGGGGAGAGAGCCATGCAAAGGCACCTCACTCTTCTATACCCTCTTTCCCATTGTCTTCCTTCTCTCCTCCCACCTTTCCTTCATCTCCTCTCATGGGTACTGAAATATTGCCCTCATCTAGCAGTATCAGAAAAAAGTCTCTCCTCAAGAGATCCAGAGTCATTAGACCAGGGACCAGACTTTTTTTTTTAATAATCAGAATTTAAATAATGTGGAATGGGCACTGTGTTAGTTGGAATGCCTTTGGCCAAATCAAACCCCAACTCAGTTGGTTTAAACATTAAGGAAGATTTATTTTCTTACACAGCTAGAGGTCATGGGAAAGGGATGCTGTAAGATCAGTTAGATCAATTCCTTGCAAAATCCTCAAGGACCCAGGTTCTTCTGCTCTTCTCTTCTACCTTATCATCTACAGTATTGCTTTTCCTTCTTTACCTCCCCTCATGGTCCCAAGATGGCTGCCATCATTCCAAACCCTGCAACAATGCCCAGGGAAGGGCAGCAACTGCTCTTGCTGAGGAATCATTTTAAAATTGAGGTAATGATCTTCCTCAAAAATCCTCCCAGACACTTCCCTTCATGTCTCATTGGCCAGAAGGAGCTCATGCTCCCCTCAAAGCAGAACGTGACAAGAAAGCATAATTACCATTTCTGCTAAAGAGCAGCAAATGATAAGTATTGGAGAGTTTGCCAACAGTGTCAGTTATAGGTACCCAATCAAGAGTCTCGCTTTGTTCTGAGGTAGTAAGAAGAAGGTGCAAAGTTACCCAAATTTCAATGTGATGATCATTGTGAAATTTGGAATGTGAAAAGATTGCTTAGCCCTAAAGTACAAAATAATAGGAAACTATGTAATTGATGAAAGCAGAGAAGATCTTAATTCTAAATCTTTTGTGGAGTGGGGGATGAGTAGGGAATGAAAAGGAAACTGGGATGCTTTCTCAGAGGAGATGCCAATAATAAAGCCAACATATCTTGACATTTACTATATACCTGGCACTGTGCTAAGTGTATTGCATAATTAACTAATTTTTATCCCTTCAATAGCCCTCTGACATAGTTACTACTCCGGTTTTAATGAAAGGACACTCTTTTGGTTCCCTATTCTTTTCTAGTGGCACCCTTTTATTTTCTTATTTTCTTCGTCACCATCTTTGTTACTACTCTTTCCTATAGTTACTACACTTTCCTATTTTAAGATAAGGAAACTGAGGCATGGAGAAATTAACCAGATTTTCCCAATTTAGCTAACTGATCCCTGGATTCAAGCCCAGGCAAGCAGACCCACCCATTCTTTTATTTAATCCCTGGGCCATTTTTCCTCTCTAATCTTGCAAAAAGCTTTTCAAAGGGACAAATATAAGTTTTAAATGCAGATGGTTTAACTAGAGGTAGGAAGTCTAGGCAGAAGGAAGAAGTAAACATGCTAGAAAGTTATTACCTGGTTCAAGCAGGAGGTAGTTAGGACCTAGTCAGATGGTCCTAACTACAAATAAAAAAGTGGCAAAATTGAGGCAAATTGAAAAGCAAATTATTTTCAAAGGAAGAAATACTAGTACTGACATTGATATAATTGTGGATGGGTGTTGTCAGAATAGTCTCATGTCAGCTACCTCAAGAAAAACTGAATTTCTATAAAGGATTCACAAGACTTGGAACTGAATTTAGAAAATTGTTCAGTGTCCAAGCCAGTTGCCTCACAAAGTCAGACTGATAGTTCTTCCAAAACTGCCATTAATGTTCTCCATATTGTCTCTCCTCGTTCCAAGGGAACTGAGAGCCTTCCTCCCTGGTTACCATATGAGCAACTGGCCAACAGACAAATGGACCGACTCCTGTTCCCATCAGCACCCCGGGCACAGCCTAGCACTGTTTCTCCACCAGGGGCCATGGGCAAGGCAGTGTCAGCCAAATGGGGAGACCAGGATGTAGGTCTGGGCAAAGGAGAAAGAAGATCCAAAGCTGATTTCCAGGACTGGAAGGATGATGCTGTGGGAAGCAGTGATGTGGGTAGCAAGCATTTTAAAGAGCTATTTTGTAGAAGGAAGATGTGCTTAGTTTTGAACAGGTTTGGTTTGAGAAGATCGTAGCACATCCAAGAGATGGCATTAGAGGAGCAAGACTAGAATGCAAGTCAGATCTGAGATTCAGTCAAGTACATCCATTCATCAAGTTATTGAGCATGTGTCTGTCCTAGGTTCTAGAATGGTCCTAGGTTCTAGAATTGCAGCAGTGGCTGGAACAAAGCCTCTGCTCTTACATGGCTTATGTTCTAACATCCAAGCCCTTGCAAATAAATGACCCTTTGCACAACCCCCCACACTGTTCCTCTGTACCCTGTGTAACCATGCAGAGAAAAAAAGCAAAGTCAAAGTCATGTAAGCTGGGAAGACAAAACAAAGATGGTGAAGAAGAAAATAAAAGGGTGCCACTAGGAAAGAACAGGGAACCAAGAGAGTGTCCTTTCATTAAAACCAGAAAGGAGTGAGTTTAAAGAAGTAATTAATGTCCAGTGGGCCCAGGCTAGTAGTGAAGAAAAAAAAAAAAACACTGAATTTGACATGAAAGTTGCCATTGGTCAGCTCCTAACAATGGTTTTTGATCCTAACTGTGCATCAGAATCACCTGAAGAGCTTTAAGACACACAGATGCCTGGGAGCTACCTGCAAGATCCTGATTTAATTGGTCTGGGAAGGGGCCTGGGTCCTGGAATTATTTTTCAGTTGTTCAAGTGACTGAAATAAACAGGTAGAGTTGAGAAACATTGCTTTAAATAAAGTGATATTGGCGGTAGAAGCTAGATTGCAGAGGGGAAAAAGAGGTTATTTTTTTTAGTAGAGGAACTAGCAGTCTTAACATCAGACATGAATGTTTAGCTTCAGTCTCCTCCTGCCTGTCTGTGTGATTTAACCTCCTTGTGTCTTATCTGTGAAATCAGGATAGAAATACTTGCTGTGCCCAACTCACAGTTTCCTTGGGAGGTCAAGATGGGATAATAGATGTGAGAGTACTTTGAAAAAAGATTGAAGTGCTATAAAAATGTAAGATTTATATGGTTGTCAGTTTTTTCCCCAAAGATGGCCCTAAAGATAGTGATTATCAACGATAAAGACCTATGTGGAACCAGTATCCCTTACCACTGAGCTCACAAAGAAAGCATCCTTTGATAAGTGCTCACAGCCACTATCTAAAGGTCTAAGGCTGTTTGCGACTCTCACTTTTTCACAGCTAGCCTTGCGCAGGACCTATAATAGATGCAGTGTCCACAGTCTTGCAGATCCTACCTAATATTGCTAAATCACACAACCATCCAACATAAAACTCAAAAATGAAGCATGCTGCTATGGAGATTAAAAAGTAAGTTTAATGTTATAAGGTTTCCATTTTCTTGTCAATCCTACTTGTTAAAGAGAATGAGGAAGGCAGAGGAGAAGTGGGGAGACATCTGTGCTAGCAGGCAATGCTGCACGATCAGAAAAGCCTAATTCCCCTGCCAGAATGGGAAAGATTATCCAAGAGCCAAGCCAAAACCAACAGCAGAATTCGGTGACCACCTTGGGGTCTACTTCAGGTACCTGAATGCGCCTCTCTCTATGGTATGTCATGTCTGGTCTCCAAAAATTAAGCAATACTCTCCATCATGCACTCTCCGACTGCCCTTGAAGTAGCACCTGCCCCCAGGTGAGCAGGAATACCTCTTTGTGGTGACAAATATCCGACAGGGGGACTGTCTCTAATCACAGATGATAGATGTGAAGAGCAGTATTATAACATGCTTTCTACTCACTTTTGCTTGATGTTTTCATTCGGTAAAAATACAAGAAATATAACTCTTCATTAAGGAAACAGCACACATAATGATTGAGGTTATTTTTTTTTTCTACTAAGCAAGTTGAACTCAGAGCAAGAATAAAAAGATAGGCAAACTCCTACATAGGAATTAAGCCAGGTGTCGGATAGCTGGTGCAAGCATCGGAGATACCCTGTAGAAGATCGGTTACCTTGCTCTCGCCTCTAAGCCTACCCTGGCTCCTTCTACTCCAGATGCTATTAGGGAGAAGGTGCTAATTACATTCTTGATCTGCCTGCAACTCCTCTGATACTCTCTGTCAACCTCCTCCACTTGCAGATCATCTTACTTCAAAACTGCCTTCCTCAAAAGTACAGACACCCAAAGCCAGACGTCCCCTCATTTTACACCACCTCCAACAGAACTCAAACCCTGAAGCCACAGAACAAAATAAAATTTTGAAACAAAGAGATAAGAGATTCATCATAGGTTTTTTATTGATCTTCTCATCCATTGAGAAGTCACTTCCCTTGTGTTCAAACGTTCTGGTGAAAAGCTAACCATGAGGAGAAAGGGGTACAGAAGCCAAAATGGGTACCACATCCTTGGCTCTTGTTTTTTAATAAGAAATACCACTTCCAGGTAAAATCTTTCGTGTCTCAGTGCACAAACCTTAAGTTTCTAGCATGGGAGGCAACAAGGTTTGGTGAATAGAGGTATAATCGTCCAGTCATTCAGTCTATATTAAAATCCCATTTTAAAAAAAGCTGATGTGAACTCAGCCAAGTTATTTAACCTCTCTGAGTCTCTCTTTCCCATAACTGTGGAAAAGAATAAAAATGCTATCACATAGCATTACTGTAAACATGACTTGATATAGAACATAGATGTCCATAATATAAAACATGTTGTAGTTCAGTCTCCCCCCCCCTCCACTGCCCCTACTGAGACTGGATTTTTCACTATTGAGAAGTCCAGCAACCTCTTATCTCTGTGAATTTCCTATGAACATAAAATAAGAAATCTTAGGCGAGGGATGTGTGCTTATAATTGGGAGAAGGGGTCCAGAACTCAGAGAGAAGGGTACTTAGAAATTCATCCATCAACAACCCCTACCATTTCCTCTGTGGAAGCATCACCTATCAATAAATCAGTAAGTGGTAGTACATTTTTAATAATTCCAAGGAAATTTTTACCAGCTTTTATTACAGTAATATACAAACAAAACAGTGTTTTTTCTCTGGCTCTCAAAGACAGGTTGTTGACATTTACAGTTTTAGAAGCATAAGGGCAAAAACTGCCCCAAAACTCAAGACGAAGGTTAAAATTAGATTTCTTTTTAAAACACCTCCCTTAATGGTACTCTGGTAATGTTATTGTGGTGCTCTAACTGTTGGTGATTTCCTATACTCACAGTCAGCACAATAAAAAGACACAATAGACATAACAATGGCTTAAAAGTTAACTGTAAGATTATTTTTCAAGTAGCTTCTTCAAGTATAATACCTGAGCTTCTAGAAAAAATAATCACTGCAAACATTTAAAAAGTGAAAATTCTATGCAAGGACCCAGGAGATTAACACAATTGAACATAATAGCTCCTTCCAAACCATTTCCTAGGGACTGGATCACAAAAAGTCTTAAGACGGCCTTCCAAATATATTTTATTTATTCAATGAAGAAAGGGCTATTTGAAGTTCTTATATTCCTTTCACACAGAGCCGCTTCACTGAGCTTTAAGAGAAGCATTCGTCTGTAGGCGCAAAAGGAGTAATTCCTCAGCTTCTAGAAAAGGTAATCATTGCAAACATCTGAATGTTGAAATTTTATGCAAAATGTCTTTTGTAAAGATGCAGACAAAACCTTGAAATAAATGTCATTTTAAACTGGTCTCCACATTTACGTTTAAAAATTAATACGGACATGCTTGTGAATGCATAGAGCATCTCCGGACAGCAACGGTGGCTGTCCCTAAGGAGATGAGGTGGGAGGGATTTACTGTTCCCACCGCATCCCTCCTGTGCTTTATATTTTGTACTATGTGCATGTATGAGGTGTTCAGTCTTTCTCTACAATCTGTACTACAGACCAAACTCCTCCCTACTCTGGACCTCAGGTATTCTGTAGGGCAGAGAAGGTCCCTGCCTTCTTTCCAAACTGAGCATCAGCTGTGCTGAGTGGTGTGCTGGCACTAAAGGATACAATGAAAGTAAGATGCTGTCTCCTGGCTAATCCCAAGGACAGCTGGCCCTCTGTCCCCAGGCTCCAACCCTACCCAACCTTCCTCCAGTGCCAGAGCAGCCACTGCTCTTCAGATGAATCATTCTGGTTGTTTCCTGGCTGTCCTGGCACTCCACCCTTATGATTAAATGGCTTTTTCAAAGAGGCTACGTACTCTCTTCCTTATTAACCCTGCGTGAGATACAGTGACCAAGAGAGAAAGTTAAAGGCCCTCTTCTTCTGAGCTCTCAAATAGCAGTGGGGTCCAATCTTCTTCTGAAACATACTAGTTGTGTGACCACAGCAAGTTATTAACCTCTCTGAGCCTCAGTTTCTTTCTCTCTCCATCCTCAGAGGGATGGAATGGAAATTAAATGAGATCAGTTGTTAAAATGCCTAGGGCAATACCCAAAACATAATAGGTGACCAATAAATGTTATATGACATTGTCTCCCTCCTCCTCCTCCTCCTCCTCCTCCTCCTCCTCCTCCTCTTCATCAGTATTAACTGATTCTCACTCTCAAAGGATGATGCCTTCAGATTTCCCAGGGCCACATACATTTCCAACTCTATCTCCAGGACCACTTCCAAGCAGTTTGTAATAGTGGATAGGGTGAGCTTTAGAGTCAAAGCGGCTTTATCATGAGCAAGATCATTTCCATCAGTTTCTTCAGCTATGAAATGAAAATAATTATACCTTCCTTTCCAGATAGGGGTGAAGATTACAGATTAGGTATGAAAGGCTCCTGGCACATAAGAAGTGCTCTCTACATTGTGGCTGTTTTCACTTTACTCCAAGTGGGCATACCCATTCGCTGGCCTCGACATGCCTTTCCTTCTCCGGCCTCCAGACATCCTTGTTCAGCCAGGTTGCCTTGCCTGCCCTGCCCTCTTCTACCATCTCCACCTCTGGAAATTCCCACGCATCATTCTAGTCTCCGTTCCATCTGAGGGCTTTTGAGAAGCTTTCTTTGACTACAATGGCTTTCACACCCCTGAACTCATGAAGTATTTGTCTATTTTAAGGGAAAATAAAAGGTAGAAACCCCTAGAATCCCCAAATCTTTCCCCTGTGGCCACTGTTAGACCTACTAGGAATTAAGAAGTCAGGCAATAACGTGCAGAGAGAACTCCATCCACATATGGCCAAGAAGCAGCTTCCCAGGGGACCATCCCCAAGCTCCCTGGACTATGATCTCCATGTGATCCAGGAGGGGTCACTTGCCCTTCCAAAAGTCAACTCCCTGATGCCTTACTCAGGAGTGAGTGTCTCATAACAGAAAATGGTCACTTGGTTCATTGACAAATTAAGGCACACTGGCGCTTCTGGCACAAGGACAGGACATATTAGCTGATGTCCACATGAGCAGCTGCTGTTCCCATCTCCCCACGGGCCTGCCTCCAGCTGCTCCCGCATCCATTCAGTGCAAATTAGATTGAGCCATTCCTCTCTTAAACGTTGGGCAGTTGTGAGCACAGCCAACTCCTCAGCAAGTCATCCAGGACCCTTCACTATCAGGCCCTCACTCCCTTTCTGGGCTTTTCTTCTGTGGCAGTCACCTCACATCTCTTGCTGTTAGTCAAGCCCACCATAATTAACCTCCCCTACCTCCTCACCACCCCTCTATTTGGAATGTCCTTTTTCAACCTCTTTAACTAATGAATCATACTCATACTTTAAAGCCCAGCTCATCTGTTGCCCTCCACGAAGAACCCTGACAACCTGTCACAATTTATTCTCCTCCTCTCCCATCGGTTCTCTGTTGTCGAGCTCTCCACTGTCCTAGCAGTGTGCCTACTCCATGGAACCTCCCAAGCGCTTGCTCACACAATACTGCCATTATGCTTGCTGATCTCTCGCCCACAAGACCATACGCATTAGGAGTTCGAGGATGATTTTATAACCCTTTATCTGTCCAGCAAGGTGTCTGATCAACACATTTTATTTAATGAGTTGATGAAAGAAAACAGAAATAAAGGAATGAAGGAAGCTCTTCCTTACAAAAACATCATCCTTCCCAGCTTTCCCATCCAAAATGTCTGGAAGCTGCTCTTGGTAGGTATGAGTTGGTGAGGACCTAGAGAGGGTCACAGAGACATGTTTGCAAAAGGTGTGCACGCACAGAGGTAGGAGAGGGAAGTACTTGTGTCCAAAATAACAGCTTCCCTAGAAAACAGAAGTCAGAGAGGTCTTTCATTTCTGTATTTCTTGTCTTCACCCTCTTGTTTTCCTATACAGATCGCATTTCTAATGAAATTTGTTAAGTGATATTCTACAAAAATGTCATTATTTTTTAATTTATTAAGTAGCTATCATCCTAGGCTTGAAAAATCCCATATCTAGTACTGTAGCCACTCTGTGAAACACCATTCCCAGAAATTTCCTTCTGGTAATTGTCATTTCCACCACGAGGCCTGGCACAGGATTCCTGCCTGCTGGCTTATTTTCTGGCTAATTTGGTTCCTTTACATCTATGACTTTCAATGACCCATATTCAATATGGAGATCATCCTACTAGGACTTTCTTTTGGAAGTTCACAAAAGGATGCTAAACACAAGCAATATATCAATTTTTTTTAATTTTTTTTGTCTTATTTATTTTTGATACAGAGAGAGACAGAGCATGAGAGGGGGAGGGGCAGAGAGAGAAGGAGACACAGAACTGGAAGCAGGCTCCAGGCTCTGAGCTAGCTGTCAGCACAGAGCCCGATGCGGGGCTCGAACCCACAAATGTGAGATCTGACCTGAGCGGAAGTCGGAGGTTTAACCGACTGAGCCACCCAGGCGGCCCGCAACATATCAATTTTTAAATCCAGGAGGAATGAGGCTTTATCATAGGCCCCAGGAAAGCCTGTTACGTTCTTTTACAAAGAAAACCAAAGAGCTTCTTGATCCCTTTTCTGTAGGAAAATGCATCTCCAAGTACATCCCTTTCTATGTACTCTTTAGTGGGTCATTTATGGGGTCAGAGAAATACACTGAAAATTTGTCCAAGCTGGTTAGCTCATATTTATTAACAGCTTAATAAAGACTCAGAGCTGTGCCAAGGCTTTTACATGTCTTTTAATCTTCCTCCAATTCCTGGAAGGTTTTTATTCTGGTTCTACATATAGGGAGCCTGGAACACAGAGAGGCTGATAACTTACCCAAGGTCACACAGCTGTGGGTATCAGAGTAAGCTTCTGAAGTCAGATCTGCTGGTTCCAGAGCTGAAAGTGTGACCATTATCCTGAGCTCTGTGGCACGTTCCCTGTCTCCATGTTCAAGAAGAGCTTTTCCAACACGTGTAACTCCTAGACAGCTCTCTAAGAGATGATCTTACTCCGTTTGGCATTTTACACTCTACTCATATGATCTTCTCTTTAAAAGAAACTATAGTAATTATTCAAACAATATCTCCTCAAGTATTCATCATATACAGATGTGCAGGCCTTTTCTAACATTTTTTAAATAATATAAGCCCCACGAGAAAAAGAAGATTATTTGTGTCTTCTTGGCCTATATGTTTAGATTTTGGTATAAAATGTCTTTAGTAGGGACAAACCAAACAACTCCCTTTGTCATTCATTGGAAGCAGACACTTGCACTCTGTGTGCCTCCATCCACCACAACAAGACTGATGTTTTTCACAAGGGACCTCAAACACTCATGCCCTCCCTCTACAAGGGATGATTGCCAGGCAGTGTGTCAGACAGCGGGAAAGAAGACATGGCTCTGTCTCTGCAGGATTTTACAGTCCAGGAGCTCCCCCCTTTCAGGAATCTGGGGTCCACAGACAGGCCATAACATTAGGCCCATCGAAGTCCATAAGGCAAGAAGTTCAGGAGAAAAAGAAATCATAAAAACTTGGGAAAGTGTCAATTTGCTTTATTGGGAAAGGTTCTTGGAGGACAATTTCTTACCTCCAGCTTCTTTCATTAGAGCTTGTTGGCCAGTATTGAGAGGACCAGGCCAAGGGTAAGTCTAGGGTGGGAGACGCCACAAGTTAATTGCAAAGAACAAAGAACAGAGCTAAAGAAATAGTGGGTTACCTCATGGAAAATGTATTAATTTTTATTTCCAATGGATGTTATAGCCGGCAATATACAAATATTCTAAAACAAACAGAAAAGCAAGCAATATAGAATGTTGGGCAGTGAGCTTTCCTTCCACCCTCAGAAGTCACTCTTACCTGGTTCTTGGACTCCTTCAAAGGTGAGCTCTATGCATTTATAAAGTGGTTTATAAATGCTTTTCGGCCAAGCAGGACTAAGACCTGGCCCCAAGGATGGATTGGGAAAATGGGCAACTTAGAGTTAAATCAGGGAGCATTGCTCCAGGCATGGTCAACTCAAAAACACATGCTAGTGGACCACGGTGAGGTGTGCTGAGCCGTGGCCAGGGAGGGCAAAGCCGGGCCCTCCCCACTCACAGCTCACCTCACAGCTTGGCTAGGCACTGCTCCCCTTTCAGAGAGAAGCAATGTATGTGGTAGGCAAAGGAAGTGGATAGGGGAGAGGTTCTAGAAATTTCTAGGGAGGTTTTGAGCGCTCCAAAGCCAAGCTGGGCCAGCTCCTCTTAGGGCTTCTTTGCCAGGGTGCTGGGGTTCCAGAGCGCATGCTACCCGGTGGGGCTCAGGGTAGTGCCTCAATGGTGAGGAGAGAAGCTTTTAAATATCTATCTTCCTAAAACTACTCTCCCTGCATCTAGGAGAAGCACGCAGTTGCTTTGTAACCTCCAAGGCAGCAAGTCCGGTTGGTTATCACTCTATCTTGTATTTATAAAGTAATGAACGGTCCCCTGAACCAAGTTTGGGCTTCTGTCTCGCCCCAGCCACCTCCTCGCACGAATCCTCAGTCGGGAAGCCTTCCAGCCTCAATTCCCCTCCCTCTGCTACCCCTCTGTCCCCCTTCCCCTCTTCAGCCCCTCCCTCGCCCCCTCCCCGTTTATTTGGGAGATTAGAGTTCATTAATTAAATCCTGTGCTTAGATCGAACTGTAACATTATTCCAATCACATTTCTCTTAGAGGCGGCGGAGGAGATGGCAGCCTTGCTGGAAACGCGCGGGGGAGCCTGAGCCGGCGGCCGGGGACGCACAGCGCGGCGCGCTCCATCGCCACGCCGCCGCGCTGACCCTCCATCTTCCTGCCCAGCCTCCTGGCCCCGCTCTGCCCTGCCTCGGGGGTCGGCCTCTCTCTGGGGCTCCTGCCCTTCCCCGCCTCCCGGGCCTCTGCGGCTCCCCTGCCCGGCCCCCCTCCCCCGCCACACACGCTGACACGCGCGCGCGAACACACACACACACTCACACTCACACACTGGCACGCCAGCGAGCTGCTGGCCGCTCAATGGACCGATTTCCCTGCTTCCCCTGATCCCAGCCCAGCCCGGGATGAGAAATTGCAAAATGGCCCGGGTCGCCAGTGTGCTGGGACTGGTCATGCTCAGCGTCGCCCTGCTGATTTTATCGCTCATCAGCTACGTGTCCCTGAAAAAGGAGAACATCTTCACCACTCCCAAGTACGCCAACCCGGGGGCGCCCCGAATGTACATGTTCCACGCGGGATTCCGGTGAGTGCGGGCCTCTATTCGAGAGCCCTCGGGTATCTGGTTTATTGCCGGGGGGCTGGGGGGAGGTGACGGGGTGTTTTGGCTTCTCCGAGACACTTTGGACAAGATAACTGCGCGGTCCTTCCACTCCTCTCTGATTCTCCTTTCCCCCTTCCTTTTTTTTTTTTTTAAACCGAAGCCCCTAAAAGCCGTTGTCCTAATCGATGTGATTGCATTTCTCGTATTCCTCCTCGGCATCCCTTCCCCCATTTCAAAAATGGGGGGAGGGTTTAAAGAGAATGGTGATGGAGGGAGAGGCAGTGAGTGTGCGTGGGAGGGGGCGGTGAGCCGGGAGATGGACGTGCGTGAGGTGAGCGCCTTCCCCGTGCGGCGTCCGCAGACTCCGCGGCCGGGCTCCGGGCGGTCCAGGGCGATTTAATGGCGCAGGCGCCGGACTCCCCGAGCGCAGTGCTCACTCCTCTCCGTCACGCCCCACCCCATCAAATGATGTGCGGGTCTATTCTCCTGAAGCCCCTGGGGTATTTTACCTTGATCCTTTCCCCAAAGCTGCCGACACGGCCCCCCGCCCTCCCCCACTCCTTTCCGGGATTTCTGCAATTCCTCCGCCCTTTGCGGGAAGCGAGCCTCCTAAGAGCCGCCCACCCGAGCCCCTGGTCCAAGGCGCCGCCGGGCGAGGGGCTGGACAGGGAAGGCGCCGGGCGCAGCTTGGCGCAGCTCCTCGAGAACCCCTGCCTCGACCTGTGACCCTCAGGGGCTCTTCCAAGAGGACCTACCGAGGGGCAGGTGGCAAATACAAACTGCAAGCTGTGGTCCAAGTGGGTCAGAGGTGCGAAACCTAGAGAAGCCCCACCTGGGCAGAAGAGCGGAGCTGCCCTGAGGCCTCCGGAGTCCCCAGTAAGGGGACAGGGAGTGAAATCAGGCTCGACTTGGGAAGTAAGAGGTTAAAGCAGGAGCCACCCCCCAGTCTTCCTCTGGGTCTCGGGTTTCCTCTGCCCTTTCTCCAAAAATCAATTCACCCCGGACAGCCGGGGCGTCGCGGGTCGGAGTAGCGGCTGCGCGGCCGCTGTCCACGGTGCTGACTCCTTGGTCCTCACGGCGCATCAGGCTCCAGCAGTGAGCCGGGCTCCCGCCTCTGCTCTCCTCGAGACGGCCATTTTATGGTCTCTCCCGCACCCGGAGGGATGGACAATGGAGGCGGATTTCCCTAGTTTTCCTTCTTCCTCCGCCTCGGGTGTGTGTGGGAGCAGGGAATGGACCAAATGAGAGGGACTCTGAGGCGGGATGGAGCCAGTGCGTGTGCCAGGTGCACCCCCACACCCCCACAAGCACAGCCCCCAGCCGCCTGGACTTTAATGGCTACGTTGGCTTCCCCCAGCTGAGGCCAGCACGTTTGTCTGTGTACTCATGCTCCTCTCCAGGTCACAATTTGCGCTGAAGTTTCTAGATCCGTCATTTGTGCCCATTACGAATTCTCTGACCCACGAACTCCAAAAGGAACCTACTAAGTGGACATTTAATCGGACAGCGTTTTTACATCAAAGGTAGGATAGGGGGAAAAGGTCTGAAAGGTGTTTTTGAATTCTGGAGTTCAAATCAAAACAAAACAAAATACTCCAAAACAACAGAAACTGTCCCCCATCCCGAGGTGTTATTTGCATTGTCTTCTAGGCCTGACTGCACAAAGCCTGGTTGGTAACTCCTTTTTATGTATGTAGTGCCCTCTCATAAAAAGAAAACATCAAGAAGACCAATTTGAATGGAAGAGAAAAAGATATTTCCAATATGCTCTCTAACTTAGGCTTAACTGAGCACGATGATTTATAGTTAACATGCATGGGTAACACTGCCAAAGCCATCTACTAAAAAAAAAAAAAAAAAAGTTAATTGCATAAAGGCCACCTAATGCAGTTTCATTCTCCCACTGAGAAATAATGTTTAAAAGTGAAATAAAATAAAATTGTCTCACACTGACACACACAGAAAATACTATAATCTGTCCTTATCAATTACTAGTAAAAAATCTTGGCCCAAATATATGCAGGTATTTAAGTATAGTTCTGTTCTGGTTTTGCCTATTTGTTTTCATTTAACCTTTACAGCCCTTAATATATTGTAAAAGCTACCCAACATCATTTTTATCGGTTGTTTGCTTATAACAGCCTGGTTTATACATGATGGAGTTTGTGTTTGTGTGTGTGTGTGTGTGTGTGTGTGTGTGTGTGTGTGTGTGGTGGGAAAGAAGGAGGAGATTTATTCAAATTTGTTATCCTGAGTGATTCTAGTTACTCTTAGCAACCCCAGATAAGTCATTACTCCTTCCTTCTTGGTGGGATTATTATGCTACTAAATGGAATGTGAGCCATCTAGTGTACTCATTAGGGGTGTGAATATTTATTTTACAAATAATCATTTTACCACTCATTTAGGGAACGGTTTTTGGTCATAGCATTTCTAGTTACTGCACCCTTTTTTATTTTAATTGAGTGACAGAATTAAAACCAATTCAGTAGATATCTATGGTGTCATGAAAAGTCGGTATAGCCGTGATTATGATTAAAAATTTCAAAGACTGTTCCATTAGAAATTAGTCCATGGCAATAACTGATTAATTCTAAAACCACAGAAGTGCCTTAAAAAAAAAAAAACTATTGGTGTTTTAGTCCAATATCGGTTTTATAGACAACCCAGAAAACTTTCATGGTAGAACACATTATACATTTCCCAAACCATATTTCGAACTCAGTAAAAATTGTCTTCCCACACTAGGTCATGTGACCCAAATGACTAGTCAGAAATATTTCCTTCTCAAAACTTCCCTCCTTTCAATCCATTTATGAGGTAAAATTTAATGTTCCAAGTATCATTTTAAATTTACTTTACCTTTATAACAGGTAAAGACCAACTTGTAAAGAACATTACTGGTAAGTTCAGAAGTTTTGGATTAAAGCATTCAGTTTATGTTGCTTTATACTTTGACAAATCAAGTACGTTTTTTTTAAATAAAATTCCAGTTAAAGTGATGATATACAAAGCATTTAGTTTCAATCCTATTTTTTTAGCAAAAGACTTAAGAAATTCACAATGTGATTTCTTAGAATTAGAGAATGTAGTAGCAAAGTAACATGTTACTGGTCTTTCATAGATATTTTAAATAGCTGAAACCTCAAGAGGAAATACTTAATTTTACTTAATGCTCAACATGAAAGCAACCTGAAATTAGTGCTAAGTATCACCCTTGCCTTCTTTATCCTTTGAAATCAGGATTCACGATAGCCTCTTTTTCTAAGGATTAAGTTACTTCGACTAAATTGTCTTTCTAAATAGTCATATAAAAATATTCCTGTTTCATTATTCAAAGGACTTGAATGAGATTGTCATCTCATTTCTATTAAAGATGCAACTACATTCACTGTTGTTACCATTTCCATATTTTAATAATAGATAGTACCATAGTGACTCATATCTATTTGGCTCTTATTTAGATACCAGTGATATTTGATATTCCTTGCACACTGCAGTCCAATAGCAAACAAACAGTACCTGGTTACAAACTCTAAGTCACCAATGTTTGTGCATTAATGTGAGCTCTTTGGAGCCTGTGTAAATTTTCTCCCTGTATTTTCTGACATAGTTTGACCTATGCCTCCTCCTTGATCAAATACACCTCTCACATAGAGCAGAAAACCAAAGAATGGCAGCTAAAACTGTTAAGTGACAACATTTATAAGCCTTGAAGGATTATATCCAGAACATGATTGAGAAATTAGCATGTCTGTAGATTCTGAAGCATTCTTCCCCCAATGACTGCAATTATTATAAATGTGTAATCTTTCTTAGATACAATGGGCCTACAATTCTTGTCTGAATGAAATGGCAGCATAAGACATAAGATGGAAAATCAATTCTTTTGAATGGGATGCATTTAATGAATTTCTTTTCATTTTAGGCAAGAAATTCTTCAGCATGTCGATGTAATAAAAAATTTTTCTTTGACCAAGAATAGTGTTCGGATTGGACAACTGATGCACTATGATTATTCCAGCCATAAATATGTTTTCTCTATTAGCAATAACTTCCGATCACTGCTTCCAGATGTGTCACCAATTGTGAATAAGCATTTTAACATTTGTGCTGTGGTTGGAAATAGTGGAATCCTGACAGGGAGTCGGTGTGGACAAGAAATAGATAAGTCAGATTTTGTTTTCCGTTGCAATTTTGCCCCTACGGAGGCTTTCCAAAGAGATGTTGGAAGGAAAACCAACCTTACCACCTTCAACCCCAGCATTCTGGAAAAATATTACAACAATCTTTTGACCATTCAGGACCGTAACAACTTTTTCCTCAGTTTAAAAAAGCTCGATGGGGCCATTCTTTGGATCCCTGCATTTTTCTTCCACACGTCAGCAACTGTTACCAGGACATTAGTTGACTTTTTTGTTGAACACAGAGGTCAGTTAAAGGTCCAATTGGCTTGGCCTGGAAATATAATGCAACATGTCAACAGGTGTGTATATTTTATTGCCTTTAAGTCTTACCCCACCAGATGGCAAATCAATATTGTAATCTCTTGGGGGTGGGAGGTATCTGGTTAGTTACTTGTTGTGGTTAGCTTAGCACTTTAAGGCAAATTCTTATGTTTTTGTAATGAAAGAATGAATCATTCTTGGTAAGAAGTTCAATCTCCTACTTCCACCTGGTAACAAAGGGCCAAATGGGGGAGGACTGGTGTTTCGTCAGCCTGCCCTCTCTAATTCCTGTCCCCTCCCTTGGTGGTAAGGCTAACAGGCAGTCATGGAAATCATGAAAAATCAAGAATTATCTTTGATGGATAGCTATGTCCCAATAATGCCAATGGCTGAATTAGACAAGCCAAGCAATATTCTGAAAAAGATGCTATTGACTTAGAATGTTCCTTTTGATTTTATATTTGCGTGTTTTGTCAATGCCCAAGATTAGAAAGCCACCTAGAGAACTCATAAATTGTATGATCGGCCTTTAACATTTGGGATTTCAGTGCCAAAACACGCGAAAGATATTTTATGAGCTTGCTGTTATCCCTCATAATTTGATAGAGAGACTGACCAGAAATGCAGTATTTTTGTCTAGTCTAATAAGTCTTAACTCTGGCTGTACATTAGAATCACCTGCAGAACTTTTTAAAACTACTGTTGCCTGGGCTCCACTTCAAGGGATCCTAATGTAATTTATCTGGCAGGGGGAAGGGAAGGGCCCTGGTACCTGTTTTTCTTAATAACTCCCAGATGATTCTAATATAGTCAAAACTGGGAGCCACTAGTCCAGGGCATTTGATAAAGCAAAATTAATTGTAGGATTTTTTTTCTTTAAATCTTCTGAGGAAACTGTCTCAACTCTTATTTCCCCTTTGCAAGTAGCCTCCAGGTCCTAACATACTGTCCGAATAGTCCTATAAGTTAAGTGGGTTCTGGGAGGATGGGTAACCAGGGAATTCTAAGGACTTTTATCCCATAGTAGATTATTCCCATCCTGAAGTCTCCCAAACTTAAGAGCTGTTTAATTGACCTCTCATAGAAGGAGGAATCATCATCCAATAAAGTGGTATGTATCTAATAGGCAGGGTGACACCATAATTTACAGTCCAAACTGGAACTCTGTCCTTAAGAGAAAGAGGATGCTATTAATCACAACAGGATAATGAATAAAAATTGGGACTATCCCAGCTTCCCAAGATGTGAGGGCATCTTTTATGAGAAGTAATATAGCCCAGCTCTTAAGTTTAAAGATGAGTCAACTAAGGTACAAAGGAAAGGAATTATTTACCACCTAATGTCACTGCCCAAAATGGGCAAAAACAGAATTAGAAGCTATGCCTCCTGCCAAACTGTCCTCCTATGGCCTTTTGACCTCATCATTTTGCTCCTGTCTTCCTTTATTTGAGTTCAGCCACACCAAAGGAATTGTCAGAAGTCATTCTAACTCCTTAGTATGAAAACCAAAACTAAAATTTTAAGTTTCAACTGGAATGGGGAAAGGTCTGTGAAGCTTTCAAGTAGTAGAGAAGGAACTACATGTGCTTAGAAAGTTCAGGAAATTGGCCTGTGTGGCCTTCCCTGGCCCTAGGTTTTTAGAAAGTCCATGGAGTTAGCCATAATGCTTCACAGCCCCACAGGCTTGAACTGAACACTTAGGTTCAATGAAAACTCAAAGGAAATACAGTCCATAGAAACCTGTTCAGGAACAGTTTAATTTTGCCTGCACAGCCAATGATACACACACACAAACTCATTCACTCACTCCCCAGCTGTCTCAAATATTTGGTAGTATAGGTAGGGAGGCTTCAAACTACTGTGTAACTATGGAAGGAAAAACACCATAATTTAGCATTTTTTTAGATTAAGTGTTTAAATGCTTTTCTTATGTTCTGGCATGCTAAAGAAGGGCTCAGAAATCCTGAGGTAGAAAATAATGGAACAGGGAATATGATTTTTTAAAAAGAAAGTACCTGAAAATAAGGCCCCACAATCTCTCCAGACCGAAGAAGCAGCATTTAACCTCTAGATTTGGATAAGGTGACACAGAAGGTGCCCTTGGATGAAACAACCTCCTCCCCATTTCCAAGGGCACTTTATGTATGAGAAGTGTGGGCGTTCCCATTGCTCCTGGCCTTCTGCGATGTCACCATTAAGTCAGAGCCACCACTCCTTAACACAGCCAAGAGGCGGGGCTCCTGTCGCGCATGTATGACCCGTGCAGTCACACAGGAGCTGTGCTCAGAGGGTCGGCACTTGATTTAATGCCCTGCTATCTCCCTCTCAAAACTCAGTGATTTTTGAAGGAAGGGCCCATATTTTTGTTTTGCACTAGTCTCACAAATTATGTAGCCGGTCCCTCCCCGAGGGGTTCTAAAAGATAGATTTAAAACAAATACTATTTAAAAAAAGGAAGGAAGGAAGGAAGGGAGGAAGGGAGGAAGGGAGGAAGGGAGGAAGGGAGGAAGGGAGGAAGAGAGAGAAAGAAAGAAAAGGCAAGTACTATTCAAGTTTCATGTACAAATCCACCTCCCCACCTAGTCATATTGACCTGTCTGATTGAAACCAGCACTGGCCTCTGAATCCACATGTACTTACTGTTCCACAGGTACTGGAAAAACAAACACTTGTCACCCAAACGACTGAGCACAGGTATCCTTATGTACACCCTTGCATCAGCGATATGTGAAGAGATCCACTTGTATGGATTTTGGCCTTTTGGATTTGACCCCAACACCAGGGAAGATCTTCCATACCATTACTATGACAAAAAAGGAACTAAATTTACCACCAAGTGGCAGGAGTCACACCAGCTGCCTGCCGAGTTTCAGCTGCTGTACCGAATGCATGGGGAAGGGCTCACCAAGCTGACTCTGTCACACTGTGCCTAAGACTCTGAACAGAAAGTGCCAAATGGCCATTTAAAAAGTGCCCCAAATCAAACGGAATAGTCTTCAGAATAGAACCCTAGAGAATTCCTTATAAAGATTGTCTGCCGCTTAAAAGGAAGGATGTATTCTCTCCCTCTTTTTGCACCTGCTCTTTTAAGGGTCTTGGCAAGACAAACGAATTGAAGCCACAGGATGTAAACTTGATTGATAAAGGGAATGTTGCATTGAAAACCATGCTGCTAACAAAATGGTCGGAAGTATTTTTGTGTTTGTATTTTGATAATAAACTGCCTCCCATTTTTTATGAGGACGAGAGCTGTCGTTCCTGCAGCTACGAGATACAGTCCTCATTGTCACAGGCCTCTGGCCAATTTGGGCAGGATTTCAGTTTTGCCTAGGTGGGATCAGACTCTTCAAAATGGAAACTAACAAACAAAAAATTGCATATCTCATCTCTCACTCTCTCTATTTCTCGCTGCCGTTCTCAATCTCTTTCCTACAACCCCTTGCCCCACCACTGTGGAGTTTAATAATTTGCTAGGAATCATATCAAATTAGCTTTGCTTGTATGCGTTGCATCTGTACTTGCTTGATGTGTTCAAGGCTCTGGGTAACCTTGATGTTTCATGACAAACTGACCAAGTCATGATGGATCCCCTTGTGATTACTTTTATAAGAAATGCCTCCTACCAAGTCCTCACTAGTCTATGCTGTCATTCTACAGCAGAGTGGTCCCTCTGTGCTGAGTGGCATAGAAGACAGTACATTTTTCACTATCACAAAGAAAATGTTTGTCGTGGGTGGCGCTGCATCTCTTGCCATGAATGCTATTGTGGCAGATCGTTCTATTGCCACACCTGTGAGGGCATGCCAGCCTGAGTTTAGTGCCTCCCACAGTCTCAACCCAAGAGCTGGGCCCAGCATTCTCTCAGAATATAGAGGCAATGAGTCAGCTTAAGATCCTAGGACACAGAGAGGAAAAGGAAGAAAGATACTTATAAGTTGTTATGGAATCCCCATATTCCCTAATGCATTGTAACCACAGTGCCCATTCAGAGTCTTTGAAAACCAGCAGGGTTAGAGCAAGATAGAAGACTGGAGGTTGGCCAGGGCAGGCCCCAATGTGACTAGTGCTGAGGTGAGATCATCTTCAGTGTCACTGTGTCCACCAGCACTGCTCGGAACTATTTGTTCTCTTCAAGACAACTGTAGACACTGGATAGTCCCTTTCCCCACTGAAATCAGATCTGTATATCTAAAAATTAAGCATTTCATAAGGAAAAGCCATTGGGTAGTGGCAAGATTTGATACAAAATAACCCTTGGCATTTAAGCTGTGTAGACCTGCCATGAGGGAATTAGTTGGCCATTCTGTCTTTTTATGATTATTATTATGATTATTTTATTTCAGCCTTAGAAGTAGAAATCACATCACTCCCACCCTTGGCGTTTCACTGAGCAGCACTTTGTTCTTCCAATTCAGCCCAAAGTCTGGCCAAGTTGATGTTAAATTTTAATAAGAGCTTCTTTCTTCTTTCCAAATGCCAGTCAAGCACATTTGTAATACATTTGGGTGGGGTGGCTTGTTCTTTTCCAGAAATCTCATCTTAGACTGCTTATAATGTTACAAATGCTGTTTAAAATAATTGCTATAGTTTAGTAATTGGCTCGCTGTCCCTCTTTGGGAAGGTATAATCATGCCCCTGATTAAACCACATACAATAAGAAAAGACATGTTTCTTATGCTAATGTGCCGCCTGGTCCTAAAGGGAAGATGTCTTATTCTAATTTTTTTTGAGATAGCTGATCAGAGCAGCTTACATAAATCCAGATACTAACCAGCGAAAGAAAAGCCATACAGGTTCGGATGTGCTACCATTTGCGGCACATCTTGCACTATCGTAGGAGTGGCAATCATTTAAAGAGATGGGAAGAAACAGGAATAGATGTTTCAAAATGGGAAACACTAACACGGCTGAAAACTCGAAATAAATTAGAAAAGGAGGCAGTAAAAACCATTTTTAAATTCACTGGTGTCACTTGACGGACATCAAACCCACCCCATGCTTGTTCCCAGTCACTTTCGAGAGGACAGTGCCACAGTGCTCATGCAGTGCTCTGTCAGGATCACTGTGAGACTGATAACTGACAGAGTGTCTAGTTGGCTCTTCCTAAACACTAAGTTCATTTGGTTACAGCTAAGTGATTTTAATGCCAATACTACGTGGGCCAGATCCTGACTCTGGAGTTTTAATCCCAATGTGCCCATTAGATTCCACTATGTATAAATACGTAGACACATTGAACCAGGGAGCTTAAAAGAGCAAAAGACCAGAATCCCTAAAACTGGTTAATTGTTCTATGGTGGCCCTTTTAAATTAGACTTCATCATAATGCTATTTTAGGGGTGGGGGGTGTTTTGTCTTTTCAAGTTGAGAAGACGTTTTACATCTCACATCACTCTTGGCTCCATTTTAACCTCAGGGTGAAGGAACTTTACCATCTCCCAACATCATTTCATCTGTGGCTTTCACAAGAAGTCAAAATATTGAGGAAATGGGATTGTTTCCTAGAATCAGAGGGCTTAGCAATCAGGCTTCTCCCATTTCCAGGCAGGACTTCCTGGAACTGATCCAAAAAGACGACCAGCTTCCCTTTTTCTGAAGAAAATCTTAAGCCCTGCCATAGGGCTAACCACAATTCTCTTATCCATTTTTTCTGCACAGCCCCATATCCCTCCTATTGGAAAAATTGGACACAAAGTGTAGGTAAAGCATCTGCCCCAGTTTTCAGCAAGTAGTAAGCACTCAATGTATGGCAGCACTTACTGTTACTTCCATTGTTAGTGGTGCCCTTGACCTATAGTCACACCACAGAGAAATGCAGCCTCTAGCTGATCATACACAATCTCTTTTTTATTTTATTTTTTTTAATTTTTTTAACATTTATTTATTTTTGAAAGAGAGAGACAGGTCATGAGCAGGGGAGGAACAGAAAGAGTAGGACACACAGAATCGGAAGCAGGCTCTAGGCTCTGAGCTGTCAGCACAGAGCCCGATGTGGGGCTCGAACCCACGAACTGTGAGATCTCGACCTGAGCCGAAGTCGGTCGCTCAACCAACTGAGCCACCCAGGCACCCCTCTTTTTGATTTTAAAACTGTTTCAAAGATCAAATCTATATAACCACCAACGCGACCAAAAGAGTTGGTGGGTCCCCTGAGTCCTGATTAGAAAGGCAGTGGTATAAATAATCAGAAGTCCCAGGCCTGTGTGGTCAAAAGCAGTGAAACGGGCAGACAGGACTATTGAGTTCCTCCACCTGATTCAACTCAGATACAAACCCCCAGCTTTTGCATTGCCCTTGCTTTATTGGTTCTAGGTTAAGTGCATCCTAAAGGTAAAGATAGAAATCTTTTAGGAGACTCACAGCAGAATCCACCCTCAGCCATTGGAACGAATTTTACCCTAAGGCCCTAAAGGCTGTCTACACATGATACCAACACAAATGACCAATTCAGTTGCAGAGGAGAAAAAAAAAAAAAACAGACACACAAACATTTAGTGACCTGCTTAACGCCAGTTCCTCAGTTTTGCATTGGTTTTTCTTAGAGTCATGTGCAGGCATTGTAAACCAGGGGATTCAGGGCTAAAATGTAGTATCAAGAATTCCTCCCATACCCAGAAATCTTTCCCATATTTGATGATTGAAACATTTATGGTTCCTCTGCCTTTGGTTCTGGGTCTCAAGTGTCCTTGACCATTATAAAAGTGCTGTGTTTAGTGGTGTTGTATGCCTAGCAGTGCTGTAACTGTTGTCCCATGTGCCTGTGACCTTGATGTCAGGCATGTGACCATGAGGCTGCCAGCCAGGATGTGCAAGGGGAGAAGTTCCTCCAACCTCCTTGTGGCTGGGCCTCCAATTATCCATGAATGTTGAGTGCCGTGACTAATCTAATTTGGTGGGGAGGCTAAGGAATGGAAGAGCATTTCTTCTGACTTTGGGCTAAGCAGCAATTATTGGACACTCTCAAACAGCAAAGAAAGGTTGACCTGAGGCCAGAGGAAGCAGGGACAGAATCGTAGAAACATAGGATATTCAAAATGGAAGAACCTTTCAGTTTCTCTAGTCCTTATCCTTGATGTTACAGATGAGAAATGGAGAAACAGAGAGGCTGTGTTTTTCCCAAGATTGCAAGGATAATAAGTAGAAAAAGCATGACTCCTCATCTCCTTACCAGCATCTAATGAAGATGGGCACAAAAAGAAAGTGATTTTGGTCTGGGGTCCTTATGGCACGGAAAAAAAGTAGGCTGTAAAGGAATAAAATTTATTCCCCCACCCACCCACAAAAATATGTATTTGTCAATGCAAAACAACAAGGGAGATGGTTGCCTAGGCATACAACAGTCCACGGGCAATATCCTACGTCTTCTCTCCCCTAAAATGAGAGAAAACCGCCTTGGTAAATTATGGTTGTGGTAAATCACAACTTAGTTACTGATAGTTCACAGTTGATACTTGGAATTTTATCCAAAAATCTGTTCACTTATAAAACCTTGTTTAAGTAATATGTGTGTACAATTTAAAAGCTGAACACTGAGAATGGTTACGTACTTCTTTTTAAAATTGTTTTCAATTTATTTAACCTAAAAAAAACATTTCACTCATTGTATGCCTCTATCTATATAATTTTCAGCTGGGGCCTGTTGAGGTAAGGAATACCTCATAAATAATATCTTATGTCATTTCAATCACAGGTTTTACATTATTGCATTTAGTTCAATATGCTAAGAAGATGTGCAAATAATAATGAATAATTTGCGCGTGTCTTCATGTGCAAAATGACAGACCAATTTTCTGTATAAATCTGCATCCCTAAATTGTTTTCCTCTAATTGTTTAAATGTCCCAGGCAAAAGTATCGGTTTAGCCTCTACTTCTGAATATACAGAACTGTCCTTTTGCTTACAAAGAGAGTTGGGCTGTGTATATGGCTGAAAAACCCAGATGGAACATGACAAGTGCCGGAGACTTAGAGCCCCTGGGCCACCGGACTGACGTGACTGGGCTCTGTGGCCCAATTAATCAAGGCCACGGGTGAATTGATGCCATGGACCAAAATGACTAAATAATTGCTTTGCCTCATAAATATAACATTTGAAATGGGAAACCTTTTAGAATGTCATTATTGTATTACAGAGTATTTCTTAAATTTTGTTTTTATTGTGATCACTTATTATCAAAGATATTATCTTAATAGATCTTTTATCCTCATTGAAGCCCGTTCTCATGCTGTTAATGACAGCGGAATCGTAGTGAGGAGCCTGCTGCAGAAAAACTGCAGGTTATGGGGCTAGGACCTGGATTATGCTGCTGATCCATGAGCAAACAAAGCTGGATGACATGAGGAGGTCTTTAAAACGCAACTCTTGCTCCCCACACCAGACCTTTGACTCAGAATGTCCTGGGATAAACTACGCTTACAAAGATTCCCAGGTGATTCTGATGTTGCCAGCATTGGGAAACGAATAATATACAGTGAAGTCATATATACCATTTTGACCAAAGTAGCTGAATGCTTATCACTCCTCCTGCAATTAGTATCACATCTGTTCCTTAAAGTTATCACAATACACCGCAATCTAGACACAGTCTTAGTGACTCAACTATTCAAGTTGAGTTTTGGCTGAAGTGACCTGTCACAAATTTGTAAGCAAACAGTAACTGGTTAATTGAGTCAGAATGGATGCAAGCCTGAAGACAGTCAGAGTGAGGGACGTAGCTTTAATATACTTTACCCCAAGGCCAGCTCTTTATATTTCACCTTTTATATTTCAAACTAAGAGGCAGATCTCAGGTCATTCATCTTTACAAATAGACAGACTGAGAAACAGAGAAGTTAAGTGGTTCATTCAGATGCTACTTGGATGTCACTCCCAGAGCCTAAAATATTCCTAAAGGGGTCCAATTTCTCAACCTACAGGTAATTCCCCAAATACAAAGATCCTCAGGTTAAAATGAAATCAATCAAAAAAGGAAATTCAAGAAGTTAAAATTTTAAGACCAACTGAGTATGAAATTCTAAGACCACCTGAACCCATTGGCACTGGTTTCCCTGGGCCAGTCTCTGTTAGATAAAGTGCCACCACTCTAATGTGGTTTTGGCCAGGCTTATTTTGACAGCTGTAGCCTTTAATCATCAGAGATACTAAAGGGCTCCTGTCATTTTCTTTCTATGGGACTCAGACAATTGTAGCTCTTCAGTGTGCTGCAAAATTTTTAACAACTGGATCTGGAGAAAGTGGAGCGCTGATTTGTAGCACTTGCCAATTTCCATGGTATAAATGCTGTCAGCATAGAGTTTCAAGCTACTAACTTGATGTCAACCAGCTGAATATGTAACAACATGTTTTCAGGAGCCAATACAACCTGGCTCCAGCACCGCACTGCCTCAACAGCTTCTGAGTCAGTGGGTACCAAATTGGTGAGGCTAGCAGTGGCTTTGGAGAATCTCCCAAGTGCCCCCTCCCTGCAAGGAGGTATTTCTACTTTGGTTAGATCTACTAATTTTTAGTATATTATTGGGTCCTTGAAGCTAAGGACCCTAAGGTGTTGAAAATATTTCCTAGCCATGTGATTCTTCGGAACCTCTCAACAGACCACTCAGTACTTTGAGAGATTACCAGCCACAGTTTTTCTAATTTCTAAGGGTGAGTTTTGAGGTAAACATTCTTTAATTTAAATGCCAGTCGAAACCATGTTTGGCTGATCTTGTCTCATATATAAGTCCGTTACCTGTTTCCCTAAATCTCTAATTTTCCCTGTCCATTTGCTCCTCATTCTTCTGACACAGCACCCAGAAATCAGTGCTTGCACAGGAGCAAGGGAAGAACAGACACCCAGCAAGCTTACCTAGACCCACCACAGTTAGAGAGGCTCCATTCTTAAATGTCTCTACCCCAACAGGAGACACCTGCCAAGCCTCATGCCCAAGGCTTGAGAATGCACTCAGCTGGGCTTTCTTTGTCCCCAAAAAGTTTCTAATTGGCAACAAACAGCAAAAACAAGAACACCACTGGGCAAACTTTGTAGAGGAAGGCATCATGTGATGCCTTGCCCTTAGCTATGCTAGTGTAAGGCTGGACCCTGAAAAAACCTACCATCAAACATTGGGCCACTGCCATCCTCTGGGTAATGAGCAGTAGTCATACTATAAACTTCCTTCTTCCTCCTACTAGTTGTAAGGGAATTTCCTACTTATAGAGTATTTAGAAATCAGATACTCTGGTGAGCCACAGACAAGCTTTGTTTGCAAATTAAAGGTTTTTCTGATGGAAATCATTCTTAGGTGAATTTGATTAAATCCTTTGGAAGGCAACACTGGAAAAATAATGTATTTAATTCCTCAAACATAATAAGTGGACATAGGCTTTTATTCTGTAGGTAGTAAATCAAAACTAGATTATAAAGGACAAAATCTAGTTTCCTTGCTGTCGTAAAATATCCTACAGGGTCTGTAACGCATTTCCAGACTGTAAATGCTTGAAACTCAACTTGAACACTATCTTATGTTGAAAAGGCCAGGGTATCCCTCTGTTTTCTGTGCTCCTTAACAGTCATTGAAATGAGCTTGCTTCTATATACTGAATAAGCTACATTTTGTTTTAAATGGAACAGGTACATGTTCAGATGTGTTTCTGTATTCACAACAAATTGCATGCAGTTTGGGCACAAAATACACCTTCATCCCCTGGCTCTTTTCTGGACACCAAAGAGATAAGTCTGTAGCTACAAGCAGAAAGGAGTTGATAGTAGGCTCCATCTTACTATATGAACAAATTCACAGTAAAACCAGCCTTGAGGAACCAGTCGCTCCCTAAATCTATTTATCCAGGGAAGTAGGTTAGAAAACTTGGTAGATGATGGCAGAGAGGTTTGTTCAATGTGTAGGTGTGGAATAAAGTCATTGAAGTACTTACAAAAAGGAAAGGGAAGTTTCCCTCTGATATCTGGAATCTAGACCATTTTGCAAGACTTAGAATAATTGGTCTCCATGTCTAAACACTCTTTAACCACATTTCAAAATCCAGGTCTCAGCCCTTATTATGCAGAAAAGCAGCCTTACAGCCAAGAGCCCTGGGAGGGATTTATTGATGAGTTGAGATCCAATCACCAAGAATCAGCAATTAGTGCTGAAATTCTCCCAGGACACAGAACAAAAATATTGAAACATCACAATGCAGCATCATATACTCACAAAAGAGTCGACTACGTGCATAGCAGAACTTCACAGATCTAGACACTATCTCAAGTCTAGATTCCAGATCAACATCTTCAACATGGAGATGAGACAGCTGAGGGTCAGAGAGTAGGAGGTGACTTATCTGCTCAGCTAGTTAAAAGCAATTAGAGTCAGGGTCTCCCAAGCACGGATTCTACTCCAGCACACCATGCTGTCTCCACTCTGTATGGGGGAAGCTGACAATCCACTGGAAAGCATAAATCTGAAGTCAAGACAAAAGAATGTTTGTGAAATCTTCTCTCACTTAACCTACTTGGTTTCACCACATCATTTTGGCCTCATGTTAAAGAATGCTACACCAATGTAGAGTGAGCAACCAAGCTCTTTTCAGAGTAATGAAACCAAAAGGTCAAAGGTGGGAGAGCAGTGAATGTAAGTTACTAAAGAAATGAGCAAGAAGCATGTGTCAGGGAAAATTAATGCTTCTTCCATTGTCATAACCACGGAGCCCTCCCCTCACACACTTGATGCATCTATTTTGGAAAATACCATCTTATGCTGAGAGACTAGCATTGAAGACTTCACTCCTTCTTGCCTACATCAGAAGCACTCTCACTCTTCGGGAGAAGCCGTGGCCCTTAGGATCAGACTCCCGTCTCCTGTGACAGGCGGCCTCAGCTGCCCTCAGAAACAAGCTGCCAGACTGACAGGGCCATGGAGACTCGAAAGGAGCCAGCACTGCTGGACTGAGGAACATGTAAATATCTTCTGCCTTCTTGGTGAACAAGGATGACCATCTTTCTTTTGTAAAGGTAATTGTGTGTATATTGTGACTAGTTTGTGAAGAAAATGCAATGATTTGCTTCGACAGCTCCCCAAATGTACCTGTTACGTGTGAATGTGCCTGCCTCATTGCCTCATGTGCCAAACACAGTACTGAATGCATTGTTTTTAAATAAACTGTTTTACTGTGCATTGGAAAACACTGCTGGTTGTCTCTGTCCCATTTGGAGAATCCCCCCAACCCCACCCCACACTAACACTCTCCATCCAGTGAAGAGATTAAGTGCCTCCTCCTTTTTTTCATTCCCTGGGTTTTGAAAAATTCTCCAAGGAATTCTCCTAGGAGATTTCCAGAAAGGTTTGGCTTAGCTATCTTCAGCCATTAAGAGCAGCAAATAGTAAAAGCACCCCCCCCCACACACACACACGAACACCATCTCTCCATTGGTCCTTTATGCAAATCATGCAAGAGGACTTAACGTTATTAATAATAATACATTCATCTTGAATGTACAGTCACACACATCACTTTCTTTCATCAATAATCAGGCGAGAGAGGGACACTGAGGGACTTGATCCATGTTGCACAGTCGATGGCCAAGTGAAAATGAGATCTCAGCCAGACTCTTGGCCCAGGGCTCTTTCTCTTGCCTCTTCACCCCATTTCAGCACTTTCTCACAGAGCCTTCCCAAATGCCCCCATCAGCCTCTATCACTTTACACAGAGTTATCTGTCTTCATAGCATTTTCTTTTCCTGTTTTAAGTGATAGTATTTAATCACTCATTGTCTGTGTCTCCTACTATGTTATAAGCTCTACCTTCAACAAAGTAGGCAACTGTGCCTGTCTTAAGCACACTATCTTCCCACTACCTACAACAGTGCTAGGAACTTAGTGGGTTATCAGTTGATATTTGTTGGATGCATGGATTGATGGATGAATGGATGGATAGATGGATGGATGAATGCATCATAGAGTTCTATGTATCACTTCTCTTTTGTACCTCCCTTCCATCTTTATGCTTACACCACCGCCACCAAAAGTCCTCACTTTGCTCTGTGCTACCTCAGCGTCACAAATAATAGTATTTGTTGAATGTATGAATGAACAACCCTAGGAACTGTTTGTCTCAATATCCATGTTCTAACATCAAGAATGTCTCAGCATATTAATGCACCAAAGCACATCCTGTTCTTTTACTTGGCTGACTATAATTTCAAACAAAATAACTTCTGTAGGGTAAGATATAGCGTTATTGGAAAGACCCTGCCTTCAGTAAACAGGGTGACATCTGAAAGGGCCTGCTGCAATGCTCTTTAATTCGAATTGAAAACCCTCATTGGTCACTATGTACAACACTGGGCCGGAGAGGAACAGGATACAAAATGAGCAAGATCACAATGCCTATCCTGAAGAAATGTACATGTCTTATTGGCAAAACAGTTCGATGCATTACCAGGGAATATATCTTATTCTGGGCAGCATCAGGGAATGTTAGGGTGCATGTAAGGGACAGAGAAAGAAAAGAATGGCCACTGCCACCCTACCCACACTCCCACTGACACAGAGAAATGATAAGTTCTTCTGAAACAAAACACTTCACAAACTTTGGCTAAACATGGAATTGACACCAAGTTTATTGCAGGCTCTCTGCCTGGGGCTGCGTAGTACAAATTAAATTTTAAAAGCAGAATTTTTTCCCTAAGAAAAGGCATTGCCTCAGTCTGATCAAGACAAAGAGGACTAAGGAAAGCCAACTCATAAAAGGACCAATCCGACCCAAGACTCCCGAGCCAGTAAAGGAAGTAGGCTTTCTGTGTCAGTCTAAGCAAGAGCACGGGCTCCTTACCCAGCGGGCCTTCCTTAAGGTCTGAAGGCTGGGGTGGCTGACATCCACCTCAACAACTGAGGTGTCCCCCATTCTGAGTGGGCTGCTCTTGGTGAGTGAGTTAGCTCGATACATCGCCTGGTCTGAACACTGTGTCACGGGTCTGAACACTGTCACGCCAGTCAGAATGTCATAGGTGACCAGGAGCTTAAGGATTCAGTGAATTGAAAGCTCTCATTTCAAGATGAAGAAACCAAGGCTCAGGAGAGAAATGACTTGACCAAATGTGCTCTCCTAGTGAGCAACAATTTAAGTACTTTATTGGTTTTTCTGGGAAGAAAAAGTTTTATTTTAATATCAGCCATCAATCCTTAAGTCTAAATGAAATATTTGAAAGCACAGTCTCCTCATTTTAAGTTAACTCTTTTTTCTTGTTATTATAAAATTATTCTTGGAGCACACAGCTGGCTCGGTCAGTAGACTGTACAACTCTTGATCTCAGGGTTGTGAGTTGGAGCCCCACATTGGGTATAGAGATTACTTTAAAAAATCTTCAGGGGCGCCTGGGTGGCTCAGTCGGTTAAGCCTCCGACTTCGGCTCAGGTCAGATCTCACATTCGTGGGTTCGAGCCCCGCGTCAGGCTCTGTGCTGACAGCTAGCTCAGAGCCTGGAGCCTGCTTCGGATTCTGTGTCTCCTTCTCTCTCTGCCCCTCCCCCCTCAGGCTCTGTCTCTCTCTCTCTCTCTATCAAAAATAAATAAAACATTAAAAAAAATCTTTAAAAAATATTCTTTGAAAAAATATTATAAAATAAAGATAAGCAAAAGAATATTTTTTAAAAACATCTAAAATGTTCACCTGTTCTGGTCCTCCACCACGCATACTGTGTTTCCTGCTTTTTCTCCACTTAAAAACACACCAACAGCATCTTCTCATGTCATTAAATATTCTTGGATGAGCTCACAGTATGGAACCACTTAACCAATTCTCTATTGCTTCAAATTTAAGTTTAGGTTCTTTGACATTATTCGCTGCTGTAAACTGTGCTTTAAAGAACATCTTTGTAATTAAATGGTTGAGCATCCATGATTACTTAATGTCTTGAAGTAGATTTTCAAGAAACATGAAAAAATTCAGTAAGAGGAGTCTTTTTCAAAAGCAGTTTGAAATGTCGACTAGAAGGTCAGTGACAAACTTTCTAAATCTTTATTTCCCTAGAAAACTTTAAAAGGCTTTAAAAAGGCGACAAGATTAGGAGAAAAGCATACACCATCATTGAGGATGACTTCCTCCAGAGAGGGAAAGCCTTTCCCTGTTCTATATTCACCTAAATAAATAAGCTACTGTTGTGTGCTACTTAAATTCAGTAACCATATATCTTGTTTAGGAGACAGGAGAATTTCATACATTTAGAGAGAGAGCCCATCCATTCGCTCCTTGTTGCTAATCAAATAAAAAGCACCCAGGACTATCTGGGAAAGACAAACCTTCAATACAATGATGGATAGCTCTTTTCCTTATTCCAAGAGGATGTTTATTGCTTACTCAATCCTACCAAGCTAATAATGCTTCCAATTCACATTAAGTCCAAGAACTCAAAATGAGGAGGATGAACTAATAATCTACCTTGAGGCTGCACAAATGCTATAGACCAGTTGTTTTTGTTGAACGTTCTTTTAATCAATATCTCCACTTCTATAGGAGAGTTGTGACTAAGCAAATTGAAATATGAACATATAGATTTTCAAAGCAGATACATTAAGGATGGCTGAAGAAATCACTACAGAATTCCTTATTCCCTAGTGCTGTCCCTCTCTTAAGTAAACCTGTATTTGTACAAAAAATATATTAGTGAACATATTAATTGCTGTAGGTCTTACGGTCTCTGTACAACTACCCAACTCTGCCACTGTAACACAAAAGCAGCCAGAAAGGGTGCTTATTCATTTATAAATGAATAAGTATGGCTGTGTTACAATAAAACTTTATTTATAAAATAGGCAGCAGCCAGATTTGGCTGGTGGGTCTATAGCTTGCCAACTCTTGCTTTAAGTAATATGGTTCTTTATGTAAAATATTTCATTTGAGAACCTTCCTTGTATTCGTTTCCTAGGGCTGTCATAATAAATTGCCATGGTCTCAGTGGTTTAAAGCAATAGAGATTTATTCTTTCACAGATATCAGCAAAGTTGATTCCCTCTTAAAGCTCTGAGCATCACTCGATGTCTCTCTCCTTGCTGCTGGTGGCTGCTAGCAACCCTGGTGTTCCTTGCTTGTAGCTACATAACTCCAATCTGCTTCCGTCTTCACATGGCCTCCTCTGTGTACCTGAATCTCTTTCCCCTTCTCTTCTAAGGACTTGCTATTGGCTTTGGGGACCACCATAATCCATGGTGATCTCATCTCGAAATCCTTACCTTAATCACATCTGCAAAGACCTGTTGTACAAATAAGGTCCCGTTCCAGGTGGAAATATCTTTTGGAGGCCACAGTTCAACCCACCACATCCCTTATAATATATCCCTGACCACCAAGTAATTCAAGGACCCATACAGAAGAGACCATGGAACACAATTCAGTGATGCATACTGTTGTTTCCCCTTTGAAGGTAACAAACCCATACTGAATGTGCCCAGCTGTCTTATTTGGTGGTGGAAGTTACGTTCTCAAATTACATTTATAAAGCTCTCCAGTACCTATAGACAGTAAATGGATGTGATTCCAACAATGGATTCAGAAGTAAATCAAATATCACCTCCAAAATCAATAAATTCTGAAGACGTTACAAGTATACAAGAACTCATTCCCATACCCAAGAGATGCTCAGTGCCAGGGATACTGATCTTGCATTAAGTGTGTTTTCTGGCTGGGGTGCATGCAACCACATTGAAAGTAAAAATGTGTATAGTGAAAATACAAAAGTTGACCAACCTATGACATGAAGTGATAAGTTCAGAAGAAATTTCTGAAATGTTCAGTAGACACAGTTGTTCAACATTTAAAGATCAATTTAAAACTCATTCTCATCTTGCAGCAGATATGATAGATATATAGATATAGATCTAAACAACTTTAGTCACAACCAGTAATATGTCTGATTTTGTCTCCAGAAACCTTTGTGACCTAATCAGCAAAGAAAGCCTATTGGGAACTAAGGTGGAAATTTAGTTGAAGATATTTTTCTCAAAAATAGAAACTATCGTTAACAAAGTATAGAGATAGTGAAGATGGGTGATTGAGTGACTTGAAGGAGAGAAGTCAGAGTTAAATAGAAAATCAGAAACCGAACACATAGATTTGTTTTGTCCTTTTGGAAGCATTACATCCTTCAAAATGAAACATTCACAGTACAAGAAAGTTTTCATGCTTAAAGTATGTGAAGACTGGAATGACTACTTGGAGCCTCATTCTTAGGAGATAGAATTACATGGAATGTGAAAGCTTCTAAAAGGAAATGGCCCAATGGGTTTTCCTGTAGGAACCCAAATGTTCCCAGATGGGGGACATTCCCCCCCCCAGTCCTCAAGCTTGGATGTCCAAGACCAGGAAATACCCCACCAGTGCCAGGGAACAGACATGGCCAGTCTGTTTGCACTCTCTGATCCAGCCCTAACTAAGGGATGGTATTTTCCATGTGATGGGTCTGGCAAACACTAAAGCAGGGAGCAGAAATGATGGAAGAGGTAAGTTCAGTTAAATCCCTGGTATAACAGCGAGAGGTTGGGCTGATTTGGATAGTCTCTAAAGAAGAGAATCATGAACTACCAATCAGGGACAAGGGATCATAGAACTTTGTCATTCTCTTTAACCTCTGTAATTCCCTAAGTTCCTTCTGCTGTGTGCCTAGACTATTTCCCCATTGTGAATACAGTTAACTCTCTGGCAGCCCCTTTAAATGGTCCCAGCATACTGATTCAGGGGAGTTCTCCACATGTGCTTTCCTTCTGACCACACTGACCTTCCTCACATGTTTATTTCCCACAGTCCCCCTCCTACTCAGCTCCCAGCATGGTGTCCTCATCTCCCCAACACTAACTCCAGGACCTTACATTGTTTTTGAACCAGAGACTGCTGTTAAGATGCAATCTGGGACATGACTGAGCAAGCCTACAGCACTCCAAGGGCCAGCCTATGTAAGGAGAGAAATATCCAAATAAGCCTAGCAGCTGGGAACTAGGAGCCTGGCCTCCTTGGCTTCCAGGTTGGGGACACAGAGAAAGGTCAAGGGATGGAGTACCTCAGTGGGTTAAGGGTCTGACTCTTGATTTCAGCTCAAGTCTTAGTCTTGATCTCACGGTTTGTGAGACTCAAGCCCCTAGTCGGTATCTTTGCTGACAGTGCAGAGCCTGCTTGGGATTCTCTCTCTTTCCCCCTCTCTGCTCCTCCCTTGCTCACATGAAAGAATGCTCTCCCTCTCTCCCTCAAAATAAATAAATAAATGTTAAAGAAGAAGAAGCAGCAGCAGCAGCAGCAGCAGCTCAAGGGATAATACAGACAGCAGCACTGTGATAAAGAAAGAAAAATAGACTTCATCTCTCTGGAGAGGAAGAAAGTGGCTATAGAAAAGGAGGCAGGAAACTAGAGTAGGCAGATTCCTGACTGTCTCATAGAAAAATGGCATCTTTAGAAACCTATTCATGATTTTGCATTCCCAAAAGTGTTCAAGTGAGACAAGCCAACTTCTGTTGTTAAACCCTAAGACATGAAGGATAATTTATTACCAAAATATAACCTACCTTACCCAAATTAACACAGTATCTTAGGTTTTACACTTTCAAAAATAAATATCATGAAGAGATGGTGTCCAAAGAGAAATTGTCCCAACTGAACCTCTTGCACTTGTAATACCCAAGATTTCTTTATCATCCCCCAAAACCAGAAACCACCAGTAAGACCGAGTCACGCATGCAAAAGCAAAGGGCTTTATTACAGGTTTAGGCTCGCTGGTGCCTAAGCTCGGGCTCACAGACTTTACAGGCGTGGTGGATCCATGCTGAGAGCCCCGAACAAAGGTGGGGCAGGGCTTTTATGAGTTTGGGAAGGGGGAGTTATGGGAAATGGTGACATAGGTACAGTGATCCTATTATTATACATTATTATTGACAGCAGGTTCATCCAATTACAGCATTTAGAGTGTTAACCAATCACAGAGTAGATCCAGGACCCAGGACCCTCACATAGGGTGTAACTAGCCTTAAGCAATAACTGATTACCTATAGCTTCTATTTCTAGGCTTGCCCTTAGGAATTTAAGGGTATTACAAGGGTGGTCCCTCTTGCCTTGGGCAATGTGTGCCCTTCTATTGTCTCAAACCTGCCTCCTTACACACTCAGCTACAGATCCTAGCTCCTCCAAAAAGGCTTGCATTTCCCACCCTACTCTTCTTCTAAAGTAAACAGCTCTGAGAAGTCAGAACATACTACTTAATTTCAGAATGAGGCTCACTGGAGAGTAGAGATAGTTTTCCTGAGTAGATACATTCAGAAGTTAGATATTCTATTATGATTTTTCTCTCACATCTACACCTGGAAGGATACATACCAGCATATTACATAAGAATGGTTATCACTGCATGGTGATACTTTGGTGTTTTTTTGTAACTGTCTACATTTTCTCCAATAAACGTTTATTTTTGTGATCTTGGAAGAAAAAGTTTATTTTGTTCCTTTCCCCTCCCCATCAAAAAACACAATGATTCCTTTCAGAGTACAATTGAAACATCCCTCGGGGGATATTAAAGCCTTACCTATGGCTCAGCCCTATCCATAAGTGACCGTTGTGACTAGAAGAAGCACTGGGACCCAGAATGAGGTGTCTTTATTCATCAGTTAAAATGTTCAATCAAATAATAGAAGCTAAGCAGGAAAAACCAACATGCCCACTCACAAGGACTCATGCCGTACACAAGATGCCATATACAACATGCCGTACACAAGATGCCATATACAACATGCCGTACACAACATGCCATACACAACATGCCGTACACAACATGCCATACACAACATGCCGCACACAAGAGTATCTGTCTCCACAGAGAGTTGTTCCAAATAATTCATTTGGGCTGAATACCAATGGTGCCCCATTAATACTGCATGGGGTATCTTGTGGGGAGCCCACAGAACAGGAGCCAGCAGCTCCATGAACCATGACTAATGTACCGAGACCTGGCTCAAAGCAAGGAGTGACATGGAAAATGCAACCCCAGTCTACTTCCTTTCTTCCATCTACAAACAGGACACTGAGTGGCTGAGGGATGATACTTCCAAAGTGAATGGGCCCTAAAAGTATGGCTGCTTCTCAGGTGGACAAGTAGAGAATACTAACATTAGAAGGAATTTCAGGGGCTCAGAGGTGTGAACTGACTTCTACTGCATCAGACAGATAGGGAATGACAGACTCAAGACCTCATCCTTGACTCTTGCTCTGGGCTGGGCTCCTTTGCATGACTATGGAAAAAAAAAAAGCACAGGGCAGTCAGACACAAAGTGCCTTCCCACATTCCTGGGTATAGCCATCTCCTCCACCCCTCACAGCAGTGGCCCTATGTGGCTTTTCTTTGTGCACCTCTGTGCTGGACTTTGGTCCACCTCTAACAGCAACAATAAAAAACATAATAGGGTCCACTGAAAATTAAAATTAAAAAAGTGTTTAAGAAGTGAAAGCAAAGGAGATTTAAAGGAACTATATCACTTGGTAAGACAGGTTACTGGAGCTAATTCTAATTCCTCCTAACATGAAAAAGTAATCGTGGGGTAATATGTTGCCTTTGAGAAAGAAATTTACACCTTACCATTGAGTCACCACAGCGGAGATGCTAACGCTGGGGCTCACTAAGAGACCAACTGTCCCAGTTTTCACGGGACGGTCCCAATTTTAGCAACGGAACTTCTATGTCCTGGAAAATAGTTGCTCACCCTGCATAGAATTCAAGAGATCCATGAACCTGGGAAACAAATTACATCTCTAATTTGGTTAACCTCCAATTAAAATTTACAAATTCATTCAATTATGAAAGTAGGCAACAAATCACAGTGATATTAGCACTATCCAGTTACCGACAGAAATCCCAGATATTTTCATTTCATATTAACTTTCAGCAGGTATCTCAAAATAAAATATGTTCATCACTACTTTGAAAGAAATAGGTATTAAAGTCACCACTAAATCTTATTTAATGCATTAATCTAAAAAATACATATTACTGTATCAAAGATTTTGTTTTTACTACTCTGATAGTCATATGCAATGTAATTGTATTTTTAAAATTATGAGACAAGGTCAGTAGGCTTCACTAGACAGCCAGAGAGATCAACCAGCACACAAAAATGGTTAAGAACTATCGAGGCACCATGCGGAATCTGAGAGTAACTTGCTAGTAGTGGAATTTGTAGAATGATGTACCAGGCAGTATACTAACAGACTTTAAAACATTGTCTCATTTTCCTCTCAACCATCCTCTAAGCTGGTTACTAACTCCATGGTCATGCTGACGAAGTCTACATACTTAGCCATCAGGCAAGATCTGGGACTAGACTCTCTCCCCCTGATTCTCAGCACAGGACACACCCCCGGAGTATTTGGGGGCAGAGTTCCTATTTAGCAGCATACAAAATTGGAAGGCTACCTCCTGCTCTCACTATCTTAGAGATTGGATTCATTTATAAATTAACATATATAAGGGTCAATCCTACCTAACTAATCACAGTGCTTATGTTTTTTCTAAATCCCCGCTCCCTCCCTAGGATATTAGGGAAATTCACTAATGTCTGGAGCATTTTCCAGTCATCTCCTAGATTCTTTCTAGTCTCTATTACCTATATTAAAGTCTGTATTACCCACTGAATTCCTTCTAAGAATGGATTTGAGTCAGATGTCTCTTAGTAAAATGAATTCCATCAACATGGCATTATTATATTTCAGAATAGCTTGAACCATAGTCACTTGGAACTTTCTTCTTAGTCCCTTCAAAACTTTGGCAGCACAGAGATTTGATATTGTTAGCTTATAATATCTATGAGTTTTATAAACAGACATTAATCAACTGCTTCAAAAGATTGAAAATAAAATGGGGGGGGGGAGGGGCAACCTGTAACAGAGACCCATTATTTTTATATCATCAGAACCTGTGAAAGCAAGATCCATTTTTCATCCTATTGAGAAATTAGTTTCATTTCAACAACTGTTTTGTAGCCAAGAAATGTCAATGTCTTACTACTAGAAGTCTTTATTATTTCACAGAAATGGAAGACAGTAGACCATTGACCAGAAAAGCTGGAGGCCTTTCCAAAACCCCTCTCCCTGCCATGCAAGCAGCTGCACCAACAGGTCTCGACATATCATCAGATCAAATGGAACCCATGTGAGCTCACGAGATCAAGCTCCTAGATCCACACTGCTGCTAATAGGCAGGCTGCCAAATCCCACGGTCTGAGACATTTTAGAGACCCTTATTGAGAAGATGAATGTTGATCCCCATAGCCCAGGATGGGAGTGGTTTTAGGACTCTTCTCTTGGCATAATTATTAAGAGAGCTGCATCTCCCTCTCAAAAACGTCATGATATGGACAATATATAATAAGATCACCCTACTTATTGATCATCTGCTCTACCTGCTCCTTTTCATGTAGGAGGAAACTCAAACCCAGGTAAGTGAATGATAGACGCTCACAAAGTAAAGTGTTGACATCAACTTACCTCTCCCACACTCTTTACCGCGCCCGGTGCTAGTATCTCCATTCATCAGTGTCCTCACGTTACTCTGCTTTTCCATATCTATAGGCTAGAGTTGTCTTTTTTTTTTTCCTTATTGAAGTAGAATTTATATATAACAAGGTACACAAATATTTTTTAAATTTTTTAATGTTAATTTATTTTTGAGAGACAGAGAGACAGAGCATGAGAAGGGAAGGGGCAGAGAGAGAAGGAGACATAGAATCTGAAGCAGGCTCCAGGCTCTGAGCTGTCAACACAGAGCCCAACATGGGGCTTGAACTCACGAACTACGAGATCATGACCTGAGCCGAAGTTGGCTGCTTAACTGACTGAGCCACCCAGGTGCCCCCACAGTACACAAATATTAAGTATTCAATGCCATCACTTTGACACCCAAAGCAACATATCAAATATTTCAATCAATCCTAAAATTTCCATTCATTCCCTTCCAGTCAATTCTCCCACCCCAGAGGCAAACACATCTTGATCTCTATCTCCATAGATTACTTTCCCCATTTTTAGACTTTATATAAAAGGGAGGGATCCTACAGCTTATAGCTCTAGAAGGTGGAGAGGAAGAATAAATTTTAAATGCAGTCAGCCAGAGCCTTGTCTATACCAAAGTCTGCCTTCCGGAAAGATTTTGCCAGAGCCTTGTACCAGCTGCAAGAAGTAAATGCTTCCCACTCCAGCCCCCTACAGCCTTCCCGTCTCAACTAAGAGGAGAAAATGCAATCAAAGGGGTCAGAGCTTCAAAATATTAGATTGGAAATGCTGCATCCAGGGAGAGGAGGGGCCAAAGGAAAAAAGGAATACCGTGAAAGAAACACTTGTGAGGGTCACAGCCTTGAGACACAGGCCCACTAAAAGGCTGAGATCTGGCCTAGAAAATGACCCTCCTTCCCCTTCCTCACCCTCACTCCAGGGAATACCAGGGTAGTGGCAGTGGCTTGCCGCTGAAAGAGCTGCAAGGCAGACTCTCACCGAAGGGGAGCGCTCAGGGAAGCCCAAAGCTGAAGGCCACAAAAGCAAAGACACTAGAAGAAACGGAATTTTCTGATACCTGGAATTATGGCAAATATTAAACCCAGCCCAAATCTTAGCCAGATTAACATAAATCCTCACACTAAAGGCCTATTTACTTCAGTTCCTACTATCCAAAACAATATGCATGGCTTTCAAGAAAAAATTACAAAGCAAACAAAAATGAACAAAGAAACAAAGTCTGAACAAACCATCATCAGAACCAGACTCAGCTGTGACAGAAATGCCAAAGTACCAGACAGGAAAATGTCTTTTTTTTTATTTAAAAATTTTTTAATGTTTATTTATTTTTAAGATAGAGAATGACCTGGGGAGGGGCAGAGAGAGAGGGAAACACAGGACCTGAAGCAGGCTCCAGGCTCTGAGCTGTCAGCACAGAGACCGATGCGGGGTTTGAAATTATGGACCATGAAATCATGACCTGACCCAAAGTCAGACACTCAACTGACTAAGCCACCCAGGTGCCCCAGACAGGGAATTTTAAATAACAATGATGATTATGTTAAGAATTTTAAATAACAATGATGATTATGTTAAGCGCTCTAATGGAAGAGAAGACAACATTCAAGAACAAATGGGTAACGGGTAGAGATGGAAGCAAAATAAAGACTTTAAAGTATATGCCAGAAATCAAAAACACTAACAGAAATGAAGAATGCTTTGATGGGCTCATCAGTAAACTGGACAGAGCCAAGGAAAGAATCAGTGAGCTTGAAGATATGTCGTTGAAATTTCTGAAACCGAAATACAAAAAGAAAAAAAAAAAATGGGAGGGAAAAACCCAAAATACAAAACCCAGAAAATCTAAGAACTGTAGGACAGTATAAAAAGGTGTAACATATGCATAGCTGGAAGAAGAATACCAGGAGAAGAGAGAAGGAAGAAATATCTGAAGTTGTAATGGCCATGAACTTTCCAAAATCAATGACACCAAGCCACAGAACCAGAAGCTTGGGGTTACTAATTATTGGTCACTTTTTCTGCCAACTGAGAGGGTATAAAATCACCAATGATGAGTATAGCTTTGTCTATTTCTCCCTTTAGGAAGACTGGTTTTGTGTCATAACATTGAACTTCTCTTATTAGATGTATACACATTTAGGAATATTAAATCTCTATGAATTGATTGCTTTATCATCATAATATATCCTTATCTCTGGTAAATCTGTTGCTTTGAAGTCACTTTTTATGATATTAAGCTACACCAACTTTCTTATGCTTAGAATGTGGATGGTATATGGATGGAAAGGGAGAGAGAGACAGAGAGAGAAAGCGGAGTTTGATTCAGCCTGACAACCATTGTCTTTTACGTGGGATATTCAGATAATTTGCATTTAATGCATATATGTGCATCTATTTCAGTTCTCCATCTTGGTATTTATTCTCTTTTTGTTTCTTCTGTTCTTTGCTTTCTATTCCTCCTTTCCAGGCCTCAAGCTAATCAAGTATTTTTAGTAATTCATTTTATATCCTCTACTGTCTTCTTAGCTATATTTCTTACTACTGTTTTCTTAGTAGTTGCCCTAGAAATTGTAATATATAGCTATAACTTATCAAGGTCTAATTTCAAATAATATTAATATAGCTCCATTAGTATTTAAAAAAAATTGTTTAATGTTCATTTTTTTTTGAGAGAGAGACAGCAACAGAGCATGAGTGGGGGAGGGAGACAGACAGACACATACAAAAATCCGAAACAGGCTTCAGGCTCTGAGCTGTCAGCACAGAGCCTGATGCGGGACTCGAACTCACAATCTGTGAGGTCATGAGCTGAGCCAAGGTTGGACACTGAACTGACTGAGCCACCCAGGTGCCCCTAGCTTCATTAACATTGTTAAGATTAAAACAGTATAACCCAGTTGTTCCTTCTCCTAACGTGTGTGTTCTTATTCTCAAATCTCTTACTTCAACATGTTTAATTATCCCAGATATATTGTCATTGTTTTGTTTTAAACAGTCCATATTCTTTTTAAAAAATGTAAACACACAGAGACATATATGTAGGTGTGTCTACCCATCTAATAATTTTCAAAGGTATTTTATGTAATTATTATTTTATCTTTTCTGGTGGTTTTCAATTTTCTTGAAGATCTAGGGTTCCATTTGCTATCATTTTCCTTTAGCCTGGAGGAGTAAAGGAATTTATTTTAGCACAGATCTGCTGAAGAGTTTTTTAATGTTTACTTATTTATTTTGAGAGAGGGGAGAGAAAGGGAGAGAGAGAGAACGAAAGAGAAAGAGAGAGAACGAACAGGGGAGGGGCAGAGACAGAGGGAGAGAAATATCAAGCAGGCTTTGTGCTGTCAGCCACAGCCCCTGATGAGAACTCAGTCCTGCAAACCATGAGATCAAGAGTTGGATGCTTGGGGAACCTGAGTGGCTCAGTTGATTGAGCATATGACTTCGGCCCAGGTCATGATCTCACAGTCCGTGGGTTCGAGCCCCACGTCAGGCTCTGTGTCGACAGCTAGCTCAGAGCCTGGAGACTGCTTCCAATTCTGTGTGTCCCTCTCTCCCTCTGCACCTCCCCTGCTCATGATCTGTCTCTCTCTGTCTCTCAGAAATAAATAAATGTTAAGAAAAATTAACAACAACAAAAAAAGAGTTGGATGCTTAATGGACTGAGCCACCCACATGTGCCCTGCTGAAGATTAATCTCTCAGTTTCAGTCTATCTGAAAATGTTTTTATCTTACCTTAATTTTTGAAGGATATCATCACTAGATAGTAGGATTCTAGATGGACAGTTTTATCTTTTAATATTTTGAAGTGCTTCTTTCATTGTTTTCCATAATTTAAGATTATTATTATTATTATTATTATTATTTATATTTGGTGTCAACAGCTTGACTAACATGTGCCTAGAAGTGGTTTCCTTTGAATTGGAGGTCTTAAGATTCTTTGATCTGTAAGAATCTTTTAACAATTGTTTAAAATTCTTGGCCCTTATTTCTCCAAATGTTTCATCTGTCCCATTTTCTCTCTCTTCTCCTTCTTTTATTCCAATTACAACGTGTGATGGAGTATTTGTTTGTGCCTGTTCCTGCACTGATCTAAGATCTTTTCTATTTCCTATTTTGTTGTTTAAGCCACTCAGCTTGTGGTGCTTCATTCTGGCGGCCCTCGAAAACTAACAGAGTACACACTATCTCCATGGACTCAGGGAAGCCCACTATAAGGCATTCATGTGTTGGTACAATCCTGACCTGTAGCTGGAATTCCTTAACATACTAACTGGTCATGCTGACCTACATGTGGCCGCTAGAAGCTCATCAACAGAGTTGAACAGACAGCAAATACGCACCAGAAAAGATGCTCACCATCACCAGTCATTACCAAAATGCAATTAAAATAGGAAATGCCACGACATGCTCCTCTAATTGGCTAAAATAAAAAGACTGACACCATCAGGTGTTGGTGAGGACACAGAAAAATGGTACTCTCAAACTTCTCATGGAAATAAATAATGACACAACCAGTTGGGAAAATGATTTAATGGTTCCTTTTTCTTTTTAAATTTTTTAATGTTTATGATTTTTGAGAAGGGGGTAGGGGCATAGAGAGAGGGAGACACAGAATCTGAAGCAGGCTCCAGGCTCTGAGCTGTCAGCACAGAGCCCAACACAGGGCTTGAGCTCACGGACCGTGAGATCATGACCTGAGCCACAGTCAGATGCTTAATCAACTGAGCCACCAGGTGCCCCAACGGTTTCTTTAAAAGTTAAACATGTATCTGCTCTGTGATCTAGTTACTCCACTCCTTGGTATTTATCCAAGAAAACCATGTCCATATAAAAACTTGTACACAAATACTTAGAGCAGCTCTGTTTGTAGCAGCCAAAACCTGGAAACAACCAAAATGCCCATTAGCAGCTGAATGGATAACAATTGTAGGATAGCCGCACAATGGGATACTATTCCACAAGACAAAGAAATGAACTACTGATACACTCAAGAACATAACTGAATCTTAACATAACTATGCTGAGTGAAAGAAGCCAAGCCTGAAAGAGTACATAATTCCATTTACATGAAATTCTTGAAAATACAAACTAATCTATGGTGACAAAAAGGCAGATCATTGGTTGCCTGGGGATGGGGGACAGTAGGCAGGAGAGGGCTGAGAAGGAAGGATTACAGAGGGGACACAAAGAAACCTTCAGAGGTAGTACATTCATTGTTTTGATTGTGGTGATAGTTTCATGGATGTATAATGATGTCAAAATGTATCCACTTTTACTCTTTAAATATTTGAAATGTATTGTATCTCAATACAGATCCATAAAACATTTAATTTTATTTTAAGTTATCTGAAGCCCAGCTGGCTTCTTATCCCTGCTTCCGGCATCTTCTTCCTCCCACTGCTCTGCTCTTCCCATCCAGAAAACATTTATTTGCTTGATTAGCTTAATACTTCCGGGTTGTATCTCCTTCTAGTTTCTTTCCATCCCCGGTTCTCTGAGGGTTTCTTTTTAATTCTGATAATATATACACAGCATAAAATTTACCATTTTATTCCTTTTTAAGTGTAGTTTTCAGGGGCATTAAGTGCATTTACATTGTTGTGTACCCAGCACCATCATCCGGCCCCAAAATGTCGTCTTTATCTTCCCAAACTGAAACTCTGTACCCAGGAAACAATGGCCTCTCCCGACTCTCTTTCTCCCGGCCCCCTACAGCTACTGTTCTACTTTCTGACTGAATTTCACTACTCGGGACACCTTTCGGAAGCAGTCACTGCTACAAGTTCTTCTGTAACTGGCTTATTCCACTTGCTGCAATGCCCTCAAGATTCATCCAGGTCTTCATGCATCAGCATTTCCTTCCTTTTTAAGGCTGAATATTTCACTGTGTGTAGACACCACATCTTGTTTATTTACCCATCCCTCCATGGACACTTGGGTTCCCCTTGTGTCTGATGAGTTTTTAAAGTCATGATTTTGTAGCTTATCTGGTTTCTTCTCCTTTTTAGGGTGGAACAATGGTCTCTTGTACCTTCCTATCCCCCAACCAGGATTAGAAGTCCTCTATATGTTGAGTGATAATCCCATATTTTTTATCTGACACAAAAGTCTAGAATTGAGGAAAGGACATATCCACATTCTATCAAACAAAGGATAATAAATCATTTTAAAAACCATAAATCATAAATTTTCATATATGTAAATGTATTTATATTTTTCAACATCTGAGACAGAAAACAGTGACATACATAGGCACACAGTTATGACGGGTCAGGTACTAAAATCCACATGGCTTGATTGTTAGTCTGGTGCTTCCCTGCTACCCAGTGTTTTTTCTATACTGGGAGATACACTATCAAATAGAGAGATACAACATCAAAAATTGGTTAATTTTCCTACAAATTAATAAATATATTTAACACAGTCCCAATAAAAATTCCAACCAGACTTTGGAAACAGAAGGCATAGGGAAAGCAAAAAAACCAAGTTAACTTGACTAAATGTCTAGCAGGTTCAGCCTAAAAAATAGCAATCCAAAAATAACCAAAAAAATTATTGAAAAACATTTAGTAATGAATTACTAGCCTTGGCAGATGTGAAGACATATGAAAGAGTTACTATAACTAAAAGTGTATTATTAGTCAATGAGTAGACAAAAATGTCAGTAACATATTCTGTTCTAGAACAGAACTTCTGAAAGCAGGTCTAAGAATTCAGTATATGATGATAATGACATTTTAAATTAGTGATTAAATAAATGGTATTGAAAAATACAGATGGGCCTGGGAACAAAAGTAAGAAGGCTAAAGTCAGAGTTGTTCAGGTGCCTGTATCTGAAGGGAGGTGATGGTGGTGGTTTTTAACAAAATCTTTCATGTTCTCCTTCCATTATATTTTTTGTTTCACTTACCAGTGAAATGTTTGGAATAACTAACCACCTTGCAAAAAGTCACTTACCCAAAGCGAGCAACATTTTTTTACAGGTGGCAAACTTTAAAGAATTGGGGTTTCTTTTATATTACTGCAGTGGAGAAGCCTGGGGACTATTCTTCAGATGATCTTGGAGACTATCTCCAAGGCTGGGCTATTATTTACAGATATTCAGTGAACATGAATTAAACCCTTCCTGTGAGCCCAGCAGCATGCTGGGTACTGAGGATATAAAAGCGCGTAGAAGTTCAAGTCCACCTTCAAAATGCTGTTTAACTTACCAGCGAGTCAACAGACTGGCTGCCACGTACATTGTCTCCTCATTTACTATTTGGTTGTGATGTAGGTATAATAATAGGGGGATTAAAAAAAATACCAGGTACAAATATGAAACCCCAGAAAAATTATTCAATACAGCTTTTGTTTACTAGATCACTGCACAGAAATTAAACGGGACTGTTAGAGTCTGAGGCCCATGTCTGAGGACGCTCACTCCGGCAAATCTGCTGAACAAGACGGATCTTCCAGGTTCTCCCCTTCACACCACAAGCCGTCACAGCTGGATGCTTTATCATTGCTCTACCCTCTCTCCGAGCAAATCTGACAAGCTGACCGCGTTAGGCCGTGACATACAAAATATGGCATAATTGTAGACTGTAATCATCATGATGATAGCTGACTTGATAAGAGAGGTCAAATCCCATTTTTATATCCTGAATTTCTAAAATATTGTTTCGTCAAAAAAATCAATTTCTCATTTTTCTAGCGTTAACTTGAAAAGGGTATAATTGATCAAGCCTAAATCCCTTACATCACCCAGGACTCTGTGAAAGGCTCATACCCAACAAGCCACTTGAGTTAGGGACAGGCACACAGCAGTTGCCCTCGGCGTCTAACACCCATGGGCCTGCGCAGCTTCAAAGCAAGAACACGTTTTACATCCTTTGGTTAAGACTGTGGGGAAAACACAGGCTCATGGAATATAGATGCTCAGCTGGCTCATTTGGGTTTTGTGGTCCAATTTGTGGATGAGATATTTATAAAATCCGGTGATTACAATGCCGTCTCATTAACATTCGTTAAGTGAAAACCACAAAGTACAGGATGGGAACTCCAGTCTGAGGGCAGAGGGAAGGAGGAGATGAATAGGGAGATGAGTTTTCCTACCTCAGCACTGGCAAAAAGAGAGAGCCAGAGGGAGGGGGTCCTTTCCTTTAAGTCGGACTTTCTCCTTACTGAAGGCAAAAAGGAGCGAGCAAAAGGAGAGTAGCTTTTCCGTTTGTCAGCTGTGTTTGATCCCTAAGCAAACAAAAACCAAGGCAAGCCCAAGTTGATATCCCGTGAATCTGAATTCTCTCTTCTTTGTATGATTGCCAAGGAGACACCTCCTCCATGATGTCTGTCTAGACAAAACTTATCCTACGAGATGTCTGCATGCTCAACGAGACTGTACGGACCAGACTGAATTCACAACGTTACTGTTGTTGCCTTGTGACTGGCCCTGTCCCTATGGGGAGGCAATGTGACTTCAGAGAGAGAACCAAAGCTACACAGTCAGAAGAGCCTGGACTTAGTTCCAGGTTTGGCACATACTTGTTGCAGAACCTCTGATAATAACCACTTGGTGAGGATGTTGCGGTGGGAGGTGCCAGAGCAGGGGTTACATAAATTATACAATCTGCTAATGAGTAGGCACTCAATAAATGGCAGCTACAATTATGATGATTTTACTGATATCACTGACTTTTCTTTCTTGGTCAATCTCAAACCCCCGGGTGCCTTAAATAATGCATTCCACGCAGAACCAGCATATGATTATCCACTGGGAAGACACTAAGTAAATACCAACTAAACATATGAATGATGCTGTGCCCAGAGGGGGAGAACTTGAAAGTTGGGCTCTATCTCCAATGACGATTCAAATTCAGTGACGATGGCTATGGAATGCTCAGCGACCTTACTTGAGGAGTGTGTACAAGTTTCAGAAGGGTCTCCTTTGTCAATTACAGATTAATCTAGATCTCCAGGATTCTTCCCTCCTGATACCTTCTCCCACCCTGCTCCTCCTCTCATATACACATACATGTACATACAGAGAAAGAGACAGAGACAGACAGACAGACACATACACACACACAGAAAGAGAAAGCAGGGATTATTTGTATGTTGTGTAGAATCACTTGACATAGAACCAGAAATTCCGAATGAGGATGCAGAACCCAGAGGCAGAGACCGTCACACAGTCAACAGAAAAACCATAATCTACGTTTGTGGCTTTTACCCACAAGTATGTGTTTGGGGACGTGGGTCAGAGGACAATCAGCTACAAAGCACTGCTTCTGTCACTTTAATGGTACCCTGCCTTTCGTCCTTTCCTGTGCAGAACAGAGCTGCATGCATAATTAACCCTCTGCAGGCTGAGATTGTTGGAACTGACCCTGGTGAGGACTAAATCTGATCCCCTCCCGAGGGCCACACACAGGCTAAGGGATGGAAGTCGCAGGTCAGGAGATTTCCTAACCCTACTACCTGAGAACAATGGAAGGGGCTGCCCTCTAAGCTTCTAGACTTCTCAGTCATGGGGCTGGACTTCAGTAAGCAGATGCCCCTGGAAGGCTTGGCAGTGGAGTGAACTGAGCACCACTGACGCAGTGGTTTGGGGGCCTTTCAGGCTTCAAAGCTCTGCTTCCAAACCTCCCTGTTGATGATGGATGGGTTCTTATATAGGATAGATTGTTATATATACAAAGTCATATCTTCTTTAAAGCTAGGACAACAAAATCCCCCATCCTACTCATTAAAATCTAGGGAAGAAACCTGTAGAAAAGATTTTGTGTTCGTTCTGCAGCATTAGAGATATACCAGTCTTGGTCTGCCAGCTGATGGCTCCTTCCTCAGAGCTGGAATGTCCTTCCACCCCTGTTCTATCTCCCAAACACGCTCTCTTCTTGCACCCAGGTTTCCCTCTCAATCCTGCTTCTTCAGCAGAAGCAGAAGCAGCAACTTGGAAGACATTCAAATTCCCTCCTGCCCAGAGTCTATCTCCTCTACCTGAGTGCAACTGTCCCCCAAATGACTGCTACTAGAGATCTACTTTGGCGTTAAAGTAATTCTTGAAGAAGGGCCCTGCAAAAGGTATAAGGAGACTCTTAAACATTGAGGCACACGTTATTTTACCAACCTCCTAGCGAAGGTCCTGAAAAGAGTCGGAGCAAGACTGGGAAGTCTGGATGGGAGGAGAGCTCAGGGTACAAGGTACAAAATGGATCGGCAAGTTAAGAGAATGGCCCACCCACGGAAAGCACCAAAGTTAGGGAGGGTAGTTAAGTAGCCAGCAGTTCTGGAGTAGAATGGAAAAGAGGGCAACACAATAGAAATTGCAAAGAAGTGAAATGAAGCTTAGTTAATTCATCCATCCATCCATCCATCTATTCATTCAATGTAGATTCACTGATGTACCTGGCACTGTTCTGGGCACTGCCCAGTATAACGAAAAACATCATGGCCTTTGCTGTCAGCCAGGTCTGTGCTGAGCAACCAGCTCAGCCTACTAAATAAAGGGTATTTAAATCAATCAGCATTGGTTTTTCTCCTGTTTGATAACTGAGGTAACTGTGCACAACATAGTCCTGGGTACAAATTCATCATTCTTCCCACCCTCCCCTCACCCTGGCTCTACAATTCGACTAAGACTGACTCTTGTTTCCATACTGGAGGTCCTAGCTGTTGCAGACAACCACCCTACCCAAAACACTCAATTTCAGAAAGGCACTAAACTCCCTGAGCCTTGGGCATCAAGCAAGTATTTATCTGCAGAGCTGTTTTGTCTCCAGAATCTCAGCAGGGCAAGGTCTGCAGCCATGCTTGATGGTGAATACTATTTTTCCTTGAAAACAGTGAACCGCTGTAGATGGAGCAAGCCACTACACAAATGAGCTGACAGTCCCTGGGGAGACCACATAAACCAGACGGTATAAGGAACCAGCCAGTGGGAGATGAAGAGATAGCAACACGGTTTACCAAGTAATGGTTCCAGACTTCTTTCAAATGGAGAAAGGACTGGCCCAAAGAACTCATAAATCAAATCTTCAGATCATCTCCGTGAGGCTGGAGCTCATCAAGTATGGTTACTAAAGCCAGGCCTGTGAGAAGCCATTGCATGATATAAAGTCAAAAAGAACAACATGGCCAACATAACGCCTACGCAGCTGTGGCCCCTCCTGCCTGAGACTTGCGCACAGTGAGGACACCCACTTACTCAGCCCAACTTACGTGTAGTTCTAGATGGAATAAAGAATGAACTATTAGAACCCCTGTTTAATGGTAAGGAGTCTGGCTACTAACAGCCCAAGTACAGTTGGATTTATCCAGTTTAATGGACCTCGTTCATTCATTGGACAAATATTTACCAAGCACCTACGATGCACCAGACACTGTTAAAGATGTGAGTGAAACAACTATGCCTGAAACAGGGGCCCTGAACTCCTGCATCTCACATTTTAGTGAAGAGAGATAGACAATAAGCAAATAAACAAAGAAGGAAAGAAAAAGAGGAAGGAAGGACGGGAGAAAGGCAGGCAGTTTCTTCTTTGCATTTATCACCACCTAAAATTAAAAGTGGGGTCATATGAATATGAATACATCACCAGGGTCACCCCGTACAATGGTCTTGCCCGTCATTCTCACCCCAGGGCTCCTCATAATTTCTTGGTGATTTTAGGGCGACCGTTCTAGATGGCTCAGAAAACCTGAACATTCTCAGTACCTACCGCCTCCTGGCTTGCAGAGACTGACATCTGAGGGGACCCCAGTTCACCTCGATCCTTTCTCCTCCTCCCTTGCCCTGTCCTTCACAATAGCTACTCAGCACACACCCACTCAAAGCAACCATCCCCTATCCAGGCATTTTCTCAGCATGTAATGAGCCACGGCTACATGCCCGGCAAAGATCTCACTTAACCCCCTCAGTAACCAAGCCCATGAGGTACACACTGCTAATTATAATCTTTAACTACCAAACTGAGTTTCAGACAGGTTAAATAATTTGCCTGAAAAAGGTGCCTGGTTGGCTCAGTCGGCAGAGCATGTGACCCTTGATCTCCGGGTGGTGAGTCCTAGCCCCACATGGGGCATAGAGATCACTTAAATAAATAAATAAATAAATAAATAAATAAATAAATAAGTAACTTTAAAAATAATAATTCACAGCTGGAAGATAATGGAGCTAAGACTTTTTTCAAATGTTTATTTATTTTGAGAGAGAGAGGGCATAAGCAGGAGAGGGTTAGAGAGAGGGAGGAAGAAGGAAAACCCCAAGCAGGCTCCATACTGCCAGCATGGAGCCTGACACAGGGCTCGATCTCATAAACCGTGAGATCATCACCTGAGCTGAAATCAAGAGTCAGATGCTTAGCCAACTGAGCCCCCCAGGTACCCTGATGATGGAGCTAAGATTTTAATCTTAATATCAAACCCCAAGTAGTTTTCAATTTTTACTGTAAAAACATTCAAGTACAAAACTGTATAAAAAGGAAAAACAAACTTTGCCTCCTTCCTAAGGTAGCCTCAGCCTGCCCTAGCTGTTTGGACACTGGAAGTATTTTTGGCTCTCTCTGAAATTCTTTTTAGTCTTTGGCCAAATTTCCTAGATGCAGCTCAACTACGAGCAATTGGCACTGGCCTCTATTCTTGGAAACTACTACTTAATCCCTAGTCCGGGAAATGCAGAACTTACTAGATCTTTGAGCCTTCCTAGATCTCTTTTTGAGATTAAAAAAAAAGAATTAGTTGTTAATGGAAGTAGTCCAACAGGGAGCAGGTGCAGACAGCCCGTGTACAGCTGCACAGGCTGGTGGCACGAACCCGCATGCCCTGCAGGACGGTGGCACCAGCTCCTTGCCTACGGCTGCATGAGGGGGCCTCTCAGGACTGGGAGATGTGGGAGGGAAGAGGCCGAGCTGCTGCACCACAGCCCACACAGGGCCCAGAAGGCAGCAGTCTGCCCAGGACTGCCAAGTGATGCACCCGTCTTCCACTTTGTGCAAAAAGGGATTGGAAGTTAAATATACATGACCTTGAGGACAATGGCCTAGCCAGTTAGTCAGGGGCCTGGCGAGAGATAATTTGGGAGCTTGGGGAGAAAAAGGTTTGAGAAGAGGCATTTGGATGACCTATGGGAGAGGGCATGAACACTGCAAATCTTTGTAGTCCATGTTAATTCCCACCAGAGAGCATCTCTGATGGAAGAGATTAAACAACCAAGCTGACAGCGAACCGGCCTATCTTTGTCATCAGCCACCCCAGTGCAGGGACAATGCATGAATAAATATAACGGCCACGATTGCTGTTATAGGGATAAAGCCTATGAATGAGTCCAATAGCATAGGCTCTCATTTACCAAGTGCCAGCACCAAATATTACCAAACAGCCAACATATGACACCATCCCTCAAAGAGATCAACCCATCACTTGGTGGTAAGTCAACTACATTGGACCTCTTCCACCCTGGAAAAGACCACAATTCATCTTACCAGGAAATACTTGGTCCAGGCATGTGTTTGCCTTTCCTGTGCACAGCCCTGAACAGTATCACTATCCAAAGACTTATAGGAGTGCCACCAACATGGGATTTCACGAAACACTACCTCAGACCAACTGACCCACTTTGCAGCAGAGGTACTGTGGCAGGGAGCCCACGGCTGTGAAAACCACTGGTAAGAGTCCCTTTGAACTTCCAGCTGTAGCTGCCACCCAATTACTTGGGGATCTTCATGCCAGAAGGCTGCAGGCTAGCAAAGGAGTCAACCATGCTGGCAAGGGTAATTACCCCTCTGGCGCACATGAGGAACTTCTCTTAAGCTACATAGTGGAAGTAGGGAAGAACGTGTTTGGCAATCAGGTTCTAGGTGTCTCTGAGTGCTCCCATGCTTACCATTTAATGGCAAATGGGTAAGAACAGGAGCCCTAACTTGAGAGGAGCACAGGAACAGGGGCTCAGGATTCTCTGGGAGATCAGCCACCTAGACCAGCAGAGGAGCTAGCCCGGGCTGAGCAGTCTCAAGAATGAATAGTAAAGAAGCATAGGTTACAGCCTTGAGATCACGGCAGAAGCAAGAGCCATAGTATTTCCTACTAAACCTTCATTTCTAAGTTCCAAGGAAACAAGACCAACCCAAATGCAACCAATGTTTCCAGATAGGGTGAGTTTATTATAGAAAAGAAGCAGATTTGAGCAGCACGGGGGGATGGACTGTGGAGCACCCTACGTGCTCCACCCAGTGCCACTCTTCAGGACTGATACACTCAGGTCCCAGCTGCTAAGGGTCCTGTGTGCTGGCAACTCACAGATGAGTCCCTCACTGGGAATTGCTCTGTGCCTAAGGCAGGATGGTGGTCCCTGCTAGGGGACTCACTATGGCCCTAGCTATGACTGGCTGATGAAGGGATGCAAAGGTCTGGTCCCAATGCCTCAAGATGGGACAACTCTGAAGGGCCACCCCAGCTGCAGAGTTCCCTGTAGAATCAGCTGAGACCCTGTTGCAACGGAAAGACAGGTCAGTCCCTCCCTGAGCCCAATCCTATCTTCCCCAAACCATGTAGATGTTTACTCCCAATAAGCATTCTGTGTGAAACTCTGGCTCAAAATTTATCTAGGATACACATCACCCATACAGTCACCACCCACATGGCCTAAAAAAAAAAAAAAAAAAAAAAAAACTGTTGCAAAGTATCTTGCTTCTTTCAATACAAAATGTTGCACTACAGATAAAAACAGAGATCAAAATAGAATGGGTTAAAAGATAGCACACTAAAAACATTTAATGTCTGGAAGTTCACATGAGAAAGGATTAAGAAGACTAAGTCAGTAAGGTCAAACAACCTATGGAAGTCATTTACTCTAATATTTTTTGATATCTGGAACATAGTAAACACTCCATGCACAGCTAGCTAGAAGAGATGCTTGCAAAACTATTCTGAAACTGTAACATGCTGCAAAAACGCCAGCAATGATGAGTCCAACAAAACATATCTAATATGTAATATTTCACATCGTCTCAGAGGTTTGGCCTTAGCTCCTTAACAAAAACAGGATCCTTCTCTTTCATCTCATTTAACTTCAAAACAACCAGCAGTGTTTATCAATTGGTACTTAACATCTTTTCCCTAACCGGCCAGACCGTGAGCAGTGAGTAAAACCATACTTTGGCACCCTGTGCACACGGGCAAGCACAAAAGCTTCCGTAACGCTCTATTTAGGAGAGGTTTTTGTTTTGGTTCGGTTTGTTTGCATCAGACTGTAAAAAACAAGGGGAAACTACATTTCCCCAAACCACCTGAAACACCACCCAATGATTTTAAATGCATTTCTATCTGTCTGAATGTATTCCAATCAAGTTACTTCTAATCATCTCTTATTTCAGAGCGCTGGTGTGTGTGCACCAATTTATCTTTATATTTTATTAAATGAGGAATCAAGGATTACGTCTATCCTGTGCTCAAAATTTTTAATGGAACCAAAATCCTCTGAGGATTATCTTAAATCCGGGTAATATTCTTAAGTGGGACCTGAATGTCGCCAAATAGCTGCATGGTTAGAAACCTGTCTATCTGTCTTCTTAAAGTGATTCCATGAATTTGGCTCGCTGGGTCACTGAGCCACTTCAATGTTGGCATATACATTATGAGGAACACGATGACTAAAGGTCACAAAACACTCCAACAAATGCCAGATCAGAATGATCTGGAAAAACTCCATCAACCTAATCCAACCCATTTAAACTCTTATTTTTTTAAAAAGTTAATGTTTATTTATTTTTGGGAGAGAGACAGAGACAGAGCATGAGTGAGGGAGGGGCAGAGAGAGAAGGAGACACAAAATCCGAAGCAGGCTTCAGGCTCTGAGCTGTCAGCACAGGACCCCATAGAGGGCTCGAACCCATGAACCGTGTGAGATCATGACCCAAACCAAAGTCAGACGCTCAACTGACTGAGCTACTCAGGCACCCCGATTTCTATCATAAAATATTTCTTCACATTAATGATCTACATTGACATCACACTGTAAGACTCGCTCACACCTGACTAAGTCAGGACACTGATTCCCACCACAGCGCCACGTCTCACCTCAGCTTTGGTAGAGTACCTGAAAGCATCCTTGCTGCTTTCCATCTCCTTACCTGCTGCTCTCTGCCAGAACAATATGACGGAAGCATCAGTGCTGAGGTCTCGATGGTGGATTTCATGTGTCTTCTCAGCAGACTGCTTTTTTCACGAGGCCTTCAGTGGCTGCACTTAAAGAGATGAAAAGAGATGAAAATTTCAAATGCCATGGCAAGACAAGGAAAGAGGCATTTTTCAGCAAAAAGTTCAGAAACCACCAGTCCTTCAGGTCATACCATGTAGACTATCACTTTTCTGTCAAGCATATTCTACATTAATTAAAAAGTGCCTTTAGGTTGGTCAAATTAATAAATAGATCAAAGAAGAGGAGAGAGAGAGAGAGTGAGAGACAGATACTCAGGAAGCAAGAGACCTATTTCTAGTCCTGTCTCTGACCAATAAGCTATGTGGCCTCGGACAAGTGACTTAGCCACATCTTCTTTCCTAATGCAGAAAACTAGAAAGGAGTATAACCCCCTATTTTATTGATAGAAAGAAACACTTAGGGTAAGTGACTTAATATCAGAAAGTCGGTAAAAGAAGGAGGCTGCAACCTAGGATTCTAGGCTCAAGTCTCTACCTAGTCTTCTGATTTATTCCAATACAACAAGATCTAAGACCCTATGAAATAAATGGGGTATTATAGTCCTATGTGACAAAAAGATAAAAATGAGGCATGAAGAAGTCATGTGGTTCAACCATGACAAAAGTTTGACTAGAACCCAGGCATACTAATGTCTAAGCCATAGTTTGTCTACCATATCAAGCCAAAGAACTCTAACTTGACCTCTTGTTTTTCTTTTTGAAAATATAAACATAGGGGCACCTGGGCGGCTCAGTCGGTTAAGCACCGATCTCATAGTTCATGGGCTCGCACCCTGCATCGGGCTCTTTGCTGAAGACCCTGGAGCCTGCTTAGGATTCTGTGTCTCCCTCTCTCTCTGCCTCTCTCCCACTCATGCTCTGTCTCTCAAAAATAAATAAATGTTAAAAAAAAAAGTAAATATAAATACAAACTTGCCCTCCAAATAGGTATATTTAGGTGTATCAAGCGTCCAAGAAGGCCCAATCTGAATCCTATTTTGCTGATTTCTTCTTTTATTACTTGAATCCTTCCCCTTTATTTGATCTTAATTTGCTATTATGTTTCTACTATCTTAAGATGGATGTTTACTTATTTTCAGTCTTTCATCTCTAAGATTTGCATTTAATGATATAAATTTATCTCTAAGCAAAACTTTAGTTGCATCCACCAAGTTTTGCTAAATCATATTTCCATTAACATTTGATTCAAAATACATTGTGATTTCTTCTTTGATCCAAAGTAATTTAAAAGCACACTGCCTAATTCCAAAACTTTGAAGAATTTTCTAGTTATATTTCTTTAAGTGTTTATTTTTGACAGAAAGAGAGCATGCAAATGGAGAAGCAACAGAGAGACAGAGAGAGGGAGAATCCCAAGCAGGCTCCCCACTGTAATCACAAAGCCTGAAGTGGGACTCAAACTCACAAACCATGAGATCACCACCTGAGCCGAAATCAGAGTCAGATGCTTAACCAGCTGAGCCACCCACCCACCCCTCTAGTTATCTTTATCATTGACTTCAGGCTGAGATCCTCAGTGGTCAGAGAAGTTACTCTTAATGCATAAAAGTTTGATATCCATTGAGATTTAGGTCCCAGCACACAGTTAACTTGGGTAAATGTTCTATGTGTACTTGAAAATAACATGCATTTTTACTATTGAATGCTGGGTTCTATATACGTCAATTAAGTTGAGTTTGTTTATCATGTTGTTTAGATCTTCCATAGGCTTTCTGATTTTTTTAATCTGTCTATACTATCAGTTATCAACAGAGACATGTTAAAGTTTCCCAATATTCTTTTATGTTTCTACTGGATTGACTCATTTGCTTCGTAAAATCTTGCTTATCTAAACTATAATATTTCTTCCTTAAAGTCTAGTTTATTGAATGTTACTTATATATTTTTCATTATTTTCTTTTAATCTTCCATCTTTATGTTTAAGTATGAGTAGCATTTAATATGAGTAGTATTTAATAGGATTATGTTTTTATCCAGTCTCATAATGGCTGTCTCTTAGCCAAAGCATTAATTCCATTTACATCTAAAACAGTTACTGATGTTACGTATATCACCCATCTTATTATCTGTTTACTATTTGTTCCACCTGTTTTATGTTTCTTTTTCCCTCTTTCTTTGTTTTATTTTAAACAAGTATTTGCCATTCCTCTGCTTTCTTTTTTCTATTTGGGCCCTTAATGGATTGGGTGATGCCTACATATATTGAGGGAGACTATCTACTTTATTCATTTCATGAATTCAAATTCTAATCTCTTCTAGAAACACTCCCAGAGACACACTCAGAAAAAAATGTTTTATAAACTATCTGGGCATCCCTTAATCCAGTATAAAGTTGACACATATAATGACACATATAACAAAGCATCACGATGACCATGTGATGTTTATTCCAGAGATGCAAGCCAAGTTCATTATTAGAAATTCAATGTCAGGGTGCTTGGGTGGCTCGGTCTGTTAAGCGTCTGGCTTCGGCTCAGGTCATGACCTCACAGTTCGTGGGTTTGAGCCCCGCATCAGGCTCTGTGCTGACAGCTAGCTCAGAGCCTGGAGGCTGCTTCAGAATCTGTATCTCCCTCTCTCTCTGACCCTCCTCTGTTCGCACTCTGTCTCTCAAAAATAAATTAAAAAACATTAAAAAATTTAAAAAAAGAAATTCAATGTTACCCACCATATTAACAAACAAAAGAAGAAAAATTACATGATCACATCAATCAGTACACAAAAATTATTTGACAAAATTCAATACCCATTCATGATAAAACTCTTATAAAAATAAGAATATAGGGGAACTTCCTCAACTTTATAAACAGTCTCTACATGTAATGTTGTACTAAATGATGAAAGGCTAAATGTGTTCTCCTCTAAGTTTAGGAACACGGCAAGGATGTCCATTCTCACCATTCTTGTTTGACACAGTACTAGAAGTTCTAGCCAATATAATAAAGCAAGAAAAAAAATAAAACTTCTATAGATCATAAAGGAAGCCATAAAATTTTCCTTATTTGCAGATGACAATGAATGTCTACATAGAAAATCCCAAGGAATCTCCCCATTTAAAGAAAATAACTAATAAGCTCAACAAGGTTTCATAAGACAAAAACCATGAACACCCGGACACCAAAACTAAAAATACAATTATCATTTATAATCCCCCACCAAAATGAAACTCTTAGGGAAAATATAACAAAATGTGAATAGGTCTTGTATGTAGAAAACTACACATCAAGATGAAAGAAATCAAATAAAATATAAATAAATTGAGTGACATATTATGTTCATGGGTTAGAAAACACAACATAGTAAAGATGTCAATTATGCCTGAATTTATTTTTTAAATTATTCCTGAGTTTATGTACAAGTTTAACACAATTCCTATCAAAATTCCAGCAAGATTTTTTGTACATATAGAAAAGATTATCCTAAAATGTATATGAAAAAGCAAACGAACGAAAATAGCTTAAAATTTATTAAAGTAAGACAAAGGGGAAATATTTAGTCTACTTGATTTCAAGACTTACTATATAGCTATAGTAATCAAGACTCCATGATATTAGTGCAAGAACAGACACATAAATCAGTGGGACAGAGGAATGAACTCAGAAGCAGATTCATATATTTACACCCAGATGATTTTTGACAAAGGTGCAAACATAATCCAAAGGAGGAAAGATAGCATTTTCAATGAATGGAGTTGAAGCAATTGGGCATTCACAGGTAAAAAAGAAAAAGAAAAAGAACTTTGTATTAAAATTCACACTTTAGAGGGGTGCCTGGGTGGCTCAGTCAGTTAAGCATCAGACTCTAGATTTCAGCTCAGGTCATGATCTCATGGTTGGTGGGTTCAAGACCCACATTGGGGTCTATGCTGATAATGCAGAGCCTGTTTGGGATTCTCTCTCACCCTCTCTCTCTGCCCGTCCCAGCTCACCTTCTCTCTGTCTCTTTCACAGTAAATAAATACACTTTTAAAATATAAAACAAAATAAAATTCATACTTTGTGCAAAAATTAACTCAAAATGGGTCATGAACTTAAATGTTAAATATAAAAGCATAATTTTTTTAATGTGAGAAAACAGATGTAGGGCTAAACAAGCTGTTACTGGCCTTGAGACCAAAAGCTTAATCCATAAAAGGAAAAAGTAATACACTGGATGCATCAAAATTAGTGTTTGCTCTGTGAAAGGTCCTATTTAAGAAAGTGAAAAGACAAGCTACAGACTGAGAGAAAATACCCACAAACAACCTGTCTGGAAAAGAACTAATATCTGAAATATAAAAAGAATTCTCAAAACGCAACAATAAAACAGAAACAATCCAATTAGAAAATGAACAAAAGACAGGGGAGGGGCCAACAGGGCAGAAGAGCATGGAAGGTTTTTTTGTGTCTCTTGTCCCTGAAACGCAGCCATATCAACACTAAACCATCTTGCATACCTAGAAAACTGATTTGAGGATTAACACAACAATACGCACAACCTGAACCACAGAACTTGGCAGGTACGTGGCGTGGAGAGGTGAACTGGGGGAGGGAGAAGCCGTGGAGGGCAGCAAGCTGCTTTGGCTTGTGGAGAGAGGATGGAGAAAGGACAGAGAGGCGGGGAAAGTAAGGGAAAGCATCCCCCCACGACCCTCGCCCAGAAGCATTTGGAGAGAAAAGTATGAGTACACAAGAGACTGAACAAAAGAGGGAGAAAGGAGAAAGGAGAGGGTTTAAATTCCATTAAGACTATAAACAGGGGGAAAGCAGAGAGTCTGAAACTCTGCAGCTCCATACTTGGTGGTGCTCTGGTGGAAGGGCAAATCCCCAGGAGCCCAGGAGTGTTCCGGGGCTCCATGGGCCACAGGAGGAGAGGTGGTTCCCCTGCTGGGAGGTCATTTGGTAGAGACTGTGTGACCACCCCACAGGCAAAGGTCCCCGCATAGCCCAGAGAACAACCACCTTTGCTGGTGCTGGAACAAGGACATTAAGGGTGAAGCCTGGTGCCAGATGTATGTTGTGATTTTCCATAATCCCTGAAACGCTGCTGCTACACAATTGTGTGAACTTTTTCTGGGCCGATTGGCACACAGCCGCAGTCTCTGGGCATTGCAACATCACAGTCCTGCAAAAATTCCTGGAGGCGGGCAGGTACCAGGCCATTGCTTGGTAAGACCCTCCCCCAGAGGGTCGAATGAGTCAAAGCTGCCGTCCCTCAGAAGTGAGGGGTTGGGAAACACAGCTGCATCTGAGGTAAAGCTCAGGAGGGAGGTGCTGCCTGGCAGTCTTACGGCTTGGTCCCAGACAGTGTAAAAGCGTGAGTGGATGGAAACCAGAGACAAAGGAAGGGTGAGCGATTACGGTCAGGAGAGCACAGAGTTCTGATACTAGAGACTGGGTAGCTGGGTGACAGCCATTTGCACCTCACCAGCACATGAGCATACACACCTACAGGCGCCACAACAATCCACCCCAGTAAGCTAAGCAGCGCCATCTAGTGGAGAACAGAGCGATTACACTAAGCCCCGCCCAACTGGGCCAATGGCGCTCGAGGAGGAACACCACTCTCTCCCGCTTAGTTTATGAACTATAAAGTGCTTCAAAGCTTGACTTCAAGGAGAAACCAGTGTAATTTTAATTGTACTTCAGTCTGTTCATAGGTCTATCTATCCAATTTTATTCTTTTTTTTCTTATTTTTGAATACAGAAAGAGAAAAAATAATTTTTATTTTCCATTTTTTTTTAAATTGAAAATAAGGGGATGCAGAACCATCTATCATGCTAATGGTGGCCAAAGGAAGCCAGAGTAGCCATACTTAGTTCAGACAATTTAAAATAAACTCTTTAAAATAAAGACTGTAACAAGAGATGAAGAAGGGCATTATATCATAACTAAGGGGTCTATTCATCCAGAAGATCTAACAGTTATAAACATTTATGCTCCATATATATAAACCACCCAAATATATAAATCAATTAATCACAAACATCAAGAAACTCATTGATAATAATACCACAGTAGTAGAGGACTTTAACACCCTACTGACAGCAATGGACAGATCATCTAAACAGAAAATCAATAACAATAGCTTTGAGTGATACACTGGTCTAGATGGACTTAACAGATACATTCAGAACATTTCATCCTATGTAGCAGAATACACATTCTTCTCCACTGCACATGGAATATTCTCCAGAATAGATCGTATACTGGGACACAAACCAGCCCTCAACAAATACAAAAAGATCGAGATCATACCATGCATATTTTCAGACCACAACACTATGAAACTCAAAATCAACCACAAGAAAAAAATGTGGAAAGTTAACAAATACTTGGTAACTGAAGACCATCCTACTAAAGAATGGGCTAACCAAGAAGTTAAAGAGGAAATTAAAAAGTACATGAAAGTCAATGAATATGATAACACCACAGCCCAAAACCTCTGGGATACATCAAAGGCAGTCACGGGGCACCTGGGTGGCTCAGTCAGTTGAGAGTCCAACTTTGGCTCAGGTCATGATCTCACAGTTTGTGGGTTTGAGCCCCACTTTGGGCTCAGTGCTGACAGCTCAGAGCCTGGAGCCTGTCTTCAGATTCTGTGTCTCCCTCTCTCTCTGACCCTCCCCTGCTCATATTGTCTTTCTCTCTCTCAAAAATAAATAACAAATAACATTTAAAATAAAAGGCAGTCATAAGAGGGAGGTATATAGCAATCCAGGCCTTCCTAAAGGAAGAAAGGTTTCAGAAACACAACCTAACCTTTCACCTTAAAGAGCTGGAAAAAGAGTAGCAAATAAAACCCCAATCCAGCAGAAAACAGGAAATAATAAAGATTAGAGCAAAAATCAATGCTATTGAAACCAAAAAACAAAATAGCAGAATGGATCAATGAAACCAGAAGCTGCTTCTTTGAAAGAATTAAAATAACTGATAAACCCCAAGCCAGTTTGATCAAGAAGAAAAAGGAAAGGACCCAAATAAAGAAAATCAAGAATGAAAGAGGACAGAGGTGCCTGGGTGGCCCAGTCGGTTAAGTGTCTGACTTTAGGTCATGATCTCATGGCTTATGAGTTTGAGCCCCATGTCAGGCTCAGTGCTGACAGCTCAGAACCTGGAGCCTGCTTCAGATTCTGTGTCTCCCTCTCTTTCCACCCCTCCCCTGCTCATGCTCTTTCTCTCTCTGCTCTGAAAAATAAGTAAATGTTAAAAAAAAAATTAAAGAGGAGAGATCACAACCAACACAGCATAAAAAGAAACAATAATAAGAGAATATTACAAGCAATCATATGATGCCAAAAAATGGGCAATCTGGAAGAAATGGACAAATTCCTAGAAACATGCAAATTACCAAAACTGAAACAGAAAGAAATAGAAAATTTGAACCAACCCACAACCAGTAAAGAAATTGAATTTGTCTGGGGTGCCTGGGTGGCCCATTCACTTAAGCATCCTACTTCAGCTCAGGTCATGATCTCACCACTCATGGGTTTAAGCCCTGCATTGGGTTCTGTGCTGACAGCTTAAAACCTAGAGCCTGCTTTGGACTCTGTATCTCTCTCTCTCTCTCTCTCTCTCTCTCTCTCTCTCTTCTCTCTCTGCCCCTCCCCCACTCACACTCTATCTCTCTCTCTCTCTCTAAAATGAATAAATGTTTAAAAAAAATTTTAAAAAGAAATCAAATTAGTAATAAAAAATCTTCCCAAAAAACCCCAAGAGTCTAGGGTCAGATGGCTTTCCAGGGGAATTCTACAAAACATTTTAAGAATTAACACCTATTCTCTTTAAGCTGTTCCAAAAATAGAAATGGAAGGAAAACTTCCAAACTCTTTCTGTGAAGCCAGAATTACCTTGATTCCAAAACTAGACAAAGACCCCACTAAAAAGGAAAACTACAGGCCAATTTTCCTGATGAATGTGGATGCAAAAATCCTCAACAAGATACTAGCCAAATGGATCCAACAATACATTAAAAGAATTATTCACCACAACCAAGAGGGATTTATACCTGGGATGCAGGGCTGGTTTAATATCCACAAAACAATCAATGTGGTACATGACATCAATAAAAGAAAGGACAAGAACCACATGATCCTCTCAATAGATGCAGAGAAAGCATTTGATAAAATACAGCATCCTTTCTTGATAAAAACCCTCAAGAAAGTAGGAATAGAAGGACTATACCTCAAGATCATAAAAGCCATATATGAAAAACCTACTGCTTATATCCTCAATGGTGAAAACCTGAGGACTTTCTCCCCAAGGTCAGGGAGACACCCAGGGATGTCCACTCTCGCCATTATTATTCAACACATTATTAGAAGTCTTAGCCTCAGCAATCAGACAACACAAAGGAATAAAAGGTATCCAAATCAGCCAGGAGGAAGTAAAACTCTCACTTTTTGCAGATGACATGATACTCTATATGGAAAACCCAAACGATTTCCACCCAAAAAATTGTTATAAATAATCCATGAATTCAGCAAAGTCACAAGGTACAAAATCAATTCACAGAAATTGGTTGCATTTCTATACACCAATAATGAAGCAACAGAAAGAGGAATCAAGGAATCAATCCCATTTACAATTGCACCAAAAACTATAAAGTTCTTAGGAATAAATCTAACCAAAGAGGTGAAAAATCTATACACTGAAAACTGTAGAAAGGTTATGGAAAAAATTGAAGAAGACACAAAAAACTGGAAAAATATTCCATGATCCTAGATAGGAAGAACAAGTATTGTTGAAATATCAATACTACCCAGAGCAATCTACATATTCAATGCAATCCCTATTAAAATAACACCAACATTCATCACAGAGCTAAAACAAACAATCCTAAAATTTGTATGGAACCAGAAAAGATCCAGAATAGCCAAAGCAATCTTGAAAAAAAGAACAAACCTGGAGGCATCAAAATCCCAGACTTCAATCTGTATTACAAAGCTGTAATCATCAAGACAGTACAATACTGACACAAAAATGGACACTCAGATCAATGGAATAGAATAGAGAATCTGGAAATGGACCCAGAAACATATGGTCAACCAATCTTTGACAAAGAATATTTGAAATAATATCCAATGGAATAAATACAGTCTCTTCAGCAAGTGGTGCTGGGAAAACTGGACAGCAACATGCATAAAAATGAACCTGAACAACTTTCTTACACCATACACAAAAATAAACTCAAAATAGATGAAAGACCTAAACCTAAGACAGGAAGCCATCAAAATTCTCAAGGAGAAAGCAGGCAAACACCTCTTTGACCTTGGCCACAGCAAGTTCTTACTCAACATGTTTCTGGAGGCAAGGGAAACAAAAGCCAAACTGAACTATTGGGACCTCATCAAAATAAAAAGTTTCTGCACTGCAAAGGAAACAATCAGCAAAACTAAAAGGCAACCTACAGAATAGGAGAAGATATTGCAAACAACATATCAGATAAAGAGTTAGCATCTATAAAGAACTATAAATCTATAAAGAACTTACCAAACTCAACATCCAAAAAACAAATAATCCAGTGAATGATTGTGCAAAAGACATGAATAAACACTTCTCCAAAGAATACATCCAGAAGGCCAACTGACACATGAAAAAATGTTCAACATCACTCATTATCAGAGAAATACAAATCAAAACCACAATGAGATACCACCTCACACCTGTCAGAATGGCTAACATTAACAATTCAGGCAACAACAGATGTTGATGAGGATGCAGAGAAAGATGATCTCTTTTGCACTGCTGGTGTGAATGCAAACTGGTGCAGCCACTCTGGAAAACAGTAAGGAGATTCCTCAAAAAATCAAAAATAGAACCACCTTATGACCCAGAAATTGCACTACTAGGCATTTATCCAAGGGATACAGGTGTGCTATTTGAAAGGAGCATATGCACCCCAATCTTCATAGCAGCACTATCAACAATAGCGAAAGTACAGAAAGAGCCCAAATGTCCATCAATGGATGACCGAATGTCCCAATAACATGTCCACCAACCACAGACCCAACTACACACTCAGAAGCAGCCCTATGACTTGCCTACAGTGCTTCTAACCTATGCTCTGGAGGCAGTCCCATTCATCCATTGTCCTGTCAGGAGAAGATCTCTACCTGAAGAAACCAGTCTGTAAAGATATGAAGAGATGACTGCTTCTTTTAATCCACAGACACTAACACAAGGCTACAAGGATCATGAAGAATCAGGTAAACATCAGGTCCCAATAGTTCGTATTTACCTGACCCTAAACCAGTAATTGACCCTAAAGAATTAGAGATCCATGAACTGCTTAACAAATTCAAAATAATCATTTCTAAAACACTCAGTGGGCTACAAAAAGACAGATAGACAGCGAAACAAATCAAACCAAAATCCTGGAGCTGAAGTACACACAATGACTGAACTGAAAAATTCAACAGAAAACTTCAACAGCAGATTCAGCCAAGCAGAAGGAAGAACAATGAACTCAAAGCCTGGTTATTTGAAATGATCTCATAAGAGGAACCAAAATAAGAAGAAGAAGAAGAAGAAAAGGGAGAAGACGAAGGAGAAAGAGGAGAAGAAGGAAGAAGTCCTATGGTACTTACAGTGAACTATCAAATGAATCAATATATGCATTATGTGATTCCCAGAAGAGGTAGAGAAAGAGGCAGAACAATTATTTAATGAAGTAATGACTAAAAGCCTCCCAAATCTACAGAAGGAAAAGGACATCCAGATAAATAAAGCCCAAAAGTTCCCAAATAGGTTGAACTCAAAGACAGCAACACTGTAAACTGTCAATCAACACACTGTAAACTGTCAAAAGTCAAAGAAAAAGAAAATGTGATAGCCACAAGAAAAAAGCAACTTGTCACACACAAGGGAAACTCTCCTCACTCCATAAGGCAGATTGCTCAGCAGAAATGTTGCAAACCAGGAAAGAATGGGATGATATATCAAGATATAGAAAGAAAAAAACCTGCCAAGCAAGAATATTGTACCCAGGAAAATTGTCCTTTAAGACCTTAGCAGACAAAAACTAAGGGGGTTCATCTCCACTAAATGTGGCTTAAAGGAAGGGCTAAAGAGAGTCCTTCAAGTTGAATAAAAAGGTGTTAAACAACAACATGAAAAGCATGTGAAAGTAAAAATTTCAATGCTGAAGGTAAATATAAAGACAAAGAGAATATTCCAGTACTGTAATGATGGCATGTAAAGCACTTTTAACACTAGTTATACGAATTAAAAGGTAGATATAGTAAGAATAACTGTAACAACAAAAATCTGTCAATTCAACACAATATAGAAAAAGTAAAATCTAATATCAATTACATAAAGTGTGAATGTGTCAGAGGATAAAGTGTAGAGTGTTTGTATGTGATTGAAGTTGCTACCAGCTTAAAACAGACTGCTTTAATATAAAATGGTCAATATGAAACCCATGATAACCATCAAAAAATGTACATTAGATGTACAAAAGATATGGAAAAAGGAATCAAGTCATATCACCAGAAAAATCATCAAACCATAAAGAAAGATAAGACCAAGAGAACTACAAAATAACTAACCAAAGAGCAATACTAATACCTATTAATAATTCCCTTAAATGTAAATGGACTAAACTCCCCAATCAAAAGACACAGAGTGGCTGAATGGATAAAATCTATGATACCCAATTATGTGCTATCTATAAGAGACCACTGTAGATTTAAGGACATACATAAGCTGAAAGTGAAAGAGTAGAGAAAGATATTCCTTGCAAATTGTAATGAAAAGACAGCAGGGTGGTTATACTTATCTCAGACAAAATAGACTTTAAGTCAAAAATTGTCACAAGAGACAAAAGCCATATGTAATGATAAAAGGGTGAATTCCACAGTAAGGCACTTATATGATAACATAAAGGCAATTAGATAATGATAAAAGGATCAATTTAATGGGAAGGTATAACAATTATAAATATATATATATATACATCATACCACCTAAATATATGAAGCAATCATTGGCAGATTTAGACAGAGAAATGCACAGCAGTACAATAATAGGAGAATTCTATACCTCACTGTCTATAATAGATAGATTAACCAGACATAAAATCAATGAAGAAACAACAAAACTGAAGAACACTATAGATCAAATGGACCTAACAGGCATATGAAGAACATCTACCTCACAGAAGCAGAATATTTGTTCTTGTGCATATAGAACATTCTCTAGGATAGAGCACATGCTAGATCACAAAATAAGTTAACAAATTTTAGAAAATGGAAGAAATTCAAAGTATCTTTTCCAATCACAATGCATTGAAACCAGATGTCAATAATAGAAAGAAAATAGGAAAATTCACAAACACATGAAAATTAACCAACACACTCAAGTAACTAGTGTATCTAAGAAGAAATAAAAAAGGAAATTATAAAATATCTCAAGACAAATAAAAATGAAACACAATATACCAAAACTTATATGATGCAACAAAAGCAGTATTAAAAGGGAACTTCATAGCAATAAACACCCATACTCAAAAAGAAGCAAGATTTCAAATAAACAACCTACATTTACACCTCAAGGAACTATAAAAAGAAGGACATTCTAAATCCTAAATAGCAAAAAGAAGGAAATAATAAATATTAGAGCAGAAACAAATGCAATAGAGAATAGGAAAATACTTTTTAATTCATGAAACTACGAGTTTTCAAGAAAAAACCCTTAGCTAGACTTAAAAAATAGAGAGAGAAAACTCAAAATCAGAAATGAAAGAGGAGATATTGTAACTGATATTATTGAAATAAAAAGTTCATAAGTGGCTATTATGAATAAATATATGCCAACAAATTGTACAATCTAGAGGAAAGAGAGAAATTCCTAGACACATACAACCAAGAAACCAACAATCAAGAAAAATAGAAAATCTGAACACACCAAAAACAAATGAAGAGATTTAAAAAGTAATCAAAAACCTTCCAACAGAGAAGAGCCCAGGACTAGAGGGTTTAATGGGTGAATTCTACCAAACATTTAAAGAATTAATACCAATCCTTCTTAAAGTCTTCCAAAATTAGAAGAAACACTTCCTAATTCATTCTATGGGGACAGCTTCAAACTGACACAAAAGCCAGAAAAAGCACAAGAAAACTATAGGCTAATATTCCTGATAAGCACTGATGCAAAATTCTCAACAAAATACTGGCAAACTGAATATAACAGCATATTAAAAGAATCACATACCATGACCAAGCAGAATTTATCCCTGGGATTCAAGGATGGTTCAACAGATGCAAATCAATCAATGTGATACACCACACTAACACAATGAAGGCTAAAAACCACACAATCCTTGCAATAGATGCAAAGAAAGCATTTGACAATACTTAAAGCCTTTTCATGATAAAAACTCTCAACAAATTAGGTATAGAAGGAGGTTACCTCAATACAATAAAATCCATTTATGAAAAGCTCATAGTTAACATCATACTCAGCAATGAAAAGTTGAAAGCTTTCTCTCAGAGATCCAGAACAAGGCAAGGATGCCCACTCTGACTTTTCATATTCAGCACAACACCAGACATCCTGGCCAGAGCGATTAGGCAAGAAAAAGAAATAAAGACATCCAAATCAGAAAGGAAGAAGTAAAACTCTCTCTGCTTCCAAATAACATGATTTTGTACACAGAAAATAAAAAAATGTTAGATTAAGCAAATTCAGTAAAGTAACAAAATACAAAATCAACATATAAAAATTAGTTATATTTCTGTACACTAACAACCTATCTGAAAAGTTAATTAAGGAAAAAATTCCATTTACAATAGCATAAAAAATACTTAGGAATAAGTTTAATAGAAAAGTCTATAGACTATACAATGAAACCTACAAAACAATGACCAAAGAAATTTCAAAAGTCACAAATAAATAGGACATCCCTGTTCATTCAATGAAAAAACCAATATTGTTAAAATATTCATACTTCCCAAAGTGATCTATAGATTCAACACAATTCCCATCAAAACCCCAATGGCGTTTTTTACTGAAATAGAAAAAAGGGGCTCCTGGGTAGCTCAGTTGGTTAAGCATCCAACTTCAGCTCAGGTCATGATCTCGTGGTTCATGGGTTCAAGCCCTGCATCAGACACCTCAGAGCCTGAAGCCTGCTTCAGATTCTGTGTCTCCCTCTCTCTCTCTGTCCCTCTTGTTCACACTCTGTCTGTCTCTCTCTCAAAAAAAATAATAATAATAATAATAATAATAATAATCCTAAAATTCATTTAGAACCACAAAAGACCCTGGATGACCAAAGTAATTTTGAGCAAGAACAACAAAGCTGGCAGTACCACACTCCCTGATTTCAAAATATTATATAGCTCTATCTCCAGATGATCTTTGTCAACCAGCCCCATGACTTTACAAACCATTTATATATATATCCACATATATATATAATCTCTTAAATTTATAACTTTAGCTGCAATTTTTTTACCTGAACTCCTGACTCATCCAATTAGCCTGCCAAAGATCTCTTGAACACCTAATAGACATCTCTACTCACAATTTTCAAACACGTGATCTCCCCGCTTCAACTTGTTCCTCTCCCTGTCTTTCCCTAGGAGCTTCTAAGAAAAAGAAAGCAAGCTTTCTTAGAACTCCCTAATAAATTGCATGACAGTTTTAAATCATGGCTTCAAGTTCTTTGACACCTCATAGGACCCATCTCTTTGAATCTGGATAAGCCTGTGCATAATCCTAGCCACAGAATATGGTGAAAGTGACACTGTGTGAGTTTGGAGGCTCAGTCACGAAAGCCCATGCAGCTTCCTAAATGTTCACTCTCAGGAAGCTCCCCATTTCAAAACCACAGCTGTTAAACTGTAAAAAGCCCAAACCTATAAAATGCTTGAAAGATAACAAAATGGAGGCACCTGGGTGGCTAAGTCGGTTAAGTGTCCGACTTAGGCTCAGGTCATGATCTCATGGTTGTGGGTTCAAGCCCCATGTCAGGCCCTCTGCTGACAGCTCAGAGCCTGGAGCCTGTCTTCGGATTCTGTGTCTCCCTCTCTCTATGACCCTCCCCTGCTTGCACTGTCTCTCTGTCTCTCAAAAATAAATAAAACATTAAAAAAATATATAGCAAAATGGTGGTTGGTTTAGTCCACTCTTTTAGGGGTGGTTTGCAGTTCATAAAGAGTTGAAACTGATATCAGGCCTATTCTTTCAATCACTCAGACCAAAAATTATGAAGTCACCTTTGACTCCTTTTTCTCACATTCCACATGCAAGTCTCTCAACAAATCCTATCAAGTCTCTTTTCAAAATATGTCCAAAATATGACCAATGTCCATCACCACATCTACAAAATGGGTCTCTTCTGGTCAAAGTTCTTTGTTGGAAACAACAGAAACTGACTCAGGCTAAATTTGCAGACAAATTTAGTAAAAGGAAATCAGGTGACTCACAGAATAAAACAAAGAAGATGAGAACTGAATCTAGAAAATGGTCTGAAACCAGTGAAGGTTAAATCACAGCCAAAGAACCAGCCTGGGTGGTAAGCTGCCCCAGCTTCACCTGCATGATTTCTAGGCTGTCCCATTTCTTTGTTCTTCGATGTCCTCCCTCCAGAGAGGTGTATTGATGTGGCTGAGCTTAGCTGATTTTCCTGAGTTCAGCTGCCACAGGCTGACAAAAGAGAGAGTTGGCATGTTGGCTTTCATAGTAGGATGTGGAGACCCATCTTCCATAAAAATTCATTTCACAGTGCATTTTCCAAACACCAGAAGTGGTTACAAATTCTGAGCAGCCAATAAAAGCAAATGTCTATGACAAGGGTTAGGTGAGGAGAAGACACATTTTGTATAACAGATTCTCAATGGATGTGGAAAAGCAAGTTGATTCTGTATTAAAGTTTTGCATTCAACTCCTGCTCTACCATTTATTAGACGGGTGACTCTAAACAAGTCATTTGACGTCCCTGAGACTCCCATTTTTCATCTTTAACATGAGAACAATAATATCTGCCCTGCTTGTCTCCCAGATTTGTTTGGAGGATCCAATGCGTGTGTGAGCATATTAAGACGGCTGTCTTCATCTCTTTCATCTTTGTAGCACTGTTGACTAGCAAGGGGTAGACGGCAGTAGGTATTCCATTAACGTCTACAGAATGAGTAATAGTTATAGAAAAGATTTGTAAAATGAAAGCCATTAATTAACTGATCCTACTATATCGTCCACCTAGACCAGGAAAGTGTGATATTGTCACTCAGAGCTAGACTGAAGTGATAGCAAATATGCTTTGGGAGGAGGCCTTGACATTGAAAATTTCTGCCACCAACCCCTTCATACAATAAATATGGAAATGGCAGATCAACTTAACTGTTTCATTATATAGTATAAATTTGGCTCATAGAACAAAATCCTCCCATGACAAGTTTTAGAGATCAGCTAATAGTTCTTGAGAATTGTGCTCACATGGGGAAATAATATAGCTTATGTAGATTTCTGGCCAATGGAAACAAAGTTACCTTGAGAAACAAAGAACTATCTAATTGTAGGATAGCTAATAATAACAACCCCTTACCCAAATCCTTTAAAGCTAGATTTAGAATTGAAAACTTTTCAGACATTTGAAAAGATGTGGCAAAAGTCATACATTACATAACCACTAGCAGGGTCTGAGTCAGTACCCTGTAATCAACCACAGTAATATTTCTGCAGAGATATGAATGAATGTTCATTGTGAGTGTAATAAACACTGAAACAGTCTCACATCCATTCAGTTAAGGTGATTTCAATGTAAGATTCAAAACACATTTTGGGGGGTGCTTGGGTGGCCCAGTTGGTTAAGCAACAGACTTCTGGCTATGAACCCCACATCTGGCTCTCTGCTGTCAGCACAGCACCTGCTTCAGACCATCTGTCTCCCTCTCTCTCTGTCCCCCTCCTCTCTTTCTCTCTCTCTCAAAAACAAATAAACATTTAAAAAAAAATAAGAACGTTAAGGAAACACTTCTTGGTTTTCAAAGTATTTTTTTGGACTAATAGTGCCTTGTGATAGAAAATGCTCTACCACGTACATGCAAAGTTCTTACAAGCTTGAATATTAGCATCATTCTATCTCATTAAACCTATATAAAATCACTTTCAAAATAAACTTTTTTAATAGTCAACTCAGCAAATTCTTGAATTTAAGCAGAGAGATCATCTATTTCAATCTGCCACTTAATTCAGCTGAGCATCAGAGCCGGTTACTCAGCCTTTGCAAAATACTCCTGTGGGTGAAGAATTCACTCCTTCATGTGGCAACTCCCTGCGTTCTTGGAAAACCTTAACTATTAGAATCAGAGTCAGAACTTCTGTCACTTTTCCCCTTTCGTCCTAACTCTGCTGTAGGAGCAGGAAAAACTTCTCTCCCTTGTCTGCCACAGGACAGCTAGGCAAATATTTGAAGTGGCAATCATACCATGTCATTTGCCTCTTCTCTAGGCAAAAGACTAAACATTTGCTCCAAATCTTCCACATAAAGTAGTTTCCTCTTCCCTTACATCCTGAGAACGCATACTAATCTCTAACTTATCAATGTGTAAAATAAAACGAGGTAGCTAGAGCTAGATAAATCTCTAGCCCTGAATGCAGGGGACCTGTTATCTTCCTTGTAAGCTATATATCATGTTTTTAGTAATGCAGCCTACAATTACATTAGTCTGTGTAATTGTGTCCAGCCTAACACTTTTGTTGTTTTTTTTAAAGTAGTTTATTGTCAAATTGGTTTCCATACAACACCCAGTGCTCTTCCCCACAAGTGTCCTCCTCCATCACCACCACCTCTTTCCCCCCCTCCCCCTTCCCCTTCAACCCTCAGTTCATTTTCAGTATTCAATAGTCTCTCAGGTTTTGCATCCCTCTCCTCAACTCTCTTTCCCTCTTCCTCTCCCCCTGGTCCTCCATTAGGTTTCTCCTGTTCTCCTGTTAGACCTATGAGTGCAAACATATGGTATCTGTCCTTCTCTGCCTGACTTATTTCGCTTAGCATGACACCCTTGAGGTCCATCCACCTTCCTATAAATGGCCAGATTTCATTCTTTCTCATTGCCATCTAATACTCCATTGTATATATATATATACACCACATCTTCTTGATCCACTCATCAGGTGATGGACATTTAGGCTCTTTCCAAGTTTTCAGCCTAATACTTTTGGATTGTTTTGCATTTAGAGTAAATTAATCTCCCCATCTTTTCACGTGCGTTGCTGTCACAATCCAAGAACCTCCCTTGATTTATATCTTTCCGTCTCAGTAAAGGGCTTTTGTACTGGTCTTTGTTAAATGACATCATGTTGGTTTTCATTCCAACATTTACATTTCACTTTGAATCTTGATTGCACCTTTCAACATATTAGCTACGGTTGCCAGCTCTGCGTCACCTACAAATTTGACACCTTCAGTAAAGACTTTAATAAAAATATTGAACAAGTTAGGATCAAGAGCCCGGTGGCATGCCACTGAAGGCTGCCCTCCTGGATGGAATCCTTGAGTGCTTCACCTCTGAAACAGGCAACAAACTTCATACACAAACAATAATGCCAACGTTTAGATGACAGGGACTGAATGAGCAATAAGAAAAACAAATGCTATGCGGAGAAGAAAATAACACATCTCATAACCATCAGACCAGGCTCTCCATTTTAGTAATTAATATCACAGATTTCACTACAATAGGGCATTTAAAAAGATGTCTCTCATTCCTGAAATGTGCATATATATGTGTTAGGGTTGCAACATAAAATCCATTTCCTACTAAGGGTCTCACCCAGAAATTTGCAAACACAATATTAAGGTAGGATCTGAAATGTCACAGATAAGGGGGTAATTAGTGAAGGAAAAAAATCTCACCCCATTACGGATCAATAAACTCCAGTAGATATAACCCCTTATGCCGCCAACTTGACTCCACCTACCCCACCCCAACAACCCACTCCTGTCAGCAGCCCCCAAATGCAAAAATCAATATTTTAAGTATACATGTTTTCAAATGACTAGTTTGCCAAGGGATTATTCACTTTTAAAACGGGTCATAGAGGGGCGCCTGCCTGGCTTAGTCAGTGAGTCAGTAAAGCATGCCACTCTTGATCTCTTGTGAGATCAAGCCCCACATTGGGTAGAGAGGTTTCTCTGAAAAAAATTCTTTAAATAAGACCATATAGGTCATGCATAGGGCTCATGTACGAGGCAAGCGATCCTGGTGTAATATGGGTTCATTTGCTTGACACCAGTTTTGTTGTTTCAGATTACCAAGAACACAAAATATCCAGGGTTGCCACTGTTTGCTTACATTGTGAAACAAACCTAACGTTAAACATGACCCTTGAAACTGTTCCCACGTCTTTCCAGTGAGGACGCTTTGATGACATAGTAAATATCACTATGGCTCCCCTCTGAAGAAATAGGGTTTAAATGAAGAGTTTGCCTCATCAAGTAATTTTGTCCACATAAAACTTAAAATTCTCTTCAAAAGCAGTACCTGTCAAAATTTTGTAGTAAATATAAAAAAAAGAATAACATATCTATGAAGCAATTTTAGACTCCCCCAATTACTTTAGATCATGACAGTTTCTGTTCTCTCATTCTGTCTTCTATTCCTTCTGCCTTTCTTGGTCTGAAAATTAGTTACAGAGAGGAAAAAATCCAGAATGTAATCTGAAACCAAAAGCAACAAGCCCATTCACTGAATTAAATCACTTGGAATTAGAAATAAAAGAAAATTCAGTTATGAAAATGAAAATCCTAAGAGCTTTGTGGAATATGAAGCTGATCATTATAAATGTATCCCATCAGAAAGAGCTTTTTAAGGCTGTATGCTCCATAACTACTTGAATTCATATTTGGAATATCTAAAAGAAAGACCTTGGAAAATTAAGGTGATCATCATTTAAGACCCCATCTTGATAAAAGGGGATCTATATCAGTCTGGAAGCCTGGAGAGGACCTCAGAGAGCATCCCCAGAAAGCAGATCACAGTCACACAGGAGACAATAATAGGACTGGGACCGAAATACAGGGCTCTTTCTTCACTTCCAGAGTTTATTCCCACCACGCTCTTGACCTTGAGACTGAGGGTGGTGGACCAGATACAGCACCTCCTATATCAGTAATTTCTGACTTGCCCTCCTGACCAACATCCAACCATACCCAAAAGGCAACAAGAAAAAAAATAGGAGTGCCTTGATGACTCAGTCAGTTGAGCAACCGACTCTTGATGTCAGCTTAAGTCATGACCCCAGGGTCACAGGATCCAGCCCCGTGTCAAGTTCCACACTGAGCATGGAGACTGCTTAAGATTCTCTCTGTCTCTGTGTCTGTCTCTCTGTCCCTGTGCTGCCCCTCTCCCCTACTCATGTGCTCTCTACAAAGAAAGAAAGAAAGAAAGAAAGAAAGAAAGAAAGAAAGAAAGAAAGAAAGAAAGAAAGAAAGAAAGAGAAAGAAAGAAATTAGGGAATTTAGCCCATTGCTTTGAGATGGAATCTGAATAACTGGATTTTTTCCCTTCTTTATACAAAAAAATATAAAGATTCATGCAAATATAAAACATTTTAAAGTATATTTTAAATATATTTGAAAGTATAAATATTCTAAATATATTTTAAAGATGATAGTATTTAATAGTAAATACTATAAATATAAATATTTTAAAATATGAAATAAAATATTCCATTAAACACAGGAGTCATGAGGGTATTAGGGCCCACATTTAACTTGTTTATTGTTCTATCCCCAGCACCTATGTGGTAACATATTTCTGAGTGCTTTCTGTTTGTTTTCTGGGTTGTTTTTTGGTTTTTGGTTTTTTTTACTGCCCATGATCCCAATACCATTCTTATTTTAAAGTAACTCCCTCCACTATGCAGTATAAGTAGAATGCAATGACCCTCTTCTCACCTTCTCATAGCTAGGAAGGTGTCCAACTGCTCCTTGTAAAGGCAACATAAAAACAAGGGAGTGCAGAGAAGTTCCTCTAGGCTCCAGCATGGAGACAGCAGTGCCCACAGAGGCTTTCTAGCCAGTTTGTTGCATGGAGTGACCTTGACCCTGCTCCAGCTCCTATTCTCTCCTGGTCCTTGCTTGTTTTCCAAGCTTGCATCTCTTAGATTCCTATTGCTTCTGTGAGCTACCTGGTTTCTTCTATGACAATTCTTTTCTACTTAAGTTGGTTTAAGGCAGCTTCTCTTGCTGTTACCAACAGCTCTAACAGGCACATAGTAGGCATCCAATAAATATTTCTTAAGTGAACAAATCAATTAATTAATCACTTGGGTAGCTCAGTTGGTTAAGCTTCCAACTTCGGCTCAGGTCATGATCTCACAGTTAGTGGGTTCAAGCCCCACGTCGGGCTCTGTGCTGACAGCTTAGAGCCTGGAGCCTGCTTCAGATTCTGTGTCTCCCTCTCTCTCTGCCCCTCCCCTACTCATGTTCTGTTTCTGTCTCAACAATAAATAAGCAAAAAAAAAATTTTTTTACATTAATGAATCAATTAACCATCATCACAATTTTCTATATAACACATTAGAATTTTCAGGAACTCTCCCATATTCTGAGTACTGCATCTAGTTGCTACTCCATTTATGCTCCAATATTTAAATTATGACATTTAACAAAGGCAAATTCTTCTTGCCTTAAAAATAATCGTTTTAACTAAACTAAGGGTTAGGCATCATTTCCCAGAGTCTGCCATGATACCTAACAATGTCAGTTACCACTATGAGTAACACCATTTAAGTAGTAATTTGATGAAATGAGAGCTTTCAAAAGAGAATTTTAAAATAAGAGCTAGGGAGAAAAACTAAGTGTGAGAACGAAAAATGAAAACAGTGAAATAATCTTATTCAAAAGAAGTTAGATTTGCAAATAGCATCAAAAAAAGTTTAAAAGGGGGCAACTGAAACCTCAGATATTCACTGGTTACATTCTGACATTCACTGGTGACACGGGGGGTGGAAACAGTTCAGGGACTTCGAAGGAACAGTATCTGCAAAGACAAAAACTGAGTCCCCTCATAACACAAAAAGCTTTGCTTTAATCAGATAACTCTATTTAACCTTTCTTGGTTTGTGAATTCTTTAAAATGTTCCCATTTACCCCACCTCTCTTCCACTGAAAGCTGAAATCAACCATAATTAATTCCTTCCGCACAAAACGCCGTGCTTTAAAAGGGGAGGGAGAGAATTAATACTGAAAACTCATTCAAATTAAATATCATATTTTGCAGCATATGTATGTAGACTATTATTCAAAGGATTTTCAGAAATCTTTCAAGTCCAGAATCAACTAAATGGAAAATTCTGAGGACTTTTCACTTTTATATGCACCAGCCATGTTTGAAACATGGGCATGATGTTTCAGAATTGCCCTAAGAAATTCCACTTGCTTGTTACAGATTTACATTGAGAAGGCACAGAATTTAACATAGTGCATTGTGTTTGGTTTATGTGGACACAAAGCCCCAAAACCAGGTTTCCCCAGTCTGATAGTTGGCAACCATTACAAAATCCATTAAACCGTCTCTGTAAGCGAGAGAGGAAAGGCCATTTTGTGTTCAGTGACCTATACCCAGCCCCATGGATTATGAAGCAGGCAATGTAGTGCCTTTTTGACTCTATATCTGGTCTCCAGGGAGCCTGAGCTCGACTCCTTCCCGGATAAAGTCTGAAGAATGCATTTCACCAAGAAAAGTAGATAGTGAGCACTTAAAAATAGTTTTAATAAGAGAGAAGGAGAAAAATGAAACATCGGAGTTTACATAGCCTATACATTTCCTGTATAATTTGTGATTCCCTATAAATTGTAGTAATTTTAAATTGTAATGTAAAGACAACCCAAGAGGAGAACATAAAATGTCTATACCAGAAGACTACCCCCTGATTTCCAGTGCTTTTCTGATATAGATGGGGGGGGGGGGGGGGGGGAGGGCCTTTTCCTACACTGGATACATCAAATCCTTCTACGTCTTTGTGTCCGTAGAACCATAATGGCTCCTTCAGCATGAACTGTCCACACAATCGTGTCCGCTCCTCGCTCTGAGAGCACACGGATATTCCTCCTCGGATGAACATTCCTGACCCAGATCCTGAGCGAGGAGAGGGAAGGCGCATGCGCTGCCCTCGGGGCTCCTGGGTCCCGCCTCGAGGACACCCGGACTTGTTGCTCCGGCGGCGGGAACTCACCATTATCGACCGCGTGCGGCTCACCCTGCCCACGAGGCCCTGTGCTCGGAGCCGGCGTCCCCGGCCTGTCGTCCCGCGCGCGTGGGCCGGCGGGGGACCGCGCGGCCAGGCCCGGAACCGGGCGGCGGTCCTACAAAACCCGCGCCGGGAGAGCCGGGACCGGAAGCGCCCGCGGTCCGCCCTTCCGCCTCCAAAACGCGGGCGCCGGGCCTGGAAGCCGCGCCAAGCCTTGGGCGCCTGCTGGGAGTGGCCCTGCGGCCCCCGGGGGTGGGAGGCGGCTCTCCACCTCCTGCCCTACGCCTTCGCCTCCCTCGGTCTCCTCCCGAAAGGGCGAGAGCAGGCCCCGGATCCCGGCCCCCGCCGGGCCTAGCTCGAGGAGAGGAGCCCGAGACCCGGTGGCCGGACCCCGCCGCGTGCGCCACCCGGGCCGGGGTGGGGGGGCCAGACCAGGGCGCCCGCTCGAGGGCCCCCGTGGGCCGGGCCCACTCCCCTCCCTTCCGCGCACCCCTGCGGCCTCCCCGCCCCCCGCTCGCTCCCGGAATCAATAGTGACCGCTGATTTTTCACGACAATTGCAGCTGTCTAATTCATCAGCGAATAATTAAATCAGAAGCAGCCAGGCCTGCTTTGAGCAGAGCCGGGTTTGGCGTCGGAGACGAGGGGTCTCCCCTACCAGATCCCATCAAACTGGGGGCCCAGATGGGAGCCAAGAGGGCACCCAGGGGACAGGCCTCGCCCCGTGCCGCGGCTGGGAGAGCGGTTCCGTGCGAGGAAGCAGAACCGTCCCGGCGTGGGGAACAAGCCGGGGGTGGCCGGGCTCGAGCAGGGCGCTCCGCCGGGCAGCTCCATTTGGGGGCCCTTTCCAGAGCGTCCTGCCCCGCAGTTCCTCGCGTGGGGCTGCGCTTTCCACTCTCCTCTCGCTGACTTTGCGAAGGGAGAGCAAATCACCCTTGGGAGGCGATTTGCCTTTGAGGAAGATGGAGAGGAGCAGAGAGAAGCGCCTAGAAACGGCATTGATTTAGACATCAATCCTGGCAGGCTCCCTCCGCCTCCCGAGCCGCGGGGCCGCGCAGCCCCCTCCCCGAGAAGCGGCTCGCCTCAGGCCCGAGGCCGCCCGGCTCCGCGGGGCTGGCGAGGGCACGGCCGGCCT
>NC_043713.1:17388598-17395520 GCF_006229205.1 Suricata suricatta | reverse complement strand
CCGGCCTGGGGAGCCGCCCGCGGCCTCGACGCCCGCCTCTGCGCCGCCGGAACGGCCGGCTCGAGCACCGCTTCGCTGCGGCCAACAGGTCTCCCGAGTGTCTCCGGAGTCGGGAGCGCCGCCGCATCTCTCTCCCAGCCGGGGCGGCCGGACGCCCTCGGAGCCCGGGCTCCCCCGAAGCGGCCGAACCACCTGTGCCTGGCCAGGCCCGGGCCCGCGGGGACCGGGTCCGGCTCCTCCAACCACCACGGCCCCCACGCTAACTAAACGGCCGCCTCTGAACCCTGTGGTCGGCCGGAGCTGCTTTTTCTTACACGTTGCTAAGCGAAACAATTCAAAATTTCTAAAAAGTGGCATCGAAGCGATTTTCCAAGATATAATACTCCTGAAATCATCTGACTGCGCTGTATTACTTTTGATCGTGTTATCTTGAAAGATCAGCTCAGACACATTCGGTCATTTAATTACTTTAGGAGCTAATATGCACGGAATCTAAAAAATATATATACCATGTGATTTCTTTTAAAAGAAATAGCCTGACTCGCATGAATATTTTAAACCCCTCGATTGGTTTTGTTAGTTTTCAAATTAGAAAGATTATCTTTAGAAATCGGAATAATATTTCTCAAATTAAAAGCTGGCGAACTCTTCATTTTTCAGTAATCTGTGCCCTTTTTCTCATTACATGGAAGCCGAGACAATTGAAATTACACAAAAAGATTTTTAAACCCTCCCATTTTCCTAGAGAGAGGAAGTGCTGGGTATTTGTATTAATGCCTAAAGAATATTGAACCCTCAATCAAAAGTGGTTCTGTCCAGAGCAAATAAATGATCGTTTTAAGAAGGTAATAAATAAAAAGCGATGCCCGTGTTTAGTGTCTCAGGGCAACTTGAAAACAGCTCCACTTTCACAGAGTTAAATTTGTCCTTTTTACTATCAACTGCAACTTTTGCCTTCCCTTTCAAAGGACAACAAAAAGATTTCACGCACAACTTGGCCTGAACAAAAGGACCTCACGCCAGTTTCTCTTTTGTGGGGTGACAACTGGAGGAGAGATAAACTTTATTTTAAGCATACATGACTTGAAGCTCTGGAAACCCTCTGGTAAAAGAAAATGCGACTGCGGATTCACACAGCTCAAAACCGAGGCATTGGGGGAGAGGAATCACGGGACAGGTGCGGAAGGAAGGCCGGCGGGCAAAAAACTCCTCTTAGTGCCCAGGCTAACAAGTTGCTTCCCACAAGCGCAACGTTCTCGTAGAGGACGCTGTGTGCCCGTGAGAACCGTGCTCCAGGCTCCTCGCCTCCCCACTATCCCCCGGAAAAAAAAGCAGCAGCCGCCTCTGATCTCTGCAGTTTCAAATTCTCAACTTCCCCTTCCCTCTTTTTTGAATTTCATTTCCCCCAACCGTTAAATTCTATCTCCCGCCAGCTTCTGCACTGGGAACAGCCGAGAAAACAGAACCGGAGGGTGGCCCCCAAGAAGGATCTGTGATGGGCCCCGAATTCGGGGGAAGAAAACTGTCCTGGGCAATCTCAGCACTCAACTACGGCGACAGTCACCTCCTGTCCGTCTCAGAGGCCCAGACTCTTACTTCCGCCCAAATGCCTCCCGCGAGGGGTCGGGAAACCAGGGGAGGGCAAGAAGGGAGGACAGAAGTGTGTGTGCGTGTGTGTGTGTGTGTGTGTGTGTGTGTGTGCGCGCGCGCGCGCGCGTGTGTGTGTGTCCGTCCCTGAGAGCACAAAACTCCAACAATCTCCAATCTATGGGAATGGAGGGGGGACGATCAAGGTCTGCGGACCAAGTCCCAGGCTTTCTTTAAAACTGGGCAGGTGGGCGCGCTAGCAACTTAGATCTGCGGGGCTCCGGATTCCGGCTGCCGCAGCCCCCCCGGACTCGCAGCCCGGCGAGCAGATGCTAACGCTCATCTGCGGAGGGGTCTCCTCCTTCTCCCCGCCCCCAAGCCCGCCCACTCCCCGCGCCGGGATGACTGAGTCTGTAGTGGGTTTTGCCCCAGCCCAGCCTCCACACTGCGTTGGCCCAGCAGCCCTGCTCCCCTGGCAGGGAATCCTGCCTCGAATCCAGGCACTGGGCTGGGAGCTCCGAGAGAACGCTCCCCTAGGTGCCAGAACTCTTGTAGCTTCATTTTTCTTTACCTAAGAGGCCAGCTGAGTGTGAGAAGAACACTAACACACTCCCAAGTGTTCCTCCACGCCGGCGCAGAGTGGCGACCAAAAAGTTAAGGGCAATCCCTGACAGTTTATAACTAAACTGGCTTTTCCAATTTTAACCATATCGACGCAGAGGAGAAGAGAGTTCATGAAAAGGGACCCGTTTTGTCTCACCACCTAAAATACTTAGAGAGGGGAAAAAAACACGTTTAACTGGAATCTGCAGAGGTTCAGAGAATTTCTGAGCTGAGAGGCAGAAGGGAGTTAGTGGTGCTGGGCTTAGGTTTTAGTTTTCTCTCTGTGCTCAACCAGCCTGAGCTTTCAGGCAGAATAAAATTGAAGCTAATGGAGATATCAAACAGAGCCACAATTCTGAAGGCTCCTTTTTCCGCCACCAGCACCCACCGTCCATCTGCAAGCGTAATCACACAGACTTGCGGTGTCTTCATCACTATAAGCTCCGGAAAAAAAGGGGGAGAGAGAAATTTCTTCGTCGTTAAAAGGAACCCTCTATTATCACCATTATTATTTGTGTGTGGCAACATAAGAATTTCCCCCTCCTCTTAAAATTCTCCCACAATATTGAGACAGCATTTGTTGTATGATTCGTACAAACGCTTGAGGCCTTTCTGGAAAACCATTACCATTCAATGGCTAGAAAATTGCTCTCCTTCCTTTAAAAAAAAAAAAAAGGCTCAGCAGCAGCTACCACGGACAACAAAAACTTTCTCCTGCATAATCCTCGCCCACCGAATGACAAAGAAATGATATTGACTTACCCCTGAACGGATGAAGTGTTTGATAAGGGGGGGACTTTTCTGAAGATTTCTTTTTCGGGAGCTGCACAGACAGCTGCAATTCATGGGCGACACTGATTGCCAGAAACGCTATGGATTGGCATGGGGTCTGCAGCTCACAGATCCTGATCAATACCCCTACACTCACACGCCAGATGGTTTGGGGAAGGACAAAAATAAAATAGTCCAAATCAACCCACCATTATGTCTTTTTGTATTGCTCTGATAAACCTAGTTGTAGCACAAATGTGTTCTGCCTAACACAAAACCTTCCTCGGGATTTCGAACACTTGGGTAGAAATAAGCAGCCCCTCTCTTGCTGGGATTTGGGCTGTGGCTACTGTTGTTTAGTAAAAACAAAGCTGTTGGGCCGCTTATCCAGATTGGGTCTACTTGTGGTCTGTTCATTTTAATTTTTATTTTTGTGGTTAATAATTTATAGGGTCTCTGTTTTAATTGAATGTTCACCTTTCTCTTTCAGAGCCTAAAAATTTTTTAAATGTGAAAACACATATGAAAAGCTCTGGCAGTAAAAATTTCCAGTCTGTTCCTATAATTGTTAACTAAAGTTTTTTTTCTTTTATAACGCAGGAGCTTAATTTGTTGTCAAAACTGCATTTTATTTACAGACCTCTTCTTACCCATTTACGTGTCTGATTTTGAAGAAAATTGGATCTGCGGGTGGGGTTTGTTAAGAAATGGGTAGCCTGATCCTGATATCATGGCTGGTGCAACTATCCAGATTTCAATAGTCAGAAACTAGCACTCCAACCACCATATTTCTGCACAGTCTATTTGTGAATCAAATACTGAGGGGAGGAGGGAACCGGAGCGTAACTTCAAATTTAAAAAAAAATCCTTAGTTACACAACTTCTGAAGGTTAGAGCATGTGTGCTAAAAAAGGGACAGTTAGAAAGTAACTCTTCCTTTTATCAGAGAAAGAAACATCAAAGATATTTTGAAACATATTTGAAAATCTTATTAATACTGATATTCTTTAAATTATCTTCAAGTAGAAAATAAATATTTTTCCATTCTTAGAAAGGGAAAGGGCATGCAAGACCAATTTAGTAAAAATGAGGATGCTGACTAAAAATGCACATTAATTTTCCTTTTAAATGGGTTTTAGGTTGAAATACAAAACGTCAAAGCATCATTAAGAAAAACAATGTGAAAAATCTGCTTTAATCTAGCCCAATGAAATTATACACAAAGAAGCCAATACGATTTCATGATTTCCCTGAGATCGCCAATATTGATCGAGGGAAGGGGGAGGGTTGGTGGGAGAGAGGGAGGAGGGAGAGAGGGAGAGAGCCAGGCAGCGAGAATATGCAACTCACCTTTCAACTCTCCAGCACGTGACTGCTCCCAGGCAAACCAAAATGCAATTCCCAGGAACAGATTTATCTTGGTAGCCTGGTAAACGAGTTTATCATTTTGAAAAATTATTTTAATGGCAATCTACATACTCAGGTTTCTGTATGGAAGCAGTGCTTACTCAAGGTCCCAGCCTGGGGTCATTGGCCACTCCTTGAGCTTGAAGCCCCAGCAAGGAAGGCTGTGTTCGGCATTGCGTCCCATCAGACAGACTCTTGCCCCAGGCTCGTTCCTCTCTTGCCCTATTTCAGTCTCTGAGCCCTCCTAGACCAACAAGAGGCTGCACTCTTGTGAACTTTTGTTCAACTCAGCAAGTTTTTCAAACATTAACTGTTTCAAAGATTCCCAAGTGTCCAACTGCCATTTATAAGATGGAGAATGGGAAGAAAGGCAGTAAGAGAAGGTTGAGCAGGAGAGGAAAGACAGAAAACAAAAACGCGGTTATTTTACCTATCTAAATTTGTGACATTCAAGATGTGAACTGCTAGAAAAGTATGTCTAGCAAAGTAGAGGACCATCCACTCTTACCCAGGCTTTGATATCACAGGGCAGAAGCTACTTGAAAGAAAAATTAGCAAGGTATTCGCCAGACCTCAATAAAGTTGATCTATGAATAACGTCACTGTACATTCATGTGACAGGATGGTGTGGGAGGGGGTGGATTTTTTTTGCTCTGTAGCTAGAAGGGAAAGGAGGGCAGCCACAAAAGGTCACCAAGACTAAGAACTATTTTCCAAATGAATCAAACCTTTCTCTGGTACCAGGAAGGCACATACAGTATCCCAAGCTGTGTCCTTGTTTCCTTATCAAGTTTTCTCTAACAGCTGGAAGTGGTTGGAGGGGGCTGTCTTAAGGAGACCCCCTGCTCTTCTTTTGACAGCTGATCAAAAGAAAATAGGTCACGCTTCTCAAACTTATGTCCACCCTGTCCTTAATTACTGTCTCTTTAAACAAAGGCAACATCTGCGCAACCTCAGCTAGCTTGAATCTTCGGAGGCAAACAGGGCGCAACCTGCCTTAAAAGAATCTGTTACTTTTAAGGGTTTCAATGCCGGGTAGCCTCCTGTGTTCAGTCACCCCTCCACCCCCACCCAGGCCTCGGAAATCTCCACCTCCTTTCTCCGCAGCTCCACTTCCAGTCCCCGACCCAGGGTTACCAAACAACGGAAATTCTGGATAGACCAAGGTGCACTTTTGAAAGCTGCTGCTTTCGAGCGTTTTAAAACTCGCCGGGGTTCTTGTCTTTTCAGAAACAAGTTTTGGATGCACAGATGTCGGCCGACGGTCCGTGTCATCTACCCACAGCCATAACCTGAGGCGTTCCTTTCTAGGAATTCGAGAGAAGCGTGTGTGTGTGTGTGTGTGTGTGTGTGTGTGTGTGTGTCCGTCCCCGCGCGCGCGGCCGCGCGGGCGCCTTAGGAAAAAAATCTGCGGGTGTCGTCCCGCAAGGTTTACGTACTCCCTGCTCCCTGGAGTTTGCACATTATAGGCATCCGCAACAATCTTTCTGCACCGCCCTCCCCCACTCCTTTCCAAGTCAGTAATGGGGGAGCATTTGGTCACCTTGAAACCGCAGCTCCTAGAGTTCTAGTTTTGTTTCGCAATCTAACAGGGCCTTTCTGAAGCCTCATAACTGAGAGATTTATGGGCTCGCCGGGTAATTAAATGATGTTATTGTGTTAACTTTGCTTGGATTACGGTGGCCCGCGCCGCCTGTGGGCTTGGGAAGCTGGCCGCAGCTCCTAGGCGGCGAGGGCGCTGGTAGCCCAGTAGATTATGCACGCCCTGGTCTCGGGAATTTACCCAGCATTAAAATACAGAAGCGCTCGCATTTTAAAAGCCTAAAGTACAAGCTCCCGGCTAGAGACGCTTAGGAAGTGGCTTGCTGGGCGACTTGGGTTTGTTTTTAAGCCAGTACGTTCTGGCTTTCTAGCCTCCAGAAAAGCTTTGGGGTGAGGCAAAGAGAACTAAAGCAATGTCCTTTTCTCCAGATCGCAGCTGCTCATGAGGGACACTGCGAAGCATCTTTAGCATAATTTCGCTCCCTCGCTCACACTCTCGCCTCTCTCTCCCCACTACCTCCCTTCCCCTCCCTCCCTCTCCTTGACGTTCGATTCTAGTGGCAAAGGAGGAGGGAAAAAAAGGCACAGAGCCGTCAGCCAAACCTGAAAAGCACAGTCCCGCCCTCTCATTAGCCATTGGCAGTCGCAGTCAGGAGGCCCGCCCCCCAGGGCAGCGGCGTGCTTGGAGTGGCTATTCGTCGCGCCCATCGGGCGCGGCCCCGCCCCGGACCCGGGAGGCTAGGTTGGCTGCCCCGGCGAGCGGCAGAGCCCTTCTGGACAGCTCCCGCTCACCCAAACAGAAGACGTCGGCGCCGGAGCGGGCTCGGACATGGCGAGGCAGCGCGCCGGCCCGAGCGGTGGGGCCCGGTGATCCCTCCCTCCCTCCCCCCTCCCCCTTCCCGCACGCACGCCCCGTCCGCCCCCACCCCGCCCCCACCCCGGGCGCGCCCGCCTGTCCGCCCGCAGCCCGGGGCGCACACCCGCACGCACGCTCCCCCTCCACACACTCACG
>NC_043713.1:17282274-17388498 GCF_006229205.1 Suricata suricatta | reverse complement strand
GCGGCGGCGGCGGCAGCGTCGCGCTCGGCCATGGTCACTAGCATGGCCTCGATCCTGGACGGCGGCGACTACCGGCCGGAGCTCTCCATACCGCTCCATCATGCCATGAGCATGTCTTGCGACTCGTCCCCGCCCGGCATGGGCATGAGCAACACCTACACCACGCTGACGCCGCTCCAGCCGCTGCCGCCCATCTCCACCGTGTCGGACAAGTTCCACCACCCGCACCCGCACCACCACCCGCACCACCACCACCACCACCACCACCAGCGCCTGTCGGGCAACGTCAGCGGCAGCTTCACCCTCATGCGCGACGAGCGCGGGCTCCCGGCCATGAACAACCTCTACAGCCCCTACAAGGAGATGCCCGGCATGAGCCAGAGCCTGTCCCCGCTGGCCGCCACGCCGCTGGGCAACGGGCTGGGCGGCCTCCACAACGCTCAGCAGAGCCTGCCCAACTACGGGCCACCGGGCCACGACAAAATGCTCAGCCCCAACTTCGACGCGCACCACACTGCCATGCTGACCCGCGGTGAGCAGCACCTGTCCCGCGGCCTGGGCACCCCGCCTGCGGCCATGATGTCGCACCTCAACGGCCTGCACCACCCCGGCCATGCTCAGTCCCACGGGCCGGTGCTGGCGCCCAGCCGCGAGCGGCCACCCTCGTCCTCGTCTGGCTCGCAGGTGGCCACATCGGGCCAGCTGGAGGAGATCAACACCAAAGAGGTGGCCCAGCGCATCACCGCCGAGCTGAAGCGCTACAGCATCCCACAAGCGATCTTCGCGCAGAGGGTGCTCTGCCGGTCTCAGGGGACTCTCTCCGACCTGCTCCGGAACCCAAAACCGTGGAGTAAACTCAAATCCGGCAGGGAGACCTTTCGCAGGATGTGGAAGTGGCTGCAGGAGCCCGAGTTCCAGCGCATGTCCGCCTTACGCCTGGCAGGTAAGCACGGAGGGTCTCCGGGAGCCGGGCTGCTGTGAAGAGGGCACCGGGGTTCTTGTGGCCCCAGGTCAGCCCGCCTAGGCTCGGTTCTTTCCTCCTCTCCACTACGCACTTCCTCCTTTCCCTCGAATTTCTTTCTTCTACTGTCATTTCCTCCTTCTCCTCCCTTCTTCCATTTCTGTTCTCTTTTTCTTGTGCATTTTCTTACTTCTCTTCCTCCCTCCTGTCTCCTGAGCTTTCATTGACCGACACCCACCCCCCCAGATGTCATTCCCCCTCCCCTGAATGTGCCAATTTTACCCTCTGTTTCCGACCTTCTCTAGTTGTAGGACAAGGAACGGGGATACACAGTGTTCACAAGGAGCCTTCTCCTTACAAGACTCACAGAGACTGGGGATTGGCCTTTTTCAAAGCCCTGTGCACTTGAACTCTTGTTTAGACAATACATTTCAGTTTTCCAGGCTGCCCCGTCTCCCTATATGGAGGCACTTGAGGGGCTTTGCTCTTCAGAAAGGGAAAAAAAAAGTCTGCGTTCTCCTCCTACCCTCCATAGCAGGCAAACTTCTTTAGTTGTTAAAAGGAATCACAATCTTGACCGCTTGGGGAACGGGTGGCTAGGTTACAACAGCGCTTCCCAAGCACAGCTCGGGCCTTGGGGTTGGCGTGGGGAGTTTCTGACCGAAAGAGCCCGCTTGGGCTAGTTCCCACGTCTCTGACTACAGAGAGGGGAGGGTGCAGGGACGAAGGGTGGGACAAACACATTCACCTCTACAAGGATTTGGGAGAAAAAACTAAGAATGTGGAGCTTCCCTAGCGAACTCACCGGCCAACCTTGCCCGGCTCCCAGCCTTTGCTGGGATTTGTCGAGGTTTAGCTTGGCTCGGAGAGAAGCTAGGCGCTTCCGAAGAGAGGTGCTGAAAAATTAAGATGCAGGTTAGTTAATGCATCTTGGCCACGGGCTACAGGCTCCGCCTTTGCATTAAGCGGACGCTGATTGTGCGCTGTAGCGCGGCTGCGGGGAAGGCTGGCGGCCCGCGGGAGGGGACGGGTGGACGCGCTGGTTACATTGTTCTGGAGCAGGCTTGGTTCTTTGTGCCTCCTCTAGCGGCCGAGCCGCGAGGTACAGCCCTCTATTGTTCTAGGAGCACGGATACCTCTGTGTGGGCGGCGGGAGTGAGAGAGAAGGACGCAGCAGTGGCTGCGCCTGGCACACAGTTGCGCGCTTTTGTGCGCACAGACCCAGCGCGGTGCGCGTGGCGACTGCGCTGCCCCCCCAGGATCTAGCTGCCGTCCCAGAGGGGCAGAGTGTCCCGGCGCCCCACTGGGGAGGACACACAGTACGCTACTGCAAGTCCGGATGGGCAGTTTCTCTTGGACTGGGGCCATCTCTCCAGATCGGTGGGCCACGAAGGGGACAAATCGTGGTGGCAGTGATTTACATGGATGCGGGAAGTGGCTTGTGCGTTGTGTGCGGCCGGCACGGTTCCGAGCCAGCTACGGTACAGGTACAACGCGCTTCCGGAGCTGCAAGCTCAGGCTTCCTCTCCCGCTCCCTGGGGCTTTCCCCGCACCACTGAGCCTGACTTAAGGGGTGCGTTCTACCGAGGCCGGATGGGGCCAGGGGCGTGTTCACCCAGGCTTGGGAGGGGGCGTTTCCACTCTGACCGCCTCCGCCTTTGCCTCGTGTTGGAGGATTCTGATCTGCCAGCAGTAATCACCCCCCAGTATTGATCTGAAAAGGTAAACACAACAAACAAACAAACAAATAATCTAGCTGTCCCTCCCAAAAGCTTCCCTAAATCGGTGGACTACTAACACTTTTTTGTGTGGGTTTACTGATCTTTCTCTTTTCGCTGACGTTTCATTCTCTCCTACAATTTGTTTGCTCCTGGTTCTAGGAAAGATTGAGCAGTGATTAGAGAGCAGGGGTGAGGAGTAAACTGGAGGCTTATTGACATTTCTGAACAGTGTGGTACCCCTTTGTCTTAGGCCCAGAAAACACCTCCCCAGCCCCTCTCAGGTGATCTCTAGCTTGGGTTGACTTCCTGGGCACAGGCAGCCGAAGGAACTTGGCAGCTGGAGTGGAGAATACAGTTAAAGGCAGGATGACTTCTGTTCTATTCCAGACCATCTCAGAGCGCTGCCGCCCCCTCACGCCTGTCGAGCAAAGGACAGAGCTTTAAGAAAGAAAGAAAAGAAAAGAAAGAGAAGGAAAGAACCCACATGCCTTATGCCCATGTATGTCTGAAAGTGATGAAGCAAGTGATGCCTTACCTGTTAGCCCACCTCCGCTTTTCCAATGGCGGAACATTGCTGGGGGGAGGAGGGAGTGTGACAAGCCTGGGGGTCCCCAGTCCCACCACCCATTGTAGGAAAGTGGAAGTGGGCGCAGACTCCTCGGGGGCTGGACTCAGAAGCATGGAAGTTTTTCTGAGAAGGACCACTGAAGCCACCTGCACTGGAGACTGAGCCTCCTTCAACGACTGGGAAATCCTGCTGAGGACCCCGCTTTGCTCAAGCATTCAAATGCATGTCTGTTTTATTGCCCCGAGTTGAAAAGGGACAAGAGCTTTAGCCTTTTTATCTGGCCATTTGATCAGCAACTACAAGTGTGTTGAGTCGTTATTATTACATAGGAGGCTTTTCACTTTGGGGTCAGTAGATCAGTCTCTTCAGACACTGATGCAGAAGCTAGGACTGGTAAGTAGGTATTATGTGCTCAGGAGCGCTAGGGAACAGGAGCAAATGGAGAAGAAAAGCAGAGGCCTTCTCGCCAGGAATATCGATCGGAATCCCCGCAGGGTTGCCGCTGAGGGCCCACACGGTTCGGCTCTGGGGTTAAACAAGCCCAGTGGCTCCACTGGGCTGCAGAGGCTGACTGCCAGGCCCAGCCTGGGAGAGCTGGCTCCCGCCCCTCCCCCAACCCCCACCCCAGCTCGCCAGAACCAGGCCTCTTTTCTCTCCCATAATCTCCTTTTGGTTTCCCTTTCTCTTTCTCATTTTTCACCCCCTCTGGGTCTTGCCAGAGGCCCAAGCAGACAGTGGTCTGAGGGACCTCAGAATTAGGATGTCTGATTTGGACCAGCTCCTGCAGACCTCCCCTCTAAGTGAAGCAGACCCGGCACAATGGAAGTAGGTCTTCCCTCCACTCCCACCTGCCTCCCACAGGTCTGTCTCCTCCTTGCCAACTACTTGGGTGTATCCACAGCCGAGGGTGGCATTTCAAAGGTAAGGGAGAAGACCTCAGGGAAACTCAAATTGCCCCGGCACTAGGTTTCAGACAAACAGACTCCAAGTACCAAGTACCGTTTCGTTGGGAAAGGGTGGCCAAGGCAGCAAGTGGTTGGTTGTAACCGCACCCACTTGGGCCCGTCCTCAAGGCAGGCTCCCGAAGAGCAGTTTATATTCCGCTCCCCGCCCCCCCCCCCCCGCAAGACGAGGCAGGGACAAGCTCCCGGGGCTTGAACCCAAAGACTCCCTGGCTTTGAGCCCAAGAAGCCTCTGAACCAAGCACAAACACGAAAAAGAGGAACTTGGGGGAGCGGGCGGGAAACAGGCAAAAACTGGACAGGCGCCTCTCGGAGGAAAATGGACACTTTGGTGGCCGGAGTGGTTTCCTTCAAAGCCCCGAAGCCAGAGCGGAGCCCCCTGAGCACGTTCCCGGCCAAGGTTTGCGCCGTGCAAGGCAGCCGGCTGGGAACTTGCCTCCGGGTCCGGTGGCGGACAGACAGAAGCCTTCTTCAGACAGCAACTCCCGGCGGCCACTGTAGAGGCAACTCTGTTTAGACGGCTGCCGACCGCCTTTCACCAAACTGCTGTCGTGTCGCCTGGGCCACCTGATGCCCCGCAGCGGCAGAGCACGGCCAGGACAGTCCCCAGCGGCTTTTGCCTGGGGCACCACGGGCGCGCGTGTCCCCTTCGGCTCGGGGGAAGTCGGGCTCTGCTAGCCGACCCGCATCTTCTAAGCGGAGAGGCGGGGTCCTCCTTTGAAGAGCCTCAAACCCCAACTCCCCTCCCGCTGGTCTGACTCCCCTTCCATTCCTCCCCCTCCCCCGCGCAGCTTAGTTCGGGATGCGAGCTCGAGAGACCGAACGCAACCCACGTGCATACGGAACACAAGATGTTTTTTCCTGCTGGCTCGTCGGATTAATAATTGAAAAGCTGCTGCCCTTGTGTGGTCAAGTCCCCAGGTGCTTGAAGAACACCTTCCTAACGGCGCGTTAGGGGGAGCGGGAGCGGGAGGAAAAGACAAGACTCGAGGGAGAGCAGTGACTCCGAGCAAGAGAAGTAGCCCAGGCCGCCAGGCGCCCTCGACTCGAGCGGCTGTGCATTTATTTTTATTCCAGGCTTTCCACCGTGCGGTTATGTCACTTTCTCAAACAAATGTGTATATGGAGGGAGATCGATGCTGATAATGTTTAGAAGATTAAAAGAGCATTAATGCTGGCAACAATAACGTAAACGTGTGGACCCAGATCTCATTGATCTGGAACCTGATCCGGCGCGTTTCCAGTAAGCCCGACGGCGCGGTCTTCCCAGCAGAGCGCTCGCCAGCGCCCCCGCTCCCCAGCGCCCCGTCTCCCGGGCGCTCCCGCCGCGCGCCGCTTTCCCGGCTCCCGGCGGGCCCACGGGTCGGGCCGCAGCTTCTCCCCTAGCTGGTCCCTTCCCAAGGCTTTCTCGGGTCGCAGAGCTGCTAGCCATTTCCGTGGTCCCCGTGCGCGCGCGCACCGCGTTCTGCGCTCTCCACGAAGGGCTCTGTGGTGGCTGAATCCGCGAAGGGACCGCACCGGACGGCGCCGCTGGAGTCCTCCCGGCTCTCTTGTTCTCGAGGAACCATCGCCTCCGGGACCGGGACCGCGTGGCCCACGTCGGATCAAACACGGTTCGGCGCAACTTCTTTCTTCCATCTAAACCATCCAGGAAAATTGACCTCCCTCTCGATATGCGGAAACAACCAAGCCCAACTTGGAAACGTTTCTAAAGCTGCCTGTTAACTGTGCGGCTTCCCGATCCTCAGATCCCTTTGCATGCTTCCTTGTTTTCATTAAAAGGGATCATTCACACTAAAAAGTGTTCTCATTCGCAGACGTTCTGCACTGATGCATTAGTTGGGCATTCAAATGCGGCCCCAGTGACAAAGGCTTGGGCGGGCTTCATCCCTCAGGATGAACGGTCTGCCCTGGGCTAATTAGGTCAACCAGGGAAGAATCTTGGCTCCTATACCGCTGGGGCTGGAAGGTAAGAAAATCGGACTGGGGAGTCCCACCCCTCTCCTTCCCACCAGCTGGAGAGAACTTCTGCTCTGAGACTCCCACCCAGAGGTTTTCCCTGAGGCACCCGAAATGACTGGAAAAGAAAGGACTTTTGAGTCCTTCCTTTCTTCCCCTGGGGGAGATATGCACATTGTGCCCCACTGCTCCCCTTGCCAAATGCCGGCTTATTCTTCCAGAAAAAACCACTAAGGTGAATTTTACTGAAATTCAGGGTAAAAGAGCCAGGACGGTAAGGGGCGGGGGGTGGAGGTTCAATAGGAATTAAATTGTTCTGGCGTTTTGAAATTCTCAGTCCTCCAACCAGTGAAAGCTAAGCTTTTCCTTCAAGAGGAGGTCTCAATCTGGAAGGAAAGGAGTGTTTTCCTTCCTTTGCCAAGAATGAAATGGAAGAGGGAGAGAGGAGAGAAGAAAATTCTTGCATTGTTCTGCTTTGAGGTGTGCCAGAGGGTGAACTGCTATTTCTTTCTGTCATCCCCAGAGACGGGGCTAATCTTCTCACCAGTGGACTTCCTTAAAGAAGGGAGCTTTGATGCAGCTTCTTGATTCCTAGTCAGGATATGCCTCCCCTCGCTCCCTGCCAAATCACCTTAACCTGCGTCACAGGATCAAATAGAGAAAACAAGAATACCTGAATGGTATCCTTCAGGTCAGGAAGACAACTGCCCTCTCCCCATAGGCCCCACAGGAAGAGCTCCTAGGTTCTGGAAGGAGTGAGCAGGCTTAGACTCTCATCCACACCCACCTTAGAATCCCAAAATTAGGGCAGGGATTCTGGTGAATGGTGAGGGTAGGGGAGAGGGGAAACTGATTCCTTCAGATTTTGTTTCCAAGAGGAAAAATGCATAAAGCATTCTTTCTAGAGCCCTTTCTGCCCAGTGGTAACACAGGTCTGGGCAGGTTCACCTTCCCAAGCTCCAAACCTGAACCCTGAGGCAGGGAGAACCTGTTTCTTCTTTATCTTCAATATGAGACTTTATTGTCAGGTCACCTCTTGGTTTTCTGGCCTTTAGAATCTGTTTCTAAAGGAATACCAGAGGAAAGAGGCTGAAGGAAGGAAGTACTGGACCCCACCATGCTACAGCTGGTGGCGTGTGCTGGCAGAAACACTCTTCAGGGAGAGTGGTATCATGTAGGGGGACCCCTGGAGGAATGAAAACCTCAAAGGACAAGCAGAGAGACTTAATTTCTGGGTTCTTGCCAAAGGAAAGGAAATGAGAGGGGAATAAATAGAAATAATTGCCTGGATAAAGGGCCCTGAGGAAAAGGGCGAGTATTGAGATACCCTGGGCCTTAACCTTTATCTGTGAACTCTCTGGATTATCCTCACCCCTGACCATCTCAGAAACGCTACCTCCCTCCGCACCCTGAAACTGGGAGAAGTCACTTTGTCCAGGGATATGTTTCTTGGAGGGCAAAGAGAACATTATGAAGAAGTCTCATGGGTCATTTTGGCTCTCAGGTGCAGAGTCTGCTCAAGATAGGCCAGAAGGCCATCAGCACCCCTCATCACCCACTCTATTTCCCTGCCCCACTTCCATGCCTTTGGGAAACGCTTTTTGTTTTCCAAGTCACCCTAGGCAACAACTGAAAAAATGTGCATAGGTTTTTGTTTGGGTAATTCAGCCTATCTGGTGCCAGACAAGGCGCTGGAGGGGTATGGCACAGAGGCAGGCTGTTGACATGCCTATAGAGATCATATTACTTGGGAAGCAGGATTCCTAGAAGTTGTGCACATTCTTTATGAAAAACTGTCCCCACACAAATTGCCCCAGAGGGAAGGGAGGCACCGCATTCCACCCTGGTGCCTCTGTTGCCATTTGAAGATCCATTACTCTTCTGTAGAAAGCAGACTTTGTTTGGGTTGGAAGCACACCTCCAATGTAATTTAATCAGCATCGGACTTTGGCTCGTGTAATCAAATATACATATACTTTCTCCTGCAGGAAGAAAAATAATTTCTCTGTAACTGGTATTGACTTGAAATCATGTAATCTCTGGAAAGCATCACATTTTTAAAGCGAAAGGTAAAATTAAGGAGAAAAGAAGCCACAGTTTTAGTGGTTTGCCTTGCCATTGCTAAGAGAGCCAGTTACCACCTAAGAAAGGGCTGCTCCAATTTTAGATATTTCATTCCAGCTTCTCTCTGTATAGTCAGCATCCCACATCTATATAGCAGGAAACAGGGTTGACTGGCTCACCAGATCCTGGGAATCTGGGATTTATCTTTGGGCTGAGACATCCTTGGAGGAGCCTATGCGGTGTTCTTCAGGCAGCAGCAGGATCTCCGTGGGCAGCCAGCCTCTTCTTTAACTGCCATTGGTAGCTATTGCCAGCCCACTCTTTACCCGCTGGGCCTTGAGTGTGAAGCTCTGCCCTAGAGCATCCTCCAGGAGCAATCTTGGTCTCCCCACCCCCAGGGCGAGGCTCTGGGCTTTACCCAAGTTGAGTCTGTTAGGGAATCTGTTGTAAACACAGATCCATTGATTTGCATTTGTCAGAGAGTAAAGTTAAACCAGTGAAAAGAGAAGCCCTTACCCTTTTATGCAGGGCCAGGGAAACCTTTCATATTGATCCTATTGATCCAACCTTTCCCTTTAAGGAAACCACATAGTTAAAGACCCTCATTCAATAGATTTACCCTTCGCGCTTGTGATATTCCTTTAAGTGTTCTCATCTAGGATAGCTGGGCATTAAGCCCACACTCCAAACCAAACAAAAATGAAAAGGAGGGGAGGAGGGGAGGGGTCAGGAGGCAGAATTGTGGGAAGTGAAATTGAATCAAACTGAAATGTGTAATGACTCAGTTGGAGATGTTTTTCTCATTCTTCTAAGATGACACACAGGGTTAAGAACAAAATAGATATACTTAGCATCTCTCTCTCTCTCTCTCTCTCTCTCTCTCTCTCTCTCTCTCTCTCCCCCACAAAAGAAAATCTGTTTATATGCTAGAGTAGCAGTGTTTCAGGAACATCATTTTCTAATGTAAAATTATTTCAAGCAAGCCACTGGCTGGGTTCATTCAAACTCATATTTAAAAGCAGTAAATAATTTCATAAAAATTATTTTGCTTCATTTGTAGCAAATCAGGAATACAATAGAACTGTGCCCAGAAATGCAATATTTTGGACTATGTATTTGAGCAAGGCCACTGAAGTCACTTCAGAAGAGAGAGAGCTTGGAGTTTTGTGTTCTGATAGAAGTGGGTAGAAACCAGACCAATAATAAGGTACAATTCTTTTTTGTTTTTTATGGAGCATTACAGATGGAATAGGAGTTGCTAACTATTCATTAGTATCCCTCATGTTTGCAGATATGAAAATGAAAGCCCCCTTTGTTTCCAGAACTGTTGGTACCATCCATTTCATTTCTTCCTTGACCTTTTTTTCTTCTGTAAATAACACCCATGTGTGATTTTATTTTTCATCATGGTACATGCATTATTCCTAATTGGCTAGCTTTTGTTTTGTGTTCAGACATTCATGTTTGTTTTCTGGGATTGAAAAATATTAATGATTCCTTAGGTGAGTTAATGTATTTATCTGCTGAGTGAGTTCAAAGGGCAGAGTTCAGCTATGGTTCAGGTTAATTGAACAGGAAGCAGTGAGCTCTCCAAGCTGTGTTGAGCAAGGGACCAGTCCCTTAAAATATCACACTCAGCAAACATACAATTTCACTGTCCTCATCCTGGAGTCTGATGTAAGAGGCTCACATCCACTTGGATTGCCTGTTTAAAAACCCAAAGCAAAGCACAGCAACTGGAACAAGCCCTCAGAGTTCCCCTCGGGGAAGAAGAGTTTTCTCATTGGCTAATTGCTTTATTGGTAGCACTGACCTGCAGAGCAGCTGCAGAGGCCTGGATGAAGGCTTAGGCCTCATAATAATGTGCTCCATTAGAACAGGGCAAGGCATTTTTTGTTTACTCAATTGGAGCTCCCTGCAAAGTGCCATTAACCCCAACCCAATCGTGTGTGTGCTGCAAAAGCCAAAGGTCACACCAGTCAGGCTGTACGCAGAGCCTGCTCTGCCCTGGTGGGAGGGAGGGGGCATCCTGCTGGCACTGCCCTCCCCAAGCCTGGCCCAGCCCTGTAGGCCCCTCCAGGGCTTTGACCACGGCAAGCAGTTGCACAATTTGTTTACATTTCCCAAGTGCTGAATCATGTTATTGATGATTAAACAGTTCTGATCTGAGCACCATCAATCACACCAGAAAAAAAAATCCTCCCACTGACCCTCTCTTTTCTATTTATGTTTTGTTCATTGTGCATTACAGTAAATAGAATTGTGCAAACGGTGCTTATTAGCAGGAATAGAGTCTGGATAAGTGCTTGGATCAAGAGGGAGACAGACCTGCAAACATGACTGGGGATGGGGTGGAGGACTTTTTAGCAGAAAGGTTTGAGATGGAGCCCCAGCATAGTCGGGGCTTCAACGGAGAGCACCTTGAACTAGAGTGCCACCTGCCGGGAGTCTTCTAACTGCAATAAACTTGCACCTCCCACAAGGCCCCAACCGCTTCCTTTACCTTGTTCCTAATATCTGTGTTCCCATTCCCCACTCTCCTGATCACTACCCACATTTTCTAGGAATTTCTTGAGGGACTTTTCCTTGTTTCCTGGTACTCTAGCCTCTGTCTCTCCTAATTAATTGCCAAAGAGAAATCATTGGTTCTGCTGTGATGGGTAAGGTGATTTGCCCACTCTGCACATTGAGGTGATAGTCTTCTCTTGCTTGGGAGAGGAGGGGTGGAGAAAGCAATCATCATCATCATCATCATCATCATCATCATCATCATCATCTGTGGGAGAGAAGAGGAATGGTTACGTGTATGTATAGGAGAAATGGCTTAGTTGATGGTGCCAGTTAGAACGCGACCAACTGTAAGGTGCTCTGCAAAGGTAATATATTGTACAAAGGAGGGGAGTGGGAGACAATTAGTATTGGCAGGGAGCACATCAGGAAAGAGATACACAAAATCATCAAGTCTAAGGTGGGCCCTGTGAAATCCCCTGGGAATAAAAAAAAAAGTGAACCAGCCGTTCTGCAGTTGCAAAGAAGTGAGCCAGTGAGCTAGATTTGGAGCCAAACTGTGGAGCTGGCCGTAGTTCTGTCTGTGGGCGGCAGCTGTTTCCAGACTCGCCTCACATGGGTCGCAGCCCAGAGCCCCTGGCTGCCTAACGCCTGTGGGTGGGTTGCCGCCTCCGCGCCTGAAACGGTCTTCAGCACCATGAACAGCGCCCCGGAGCGCCCCGGAGACTGCCCGCCTGGGCTGCGGTCTGAGCGAGTTTCCATCTAAACCCAGAGAGGGAAAATGGGCCCCTCTACTCGGGTTAAATTCGGGCAGGACCCTGATCAGTAACTAGAGCTCTGTAATCTCGGCGCCCCACACAGAACAGGGCCTCAGATTTTCCTCTCGTGCCCCGTGGCTTCCATTCTCTGTGTGAGGTCACTGATAACAGAGAGAGAAAGTGATGCCAAGTCAGAGGACAAAAGATGCTAAACGACCCTTTCCTTCGGAAGAGTAAAAGCATTACCTCTGTTGGGGGGCTGAGGGATTTAACTGTTTTTTTCCATGTTACTGCCTTGTGCAGACACTGATTGCCACTGTCAACAAGATATTTTAGATTTGGGTTTTCTTTCCAGGTTTACAGTCTAGTTACCCCCCACACAGATGTACACAAATGGATGCTTCGCCACCCCCCCCCCAACGTGCTGATTTTTGAAAACATGGTTTTCATTATATTAAACAATATTCTCACATTGTATCAGCATAATGTTGCAGGGAGAGCCAACTAAGGGACATCACTACCTCCAATAAGTCTTGAAACTAGGTTTGATCTCTTGAGAGCCATCTTAATGGGCTCCCTTTAAGGACCTCTGCACCAGTCTGTGGGCCAAAGGTTAAGTCACTGCCTCCAGGCCACGCAGTGGAGTCAGGTGGGCCTAGCCAGGGTGAGAGCTGACATTAGGCACAGACCTCTGACTCTGGCCATTTTAGATCAGTTGCCCTACTTTCTTTGTATTCTTATTCCAGAGAAAAGAGACAGGTGGGTCCTTATGGTCTATAATAGGGCACAACTCACCTATCTTTAGGCTTCTAGTAAAATGGTCCTTGACTTCTCAAAGCTAATAAAAATAAAACTTTTGCTTTATTTCAAGGAATTTTGGTTCAAGCCTAATTTATTGCTAAAGTGGTTTCAGGGAGGTCGAGCACAGGAACAGACAAGTGTGTCCACTTTAAAAGAAAGTCAAGGATGTGATAGATGAGATTGTCTTCCCTGTGACAATCTATATTTAAATTCCAAGTGGATTTTGCATGAAAAGAAGGAAAACACAGTCCAAAAAACCCCAGAACAAATGTGTCAGTATTAGAAAACAAAATAATTTTCTTTGTATAAACTTTGCTCTCAAAATGAGCAAGAACATGATTAAATCAGATCTAAGAACTGGTTTTAAATCTGTTTGATAAACATTGATTAAAGCAGTTTCTTCAAGCCATATGATCTTTGAATTTGCAGACATGCATTTCTTTGCAGTTGTTGGGTTACACCATCAAAATCTTTTCCAGTAAAATATGGGTTTGACAGTAAGCAATACCTTTTTTTTCCAGTCTATTTTATATGCATCACTGCATTTTATTAAAATAAGACAGTACATTCTTTAGGGGCATTTCTTCAAATGCATTTCTTTTACAGTGACCTCAGTGTGCTTTTCAAAAGATGTTTCCACAAGACTGCAATGTAAGCAGGACCTCTCCTACTCTTTTTTTATTCCAAATACTAAAAAAATGGGTGGGGCAAAAACCTTTTTGCTTTTTGAAGCCATGTAACAGATTCCCACATCTAAGATATTTTTCTTGGATTCGGTTGTCTCCTAATGTATCCCAGAGTCCACTTGAGTTCATGGGCAAGGCACAACAGTGGATTCTTTCTTCATCTCAATGTATAACTTCTCTTCATTTCGCTTTCATTCTTCTCAAAAGGAAGAGGCAGCTTTCCTGAGGCCAATTCCTCAACCTGATTCTGGGCCCTTGTCGCTCCTGCCCTCTCAGGGTCCCAGACTCCCCTGTGCTTATACCCTCTTCCTCTCCATCAGCATATTTGTGCTCTAGTTCCTCTTATCTTTTTAGAAAATGCAGTCCCCCAGCCCCCCACACCTGTTCTAGCTTCTGTTCCCTCTCTTCACTCTTGGAGTTGTATTAACTCTGTGTCTATTTCTCACCTCCTCCTTCAACCCCAGCCTTCTGCAGGCTGGTTCTAGGCACTTCTCTTTACCAAACCAGCTCTTACCAGTGTCAGTCTTGAGGTTCTTGTAGCCCAATCCAATGGGAGATTCTCAGTTCTTATTTTAACTGGGTCCCTCCTCAGCATTTGGCACACTGCCAACCACCCACATCTTGAAACCCTTCTCTTGACTTCTGAAATAATACTCTACTCTCTCATTTTGCTTATTAGCATTCTGGCCACTCACTGTCAGTCTCCTTTCTGGGCTCCTCTTGATCTGTCCTTCTAGCTCAGAAGTCTGGCCTAGGCTAGGCTATTTTTGCCCTCAACATACTCACTCTGGAAGATCTCATCCATTCAGTTATCTCTTTATGCTGAAGACTTCCTGGCCTCTCTCCAGCCCTTAGGTCTCTCTTTGCTCCAGGTCCTTATTTCCTTCTGCATCTGAATATCTTCCCCTGAATGCCCTCAAATTTAGTTTACCTGAGAGTGAACACATGTTCCTGCCTCCCTCCGACCCCCACACCACTACCACCAAATATGAGTCTCTTTATTTCCTCTTTCAGTAATATTGCTGTGTACAAAGAATCTCACTCCAGAAACTGGGAAATCAACTCCAACTCTTTCCTTTTCTTCTTTCCCCTTGAGTCAACCGTACTAGCTCCATGGATTTTACTTCCTAAATCTCTCTCTCTCTCTCCCTCCCCCTCTCTCTCCTCTCTCCCTCTCCCTCTCCATTACCTGTGCTGCTGCCCTAGTTGGAGCCATTCCAACTTCAACAGCCACCCGACTGGTCTCCCTATCTCCAGTCTTGACTTCTCCCATCATTTTCCAACTTAACCCAGCATGGTTTTTCTGGAACTCAAATATGATCCCATTACACCATTATTTACAACTCTTTGTTAGCTCCCTGTGACCATTGGATGGAAGTGCAAACCCCTAAGCAGGGTGTACCAGCGCCTACAGGGATTGACTCCTCCTCACATATAGCCTCACTCACGTAGTCCCCACTTCACTCTGCTCTGGCCATGCTGTAATACTGCCAGCAACTCAACCACACCAGGCCATTCCTTTGGCTGTAAACACTTCTTTCCTCACTAAACTAACTTGAACTCAATTTCAGAAATTGGCTTAGATATCCTTGCCTCTAGGAAGTTTTCTCTAGTCTCCTCAATTGGGATGCCCTTGGACAACCCCTCCCATTGCACATAGAACATAAACAGGTATCACCTGCTGATTTGTCAGTGTCTTCCTTCCAAATATTGTAAGTTCCACTAGAGCAAAGATTGGATGTATTATATAATAACCAATAAGTATCTGTGAATAAATTAATAAACACCTTTCTTTTATATGGCACTGTTTCTTCTCACTCCCCCAAGTTAGTAGATGGCATTTGAAGAATAATTATCTGGAGCGGGGGGTGCTCAGTTAGGTGTCCAACTTCGGCTCAGGTCATGATCTCATGGTCTGTGAGTTTTAGCCCTGAATCTGATTCTGTGCTAACAGCTCATAACCTGGAGCCTGCTTCAGGTTCTATGTCTCCCTTTCTCTCTGCCCCTCCCCAGCTTGTGCTCTTTCTCTCTCTCTCTTTCAAAAATAATAAATGTTTAAAAAAATCATCCATGTTGGTGTATCATTTTGGAGCAGTATTTCATATTTCACAATATCAGGTTCTCATCAATGTCATTTTTCTCCTAAGCTAAGATAGTACGGGTATATGTGAGTTGTAAAGGGAATCTTGAAGTGGTTTTGAGTCTTATCCAAAGCTTCAGATTATTACCAATGAGGTGAGGATGTAAAATGACAATCACTAGGCAACTAGAATAGGGACCTGTTTTACCAGTTGACTTGGGTACTCCAAGGTAACCTCCTTCAATCAGGTCATTTTCCTTGCCATTCCATTCATATGTTGTCCTCTTTGCCATGACTATGTCTTTGCACACTCTTTCCCCCACTACTTGGAATGCCTTATTTTATGTCTCTCTTGGTTCCTTCCTGGCCACCTCAGATCTTCCTTTTCTAGAAGCTCATAGCCTACTCCAGTGAATTCTTTTCTCTTTCTTTTCTGAATTCTGGCTGCAATCATCATTCCAAACTGCATAGCAGCTTCTTAGCTATAGTCTTAATCCCACTCTCTAGACCTCTCCTACGTCTCCCATCAGCTCTGGAGAGGAGATATTATATCCTGTACCTCCCACAGCTACTGGTCCACAGCTGACCCCATAGCATTTTCCCCCAAGTGAATCATTTGATGAGCTCCTGCCTATCTTTAAGGAATCCCCTGACTTTGCTCACTCTTGTAGGGACTAGGTTGTGTAGGCTGACTTATATCTGGCATTCCTTTCTGGTCTCTACTCTTCAAAAAGAAATATTCTTTTCTATAAATGTTCTGATGGTTGACAGAAATTCTTGCTTATGTAACCAAAAATAGATTCCTATGTCAACCTGAAATGAGAGATAAGCTAAATATGGAGGAAACAAAGCTCATGGTGGGTCAGTTAATAACAAAGATTGTTGTACTTTTATACAAAGCCAAGCGTCTTAGAACATTTATGTCTACAAACACATTGGCAAATCAGAGGGACTGGTTTCATCTTTTAAGTCATTTTAATTACCATTAAACTAAACTTGAATTAAAATAGCCATTATCTGATATACTGCAAATCTTAGATTATTGACTTAAATTTACCTATAAAGAAAAAAGCCAGAGGTCAACTTTTTTGTATTCATAAGTTTATTCTTTTCCTTTCTCTTTTCCGTATCTTGTGGCAAATGTGCACATAAAGTTACCTGAGATCTTTGCAGCTTAGTAGTTCAAAAATTTTTCAGATGTACTCATTCTGCCTACATAGTACTGAACTAAGTAGTTAAGAAAAGGGAAAAAATAACTAACTTTTTTTAACCTTTCATTTTACTGGATTTTAAAGATTTAAGGGGCAAATCCTTATTTATCTTTACAATATCCATATAGGATTGAGTGAAAAGAGATTTTATTGTTATCTCAACTTCAGTGAGAAATTGAAAGTAAGATAACTTGCTCTATATCTTATGTGGAACTCACTTATTTCCTTGAGATGTTTTATCTTTTTTACAGCTATGTTTTGACATTCTTACTACATGAGTAACAAAGAAGACCAAACATATATAAATAGAGTTTAGTATTAAAATTAAAACATTTCAGACTTTTTTCCCCTGATGACTTTAATTGAATGCATTGCTGTGCTGCATGATTATTAGGGATTCTCAGTAAGCAGTTGACTTAAGTGACTGTCATTCATGTGCCTTGCCTAACCCAACCAAGTTTCTGTTGACACAAAGGCAGAAATAGGCAGGTTGGGGAGAGCAAGAGGCAGCTCTGTGGCCTGTCTGAAGACAGGAGAGGCCAACATCTTCCCTGGCTGGAGCACCATGGCCTGGCACCAAAGACCACAACACTGTCCTTTTATTTCTTCTGCCTGGTGACTCAGCCTCCTCCCCTGCCATCCTTCCAAAGGAATTAGGTTGAACCCAGAGGAATCAGAACTGCTGAGCTCACCCCTCCCTGACCAGTTTTCCACCAAGAGCTTTGGACTCAGCCTTCCATAGGCAGATGCTGGAAATTCAGTTAAAAAGAGCAGAGTAGGGAGTAGGTAGGTGATTGGATTGGAGGGGAAAGGGAGGAAAATCAACAGGATAAATAGGTGGGCTTTTCTGCTATAACTCATACCAACTGAGGAATCCAAGTGCCCTGCCTCCTTAGAGCTCTGAAATTCCCTGGGATAGGTATATCCCTACCTGAGGTTGGGGAGGAGCATCAAGCTAAGAGTGGGTGTCGATGGCAGGTCCTGAGAACTGTGTCTATACTACCCAGATCCTTCTCTTGTGAGCTATTGGGAAGAGGTTGGAGACACCAATAATTCCTTTTCACCACCCCTTCACTCAGCTGATCTTATAGAGGTAGTAGCAAGTTAGTACAGTGGAATGAATGGTCTTTGCTTCGGAGTCAGACAAACTTGAGAGTTAATTCTCACTGCCGTTTTCTAGCTGTAACCTAACTGCTCGGAGTCTCAGAGCAGTTATAAAATGGAAATAACGTCTACCTTGGAGGGCAGATGTAAGAATCAGATGATCTGTGTAAAGTAGCTGTCAAATAATAGGCTGATGGACCATCTTCAGGACTTCCCCACAGAAACACTTACTTAAAGTGGTGACCTGAGGGACACATTGGTGTTGGAGAGGGGTTGTGAAAGAATTTTATTGAAATTCTGTTATATGCTATGTATCAGTTACCTACTGCCATAACAATGCCAAGTAACAAGCCATCCCCAAACTCATGGCATTCAACAATAAACATTTTTTTCTCACAAATTTGTGGGATTCAGTTGATCTAGGCTGGTCCCTGCTAGGCTTGCTCATACATCTGTGGTTCAGCTGGCTTGATCTTGTGTCTGTGGGTGGCTCCCCTCCTTTTCTGGGACCACTGTAGTGGCCTGAGCTTGTCCTTCACATAACAGTGGCAAAGGAAAAAGCACAAGCAATAACATACTCTGCAACATACCATTGGTGAAAGTGAGTTACATGGCTGAGCCCAGAGACAGAGTAGGAGGGTGCTACATGGTTACTTGGCAAGAAACATAGGTACAGGGAAAGGTGAGTTGGAATGTTTTCTTTTCTCTTTTTTCTCTTTCTTTCTTTCTTCTTTAGCAATCTACATAATACCATATATTTTAGTTCTTTTTCAATTTTGCAGGAAGCCATTTCTATGGTAGGGCTAGGACAGGATAAAAATTTGACAACAAATAAAAAATAAATGTGGAAGTATCTCAATATACTTTGTTATTTTATACAAGTAACAAATGTATGGCCAACTTGATGGGAGCCATATTTTTTGCACTATGTCTATCAGTGGACATGCCTGACCTGCTTTTCTAGATCATAGCAGTCAGGCTTCCTGACTTTGCTTTCCTTCCTCTTCCCTTTAGCACTAGTACAGGGCTTAACATGTAGTTGGCACTCAATAAATACAGAATGCCAAAGGATCCTCAGGGTCACACAGCTCTAGAGTCCTAATAGGAGATCCGCTCCTGCTGACCACGTATAGCTCTCCACATATTTTTTAAAAGGCTTTATTTTCAGTTTTTCTATTTTTTTTCCAACGAAATAATCACCAAATATCTGATGCCTACAAAAGTTAAGCCATTCAGTTCAGATCTGTTATTCTATGCCAACAAACTCCAAACAATGCAAATACTTTGCTTAGAGTTTGCTAATGAAGATGGAAGCAATTTGGAGATGATATCAAAAGGATCAAAAGATTTATTCATTTGTGACTCTGACCGTGTTTAAAGTGTGTTTGTTTTTAACCTTAGGTTCTATATCTAGGGCATTATTTTTTTAAATCATAAGCAGCGTTAAAAATACCTGATAGTTTTGTCCTGATTCTAATGTGGGTGTTAAGAGATGCCTTCCATTAGTGAGTATGCCCAGATAATGTGTTTATTTGCATCTTCCTTCTTGGCCTGTCCTCTAATGGTCTGGTACACAGAAGGCTACTTGAGCTGATTTATATGGATCTCAGTTGCTCTCATTTGTGCATACTTAATTCAGAGAGGCGATCCCATTGATTTCTGAGTCCCACTTCTCAAGACTTTGTACTTACATAGATATCTTAGCGGCTCTAACTGCATTGTCTGAAAAGGAAAACATTTTAAACCTTTGGAAGCAATTTTGACGGACATTTCATTGTGTTCTATATTACTTACCTAATTAAATTTCCTTCACATCAAGGTCTGTTTAAAATTAAATTGAGAAATATTTTTGAGTTCCATTGGGCAGATAACTTTGTTTGGCTGGATTCGTTCTGTGTATATATGAAATGGCACCCTATGAATCAATACCCAGCGCTTAGACTTCCCATAGATGTGAAGAAATCACACCCTTAGTAGGCAAATGTGGTCTCCTGTTATTATAACAAGCTGTCCCTGGTTACTGAACTTGTTTGCCCTGTACTTCCAAAAAGTCCTCGCAATGTTGTGCCTGCGGTTCAGGCAGGCTGATTTGTTCAGATGCTAAGCATTGTGAACAAAATTTGTAACTTATTTCATGGATTAGTTGGAGTCCTGGGTCTCCCATATATGAGCTCACAGCCCGGCTCAAGGCAGCCAGCTTCCCCGGGGGCACACAATCTTACTTGTCTAGCCAAGAGGGTAGAATACCAGACTGGGTTTGAAAGCAAAAAGGGTAAGTTGTCTGACGGTTAATCCCCAGTGGAAGAGCTGTGATTCTCAATGTGTTGTATCTTTGGAAGCAAGAAACAGGAGAAAGACTTTATCTCTCAGCTCCACCCTCTCTACTCCTGAAGATGAGAAAAACAGACCCTCCTCATCTATTATCCTAGCTTTCTTTGAGACAGCCATTCCATTAAATTCTATGGCAAAGGCCCCTGTGCTAATAAAGCTGTCATCGGAGAGCTGGCACTCCACAGATACTGCTTTAATATTTTTAAAAATAGTCCCAAAGACTATTTTTTGTTGCACTGAAAATTAGCCTTTCAGCATTTCAGAATTCATTAGAATCTTCTAGGTCTTCAAGGTTTTTCCTTATCTGAGTGGTCTTAGTCCACCTAGGCTGCTATCACAAAATACTGCCAACTGGGTAGTTTATAAACAACAGAAACTTATTGCTCATGGTTCCGGGGGCTGGAAATCTGAGGTCAGGGCCTCAGGATGGTTGGCTGAGGACCCTCTCCTGGGTTGCAGACATCTCATTGTACCCTCATGTGGAGACAGAGACTAGGGCTCTCCCTGTAGTCTCTTTCTTAAAGGCGCTAACCCTTTTGGTGAGGGCTCTGTCTTCATGATTTAAGACCTCCCAAAGACTCCACCTACTAATACCATCACCATTGAGGATAAAAGATTCAACAAAAGAATTTTGGGGTCACACATATTCAGCTCATAGCAATCTCTGTGCCTCAGATTATAGGTACATCATTAAGTTTCCATGGGCCTTAAATGAGCTAATCATATAGGTGCCTAGAACAGTTGGTACATCATGAATGCTTGCTCCTTTAGCTGCTATCATTGTCATTACTGTTGATTAATATTACCTTTTGTAAGTTCTCTGTGTATTAGCAGGAGATTTGGCCCAAGGGACCAACTCTCCCACAATCTCTACACATTAAGAGCAACGCTTGGCGTTGTCATCGAGAGCATGAGATTTGGGGCTAGACAGAGCTAATTTGTGTCCCAGCTACACCACCTACCATTTAGCTATGTGACACCAAGCGAGTGGTTAGCTTTAGAGAGACTCTGTTACTTTCTCTGTATAATGGGGGTAAGGTTGCTGTCTGACATCACCTAGTTGGTGTGCAGACTAAATGAGATACCACCACAAAGGCTTAACGCTGCACCTAGTACATTTAACTCCTATTTCCTCCATACCACAGATGATGCCCCATTTCACATGGACACATCTGTTCTTCAGCATAATGTATGCATTATTTTCACCGGTGGAATTTATGATGACAGAGAGTGCCAGATACCACACTGGTCTCAGAACACACTCCTTTCAAACTGGTCAGACATGCCTTGGTGTTGTTTACTCCTTCCCTGCCCTGCACCACTGTGTCCTTTAAGACTCAACAATTATGGACATTCTCCTAAGTTCATGCTTAAAACATGGAAGTCTACTTTGCATGTCAGTAGGCCCTGACTGAATCCTCACTAACCTATATCAGGATAAAGTCCATTTTGGTGTGATACGTGTTGAGCACAAAGTCTAGATTCATTAGAATTTACAATTTTACATCCAAAAATTGCAGCTCCGCCAACAAAGCTCAGCTTGTCTTTATCCTCATCATGATCATAGGTTTGGGGGGTCACATCAGAATGTTATTTTCTCAGACATCCTGGTGGTTATGAGGCTAAGGGTGCTCAGAATGGCTTCCCTGTTAGCATCTTTTCTGGTTTCGGTATGCCTGGACCCTGCCTGTTTATCATGTTCCCCAAATCTATTCTTCGTGCATTACCATGGATTCCCCTGTAACTCCCTGAGATGACTTCTGTTTTGGTTCACACCATCATCTTCACTCCCAAAGCCAGGAGACTTAACAAGAAAAAAGAAAGAAAGAAAGAAAGAAAGGAAGGAAAGTAGGAAGGAAAGTAGGAAGGAAGGAAAGAGAAAAGAAAAGAAAACCCACAGACACCTTGCTGTTGCTTTTTCTGAAGTAGCAACATTTTTGCTAATAAAAGATTTTGAAGGTACGGGCCTCTGAATTCTCAACACCAAGTCTATTTAAACAGTCTCTAGGATCCTTTCCTGACCCCAAATTACTCCCACGCATTAATTGTCCTGGTGGTTTCATAGCCACATTATTTCATATTCATTAGTGTTTTCATGAAAAATTATAACACTAATTAGAGCAGCTTCCAGTTAATTCACTTGGTGATTCATTTTCTCTCCCTCTTGGTGTTCTGCATGTGGTCATCTTGGAGGAAGCATCCAAGGGGTAATTGCAGCTCTATTCCCTGAGTGATCGCCTAATGCCATTAGTTCTGATCCACAGGCGCGTCTTGGGCGGCTCTGAGGGGGTCTAGTTACAGCTGCACCCTGGACCTGCCCTCGGATGCAGGGAGGGAGGGAGGGCTGCAGGGAGGACAGGTCTTCTGGAGGGGAGGGATGGGCTTAAGGAGGACAAAGTGGGAGCCGAGCTTCTTGATGAGAGTGGGCATCGCTTTAATGTCTTCTGGAACCTGGGGTAAGGACAGGATACTGCCAAGAGAAAACTGAAGAGAATAAGGCAAGCAAATTCTCTTCAGTTCTTGCAGATGTGTGGACAGGCCCTGGCTACACTCTGGAAGCCTGCTTCCTGCTACGAGTTCTAATTCCAGTTCTTTTCGTTAAAAGTTTATTTGACCTCACACCCATTAGGATGACAGGTATCAAACAACAACAAAAAAAAAATAGAAAAGAAGAAGCATTAGATGTGGAGAAATTGGAAACCTTGTGCTCTGTTGATAGGAATGTAAAATGAGGCCACCTCTATGAAAAGAATATGGTGGTTCCTTAAAAAATTAAAAGTAAAATCACCATATGATCCAGCAATACCACTTCTGGGTACATAACCCAAAGAATGGAAAGCAAGGTCTCCAGGAGACGTTTGTATACCCATGTTTATGATAGCATCATTCATAGTACTCCAAAGGTGGATGCAACCAAATGTCTACCAACAAATGAATAAACAAGATATAGTATGTACATAACATGCGATATTACTCAGCCTTAAAAAGGAGGGAAATTCTGACATATGCTACAGTGTGGATGAGCCTTGAGGACATCATACTAAGTGAAATAAGCCAGGCACAAAAACACAGATACTGTGATTTCACTTATATGAGGTATCTAGAGTAGTCAATTTCATAAACCAGTAGGACAAACGGTGGTTGTAAGGGGCCAGGGGAGGAGCAATTAGAACTTATTGTTCTATAGATACAGAGTTTCCCATCTTACAAGATGAAAAATGTTTTGGCAGTTGGTTGGACAATAATGTGAATACATTGGACAGCACAGAACTGCACACTTAAAAGTGGTTATGATGGTAAATTTTATGTTATGTGTATTTTAGCATAGTTTTTTGTTTTTTTTATTTTTTTACAACGAATATATTTTATTTTATTTTTTAATAATAATTTATTGTCAAATTGGTTTCCATATAACACCCAGTGCTTCTCCCCACAAGTGCCCTTCCTCCATGACCATGACCCCCTCCCCCTTTTTCCTCCCCCTTCAACCCTTGGTTCTTTTTAAGTATTCAATAGTCTCTCATGATTTGTGTCCCTCTCTCTCCCCAACTCTATTTCCCCCAGCACAGTTTTTTAAATGTTTATTTATTTTTGAGAGAGAGAGAGAGAGAGAGACAGAGCCTGAGTGGGGGAGGGGCAGAGAGAGAGGGAAACACAGAATCCAAAGCAAGCTCCGGGCTCTAAGCTGTCGGCACAGAGCCCAATGCGAGGCTTGAACCCATGAGCAAAGAGATCATGACCTAAACCAAAGCTGGACGTTCAACCAACTGAGCCACCCTGGTGCCCCAATATAACTTTTTATAAAGAGTATTTGTCATTTATATTGTAATGCTTACTTAATCTTAAAAATTAGAAAATAGAAAAAATAGACAAAAATATTCTGCCACTCAAAGACGGCCATAGTAATACTTTGCTTTCATTAATTTTTTTTCCTAATTATTTAGGTAATGTATTAAGCCATTCTTCTGGTACAGAGAGCCTGGTGGCTCAGTTGGTTAAGCATCTGACTTAGTTTCCGCTCCAATCATGATCTCACCGTTTGTGAGACTGAGCCCTGTGTCAGGCGCTACAACTGACAGTGTGAAGCCTTCTTGTGATTCTCTCTCCCTCTCCCTCTGTCCCTCCCCTGGTCATGCTCTTTCTCTCTCAAAATAAATAAATAAGGATGAAAAATAAAGAAATAAAAATAAAACTTTCTCCTTATAAAGACTCAAAGCCTTAATGGTCGGGATAAAGTCTTCTTTGCCCGCCCCCCGTAATCCCAGTCTCTCTATCACTTCTCAGTAGTGACACTGTCATGGCTTCAATGCTGTCTGCCAATGCAGGTGCTTCCGAGGCATTTATGTACCTGTGTCTGTACTCGTGGAAATGTTTATCTCAGGGGCCTTGTTGTACCTTGGCACGAGTGCCATAGCACAGCACGCATGATTGTGAAGCTTGTTGCTTTCACTCAGTGGTTAAGTCCGCCCAGTTTTTCTATATCACCGAGATTCGCCCACCCCGGACTTGCTGCATTGTATCCCATGGTACGGCTGTTTTCATTCTGTTAGCCATTCCTGTACAGATGGACTGTTGGCCTGTTTACCCTGTTTTGCTATTTGCCTTATTTGCTTGGGAATGTTGAGTGAATAGCCTTGTACACGCCTCCCTGCGTATGTGAGCGAGTACTCCCTGGGGAAGACACCGAGGAGTGGATTGCTGGGTTGTGGAGAAGCACATATTTGAATTTTTATAGAAATTACCAAACTTAGCAATGTGGGAAAGCACCTATTTCCCCTGCACTTGCCAATAGTTAATATATTATCCATGTCACCTTTTTTTCTCTTGCATAGTTGATGGGTTTTTTAAAATGCCATTTTGTGGTTGTTTTGATTTACATTTTCTTGATTTCTAGTGAGCCTGAATATATTCACAGACCTTCTGGTTATGTGTATTTACTTTTCTGAGAATGTTCTGTTCATATCCTTTGCCCATTGTTTTTTCTGATTTATTTTTCTTTTTCTTTCATTTTATTCTTTTTGTACTTCTTTGATTCTGGATGCTGATAACCCTTTGTTTTCTATATTGCAAATGTTTTCTCCCATACTTTTTTTTTTTAACTTAATAAGGTTTCTTTTAACTTTCATGAAAATTCGTTTCTTTCATGTGTTTTTACTTTATGTGTTTTGCTTCTTGGGTAATTTTTAAACATTCAGCTGTTTATTCTTTGAAGACATTATTGTTTTCTACAATACTTTTAGGTTTACAACATAATGAAGAGGAAGTTACACAGATTTCCCATATACCTCCTGCCCCACACATGTATTATCAACATTTCTCACAAGAATGGGACATTTTTGTTTGCTAAGAATGAAGCTATATTGATACATCAGACTCACCCAAGTTCATAGTTTACTGTACTATTCACTCTTGGTATTGTACCTTCTATGGGTTTGGACAAATGTATAATGACCTGTATCCATTATTATCATACAGAGTATTTTCATTGCCCTAAAAATCCTCTCTGCTCTGCCTCTTTATCACTTCCCCTTTCTCCCCCCAGGCAATCGCTGATCTTTGTATTGTCTCCATAGTTTTGCCTTTTCCAGAATGTCATATAGTTGGAGTTATACAGTATGTAGTCTTTTCAGATTGGTTTCTTTCACTTAGTAATATCTATTTAAGGTTCCTCCATGTCTTTTCATGGCTTGCTAGCTCATTTCTTTTTAGTGCTGAATAATAAATATCCCATTGTCTAGATCTGTCACAGCTTATTTATCCTTTCACCTCCTAAAGGACATCTTGGTTGCTTCTGAGTTTGGCAGTTAGGAATTAAACTACCCTAAATATCCACATATAAGTGTTTGTGTGGATATAGTTGTCATTTCCTTTGGGTAAATACCCAAGAGTGCAATTTCTGGATCATATGTTTAGAAGATGTTTAGTTTTAGACACTGCCAAATTGTCTTCCAAAGCAACGTCTACTTTGCATTCCTACATAGCAGCATCTGAGAGCTGTTTTGCTCCACATCCTCATCAGCATGTGAAGTCAGTGTTCTGGACTGACATTAGGATTTTGGTCTTTCTAATGGTTGTGTAATGGTATCAGATTATTATTTTAATTTGCATATTTCCCTGCTGACATATGGGGCATTTTTGCATATGCTTATCTGCCATTTGCCATCTGTATATCTTCTTTGGTGAAGTAGCTGTTAAGGTCATTAGCCTATTTTTTAATTGGGATGTTTGTTTTCTTATTGTTGAAATCAGAATTCGTGGTGTGTCTTCTAATTCCATTGATATTATCTTCTGCAGAGCAGGAATTTTCCATTTTCATGATGTCCAGCTTGCCAACTGTTTCTTTAGTGAATTGTGTCTTTGGTGTTATGTCCAAAAAGGCATCTCCATACCCAAGATTGTTCACATTTGCTCCTTGTTATCTTCTAGTTTTATAGCTTTGCATTTTACATCTAGGCCTCTGATTCATTTTGACTTAATTTTTTGTGGAGTCCAGATTCATTTTTTTTGCATGTGGATGTCCAGATGTTTCAGCCCATTTGTTGAACAGACCTCTTAGCTCCATCGTATCACCTGATTGCATTTATGGGGGTCATTTATGGGCTCTCTCTTCTATTTCACTGATCTCTTTGTCATTCTTTCACTGTCCAGACTACTGTAGCTTTATAGTAAGTCTTGAAGTCATGTAGTATGAGTTCTCCAACTTTGTTCTCTTTCAAAATGGTGTTGGTCTCCTGCCTCTCCATATAAACTTTAGAATCAGTTTGTCAGTATCCATAAAATAAGTTGTTGGAATATTGATTAGGACTGCACTGAATCTATAATCAAGTTGAGAAGAATTGACATCTTGACTCAATACTGAGTCCTCCTATCCATGAACATGGAATATCTATCCATTTATTCAGTTTTTTTATTTTGTTTATCAGAGCTTGTGATTTTTCTCATAGATCTTATATATAATTTTTAGACTTATACCTAAATATGTCATTTTTTGGATACTAATGTAACTGGTATTATGTTCTAAATTTCAAATTCCACTATTCATTGCTGGTATATGGGAAAGCAATTGACTTTTGTATATTAATCTGCATCCTACAACCTTATTCTAATTGCTTATTAGTTCCAGGAGTTTTTGTTTTGGGGGCTTGTTTTTTTTTTCAATTCTTTTGGATTTTCTATATAGATGAACATGTTCTCTGTAAACAAAATTTTATATCCTCCTTCTCAGTCTGTAAACCTTTTACTTCCTTTTCTTACCTTATTGCATTAGCAAGCACTTTCAGTACAGTGTTGAAATGGAGTGGTGAGGGGCCCCTGGGTGGCTCAGTTGGTTAAGCATCCAACTTCAGTGTAGGTCATGATCTCATGGTTCATGAGTTTGAGCCTCACATTGGGCTCACTGTTGTCGGCATGGAGCCTGCTTCGGATCCTCTCTCACCCCCACCCCTGCCCCCACCTCTCTCTCAGAAATGGATAAACATTACAAAAAAAAAAAAAAAAAAGGAGGTGGTGAGAGGATCCCACTTGCCCTGTTTCTTGCCTTGCACCTGATCTTGGTGGGAAAGCTTCAAGTTTCTTACTATTATGTATGCAGTTAGCTTTAATCTATTCTTTCATTTGTCAAGAATTTCTTTTTGTAAGTGATGTGAGGTTGGGATTTATTTTTTCCCTCAAATTGATAACTACTTAATCCAATACTAGTTTCTGAACAATTCATCCCTCTCTTAGGATTTGAAGTACAGTATTTTCTTTATCATGTATTAAATTCATTTATATACTTGGGTCTGTTTCTGAACTCCATTCTGTTCTATTGATCTATAAATTCCCATGTCAACATCACACTATTTAAATTATTTAATGTCTTGAGGTCTGGTAAAGCATGCTTTACCTCTTCATCTTTTGTTTATGATTTTTCTTAGCCTTTCTTTCACTTTTATTCTTCCACAGGAATTATAGAGTCAGCTTGAATTTATATATTATTTTGATCTTTTCGATTTTATAGGACATAGAGTTCACTTAGCCAAATTTTTGTTTATATTTTTGTTTTAAAAAATTTTAGCTTTAGTTTTTCTAGTTTTTTGCTAATAGTTGTTATTCCTAAGTACTTGTGTTATTGTGAATTTTTTTTCCTGTTACATTTTCTAATAGGTTATTTTTGGTGTAAAGAAAAGCTATAGCTTTTTTAAATGTTTTATTATAGGGGCACCTGGGTGGCTCAGTCATTTAAGCATCCATCTCTTTGATTTTGGTTCAAGACATGATCTTGTGATTCATGGGATCGAGCCTCATGTCAGGTTATATGCCGACAATGTGGAGCCTGCTTGGGATTCTCTCTCTCCCTCTCTCTCTGCCCCTCCCTCACATATTTTCTCTCAAAGTAAATAAATAAACATTTTAAAAGTGAAAATGAAAACAAAGTAAGATGTATCATTATAAAACAAAACATACGGAGAGTGTATGAAAAATAAATGGACTGCTTAATGAATTATTGTAAAGCAAATTGAATATTGTCAGCTCTCCAAAAGTCCTCCATATTCCCTTCCCATGTCAAAAACCTGTCCCTCAACCATAAACTTTAAGTAATAACCTGACTTTTATGATAATTATCTCTCGGCTTTGTTTTCTAGTTCTTAACACTCAAGTATGTATCCTAACAACTAGTTTTGCCAGGTTTCTAAACTTCATATCAATAAACTCACTCAGTATGTATATCTTTGTGTCTGACTTCTTTTATCCAACATTCTCTTCACTTTGTTACATGTAGTAAGAGGAGGAGGTGTTCTTTCTTTTTCATTGCTGTATAGTATTCCATTAAATTACTATGCCATAATTTATCCATTCTCCTGTTGGTGGGCACTTGGATTGTTTCCAGTTTTAGTACAGACAGTTGCTCTGAACATTTTCGGGCATTTATCCTAACGTACATGGCATATATTTCTGTAGGGTTTTCTTCATTTGGGTTCCCCCAGAAGCAGACTTTAAAACAAAGGTTCTAGTCCAGGTTGTTTATTTGAAAGGTGATCCCAGAAAGCACTGGTAGAGGAGTGGATAAGTACGACCAAGAAGGGAAGAAACATAGTAAGTGCTGTTTTATCAAGGACATTTCCACAGTAGGCAACTAGAGTTTAATCCTACCAAGTAACTCATTGTGTGTTCATAGAAAACATGCCTCAGAGTCCCTCTCCCTGGAAAACAAGGATGTTGGGGTATTTATCTGGCAGAGCTCACCAGTCACTGATGGGGAAAAGCTTTTGGGAGGGGGACATTAATTCCCCAGCGTTTGTAGCATGACCTGCATATGGACATAGCAACGTCTGGCAACCAGAGAACACCATTTGGCAAAGAGATAAAGGTCCTGGAAATTGGGGTTGGGCTGGCAGGCACTACAATGGTGACAGCCAAGGGAGTATGCTGGCACATGATAGCATCTGCAACAAGACAGTCTATCTAGGAGCAGAATTTCTGAGTGATAGGGCATGCATATATTCAACTTTGTCAGGTACTGCCAAACAGTTTCCAAACCATTGTACCAATGTACACTCCCCCAACAGCACACAAGTGTTCTCCTATCCTTGCCAGCCCTTGGTATTGAGAGACTTTTACAAGTAAGCCATTTTGATGAATGTGTAACATCGTTTTTAATTTGTAATTTCTAGGTTACTAATAATTGTATCTTTTTAATATTTTTTAAGTTTACATTTGAGAGAGGAGAGAGAGAGAGAGAGAGAGAGAGAGAGAGAGAGAGAGAGAGAGAGAGAGACTGTGCATGCATTCAGAAGTGAGAGGGGGAGGAGCAAAGAGAGAGGGAGAGAGAGAATCCCAAGCAGGCTCTGTGCTGTCAGCACAGAACTTGACGTGGGGCTCAAACCCATGAACTGTGAGATCATGACCTGAGCCAAAATCAAGAGTCAGATGCTTAGCCAACTGAGCCACCTAGGTGCCATAATTTTGTCTTTTTATATAATTATTGGAAATTTGGATTTCTTCTTCTCTGAGTACCTGCTTATCTTTGCCTGTTTTCATGTTGGGATGTCTGACTTTTTCTTATGGATCTCTAAGAGATTTTATGTACTCTGGATTCAGGCCCTTTGTCTATCATATGTGTTACAAATACCCATGGCTCTCCTTTTATTCTCCCTTTCTCCCCTTTTTTCCTGTTACTCTCTTATTTGTGTCTTTTGATACAGAAATTCTTAATTTTAATATGATTCTATTTGTAAATCTTTTTTCTTTGAATCATAAAAAATCTTTCATGTGATCGTAAAGATACAACCCTATATTACTTTTATAAACTTTATTGGTTTGCCACGAACATGAAGGTCTATGATCCCTGCAGAACTTATTTTTGGTGTACAACAGGAGGGTAGAGGTTAAGAATTAAGCCCTGTCCCATTGCCTATCCAGTTACCACAGCTCCATTATTAGAGCACACATTCTTAATTTTCTTCAGTGCCATTGTCAGTAAATGAAGTGTCATTAATCTTGTTATTAAATTAAGTGTCCATGTGCGTGTGGATCTGTTTGTAGACTTTCTGTTCTGTTCCACTCATCTAGTTCTATATCCTTATCCAGGGACTACACCATGATAGTCTTATTCAAGGTCTTGATGGTTGATACAGTGAGTCTTCCTATCTTTTTCTTTTTATCAAGAATAGCTTGACTATTCTTTGATATTTTTGCATTCTGCTAAAGATTTTAGAATCAGCTTGTCAAATCCCCAAAAACCTGAAGAGGCAAGAAAGAAGAAAGAGAGGGAGGGAGAGAAATCTGCTGTGATTTTCATTAGAGATTTGATTGGATCTATACATCAACATGGAGAGAATAGAACTCTTATAATATTGAGGCTTCCAATCTCTTTATTTAGATATTCCTTAACTTCTCTAACAAAGTGTATAGTTTTCTCTGTCAAAATATTGCATACCTATTTTAAAATTTATGCCTACATGCTTGATGTAGATCCTACTATAAGTGATATCTTTTTCATTTTCTGTTTGTTGTGTTATACAGGATTTTTGTCGACTGATATGGAGTCTAAGAACCTTGCTAAATTCTCATATTAATTCTAATCCTTTAATCTGTTTATTATCTTGGATTTTCTGTGTATACATAATCAATATTGGCTTTTATATGTCCATCTTGTAACTGAGCACCTTCCTGACTTTTCTTATTGGTTCTAGTAATATGAGTATTAAGGTTTCGGGGTTTTCTAGGTTAAAAATCATATTAACATAATTATGAGTGTTCTGTTTCTGCCGGGAGAAGCAGTATTGGGTGGCTGTTAGGTACAGGGAATCTGGAATCAGACCACCCGAGTTTGCATCCCAGCCTCATGACTTACTATGTAGCCTTAAGGAAATTGCTTACTCCTCTGTCATTCAGTATCATTACTTGCAGACTACCTCTGAGGTTGACTGTAAAAATTAAATGAGTTAATACCTATCAAATAATGCCTATCAAATAATGAGCACTCAGTTTATGTAGACTTTTTTCATTTTACCAGTCTCATTCCTTTCTAAATTTTCACTTGTTTTTTTTTCTTTTTCTTTTCTTTTCTTTTTTCTTTTTTTTTCTTTTTTTTTTTTTTTTGCATTGACAACTTTCCAGCATAATATTGAACAGTAGTGGTGCCTTCATGCCTCTCCTGAAACTGAACTCCTTGAAATATTTCTTTCTTTTTCTTGTTGTTGTAGGCATAATTGTTTTCTTTTTTATCTGTTTCACATATATGAAGTCATCTTTGGCTGGACTTACGAATCTGACATTTGACTCTGGAAGAGGAAGATCCTTTTTCAGAGGATTTTGTTTTCCAACTCTTTACTTCACATACTGATGTGAAACATTAATAATGGAATTATTTGTTTTTAAACATCACTGAGATCCTGTTGCAAAAAGAGGCATCAACTGTCCTACCTTCTTACAGAGTCACTGCCACAGCCTTTCCAAAGAGGTGATGTTTGTTAACATAGTGATACTCCTTTGGATGTTTGGGATGAGTTCAAGGGTATTCATAGCCACATGGGGCTGCTGACCTGTTCTTTTCTAGGACAGTATAACTTTCTTGAGCTTTTAATTTTGATTGTATTCCAAGTAACCTAGAGTATGCATTCCATTATTTTTCTTTCCATAAAGAGTCTACAGGTAACACTTTCCTGAGTTAGCACTGGCTGAGGATACCTCCCTATGGGAAAGACCGCCTGAACTGCAGAAATTCTAGCATTACAACCTCTGTGTCCATTTTGCTCTTAATTCCCTCCAACGCTGTGTGGTTTTCTCCTGTAAGTTTCTTCCTCATCTCATTCTTACTGTTTGTATTACACACTATTACTTAGGGAGTTCTGTTTTCTTCATCATTTCCCGTTCCTGTTGCTTAAAAACAACTCTTTTGGCGTCATCTTGAGATACCACCTGATTCTCTAAACTATTCTTGAAGTTTCTGTAAGATGTTTTCAGAAGAATTTCCTCTGATTCATTCTGAGATGAGAAAACGCCAGTCAGGGCTAGTGCCGTCAACAAAAAAAGGTTGTGTGTTTTCCTTATGACCTCATTTCTGGGGGTCGGTGCACTCACACTCTTGTCCCTGCACTGAGCGGCCAACGCATCTCCCCCAGCTCCTCCTGCCGAGCCAGCTTTCCCTTAGTTTGGCCCTACTGGACTGTCAAGGATTCGTGGCCTGCGAGCACCTCCGGGCCCCGGACAAGCTGGTCCCAGGGACTAGATGCATCGGTCCCCACGCACTGCTCGCCAAAGCTTGCCCCGCGTTCACCGAGAGCACGTTTTGGAAACTGAGCCTTCCACGCTGTGGTCTGCCCCTGCTGCTGTTTCTCTTCTACCCCCCAACCCTCATTTTTTTTTTTCCTAATTATTTTCTGAGAGTTGCAGTTCTCAATTAGTAAGTGGGTAGGAGTGGGAGGAACATTGGCTGGTTCAGCAGAGACCTACCAAGACAAGCGACAGCTGCTTAATTTGAATTGCTGAGCTGCTGGAGGACTTAGGTGCTATGTTTTCAATTCAGATATTATTTTTCAACCCAGTTCCATTGGCCTTGTGTTTGAGGGGCAAATGCCTCAGAGATGCCCTCACACAGGTTGACAGAGGTCCTAGTTTTCAGTTTGGTGAGTTTTATCCTCTGGGTTTTTGAGATGATTTTAAATGGGAAGTTAGGAAAGGCTTTGCTGGCTGTCCTCACCATTTCTACCCAGAATTAGATATTTGTCTTAGCAATTCACAACTTCCTGGATAGCTTGCAGGACATGCAGCTATTGCCATAGAAGGAGAGATCTTTCTTTGGGCACCTGAGTGGCTCAGTCATTAAGCATCTGACTCAGGTCATGGTCTCATGGTTCCTGAGTTCAAGTCTCGCTTTGGATGAACTCAAGCCCCCCTTTGGGTGAGCCCTGCTTCTCTCTTTCTCTCTCTCTCTCCCTCTCTCCGCCCCTCTGTCACTTACACTCTTACTTTCTCTCAAAAAACAAAAAAATCTCTCTTTGCCAGACTTCAGCATAGGCAGAATTAATAACCAGAAATTGTCATTTCAAAGGCTGAGTGCCCCGAAAGACTTATGCTAATAAGCAGATAGGAAGCAAAAGCCCCCGGACTAGAAGTGAGGACATCTGGGTTCTTGGGACTCTGTCAGGGACTAGCTGTGGCCAGTCCTGGGCTACTCAAGGCACCTCTAAACACCTCAGACTCCTATACCCAAAATAAAAGATTGGACCAAATGGCCTCCAACATCCTGCCTTTCTGAGACTCGGGGATTTTCCAACTGTCCTGGAACATCTGCTTTCAGCAGCCCGTCCCTTCTGCGCTCTGAGCCACTGCTGAAAGGGAAGCAGAGGCTGAAGGCGCATCTGCACTCGTGTGCAAAGCTCCAGCTGTGGGCGAACATGCTGGGGGGCGCGGGCAGCGGGAGGAGCGCCGGACAGCATGTGGTGCCCAGGTCTGGTGCCCTCTTGGGAGATTCGCCCTCTGCAGCCACCCCGGGCCTTTTTCTGGCTCTGCCTCTTCTTAAAGTTGTCAGGCATCCAAGGCCTCCCATTTCCCGAGCCCTCTTCTGTGACTTTGTATTGACAGTAAAAATAAAGACAGGAAATAAAATTTGTTTTCTTCAGGGAATGTCTCTGAAGCACAGAAACAGAACAGCGGCTGGCTGGCTGCCTTTTATTTGACAATAAATGGACATCGGGGAGCTCTGTAAGGTTTGTCAGGACCAGCCTGCTTAGATTCCCCCCCCCCCCTCACCTCCAATAGCCAAGCAAAGGCGGGGCAGGACACAGACGAGGAGCGGAGATGTATCATCCATCATCCATGTTGTCCAGCTGGGAAGAGGGGACTGCAGGGTTACGTGGATGGCAGAAGTTTGCCCTGTGGCGGAAGTGAAGCGTGAGGTGTGGCTCAGGCGCTCTGGGGCGACTCCGAGCCTCCCGGGGCTGCTGGCATCTCTGCACTTTGGATATGACCCCCTTCCGGTGTCTCCAGAGTGAGGGATATATGCGTGTGCGCCCCCCCCCGCCCCGTGCTCCCTCGATTTTTCCCCCTCCTCTCTGCTCTCTCTCCCCTTTCCCTGCCGCTGCCCCAGCCCCAGCCCAATTCTGCGCCAACCAGCCAGGCGGCAGCTCTGTCACTGCCATGTACGCTCTTGTGCCACCAGGAGCGCCACCAGGAGCGCCACCCGGAGCGACTCGCCGAGGCTGTCCCAGATGGTCTGGCAAATGGTGTAGAGGTTTTTCCCACCAGGGCTTTGTCCGCGCTCCCGGAAGGGAAGGAAGGAAGGATGAAGCCCAACAACCAAGAACGACTCCAAGCCCATCGATGTGGTGCGCCCTCCCCGTCTCTGCTCTTGCCCCCCCCCCCGTTCCCCCCTCAACGGCTGTGGGTCCGGAGGTCCCAGGCTCCACTGGCGTCTGTTCTGAGGAAAGCCAGCTGCCAACCCGGAGACAGCGCCATTACGTTTCCCGTCTTATTCAGGCCAGAGACACTTGCAGAAACCAAAGCGACGTGGAGGTTGAGCTCTCAGGGGCCAAGTTCACTGCACTGCACATAGTAATCTGGCCTTTGATAATAAGGTCAGGAATCTGAGAGAAACGGAAAACTGCAGTTTAGCTGCAAACTATAACTTGCAAGTTTTCTTTATTTTTATTTTTTGATGTCTATTTATTTTTGAGAGAGAGAGAGAGAGAGAGACAGAGTGCGAGCAGGGGAGGAACAGAGAGAGACGGAGACCCAGAATCTGAAGCAGGCTCCAGGCTCTGAGCCGTTAGCACAGAGCCCAATGGGGGGCTAGAACTCATGAACTGTGAGATCATGACCTGAGCCAGAATTGGATGTTTAACCTCCCAAGCCACTCATGCACCCCTAGAGCTTCCAAATTTTAGATAGCACAAGGTAATTAAATAATGATTTGAAAAGATCGTGTCTCTTGCAGCCCTTCCCCCTTCATCAAGCCCTCCCACCTCCCAGGTGGGCGATCAGTGCCCCTGACAGCCCTGGTCCTCAGGGGCCGATGCTTAGAGCTGGAGCCCTAGGTCCTGTGTGTCAGTCCCCTCAGCGCCATGTCCGTGTAGCAGTGCACCAGCACAGAATTCCCATGCTGCCGGAGGAGCCTGCATTTGCTAAGATTTATCAGCAACGGGGCTTCCTAACAGTAAATATGGACTATCAGAGTATGCAACTCCTCTCTTCCTGCTTCCCTATTTGGATGCAGGGGATCCTGTTATTGCTTTAAAAGCTCGGGAATATGCAGATTCATTCCAGAGGAAGGGCACCCTCTCGGACACCGTCACCTCTTCCGTGGGCTTGCTCTTCTGTCAGGACTGAAGGGCCATCTCTGCAGAGCGGGGAAGGAAAGGGAGTTCATATCGCTTCCCCTTACCTCAACACCCCACAGCTTTCTCTGCCTGACCGACATAGTTCACTTAACATAGTTCTTTCTAGCACTATCTATGTCTTTGCAAATGGCAACTTTTCACTTTTTTATGACTGAGTAATTGTGTGTGTGTGTGTGTGTGTGTGTGTGTGTGTGTGTGTGTGTACACACGTTCTTTATTCATCAGTTGATGGACAGTTGGGTTTTTTCCATAATTTGGCTATCGTAGATAAATCTGCTATAAACCTCAGGGTGCATTTATCCCTTTGAATTAGTATTTTTGTATTCTTTGGGCAAATACCTCATAGCACAATTGCGGGACCCTAGGGTAGTTCTATTTTAACTTCTTGAGGACCCTCCATACTGTCTCCAGAGTGGCTGCACCAGTTTGCATTCCCAGCAGCAGTGCAGGATTCCCCTTTCTCCATGTCCCCACCAACCTCTTGTCTTCTGTGTTGTTGATTTTAGCCATGCTGCCAGGTGTGAGATGGGATCTCATTGCAGTTTGCATGAGATTTGCATTTCCCCGACCTTCAGTGATGTTGAGCATCTTTTCGTGTGTCTGATTTCACTTGTATGTGGGAATCAAGAAATGAAGCAAATGAGCAAAGGGACAGAGACAGGGAAGGAGGCAAACCAAGAAACAGACTCAACTATAGAGAACTGGTGGTCACCGGAGGGGAGGTGGGAGGGTGAAGAGTTAAATAAGTGATGGGGATTAAGGAGTGCGCTGTTGTGATGAGCATGGGTGGTGTATGGAATTGGTGAATCGCTATATTGTGCACCTGAAGCTAAGATTACATGGTATGTTAACTAGGATTCAAATAAAAACTTTAAAAAAATCCTCGGTCTCAAAACTAGGTTAGGGCTATAAATATGAACGTACTTTTGTAATTGGTTTTTCCGGTACAACCCAGCTAATCTTTCTGGCCCAGCGCTCCGGCACTGGTGTGGGCCTTCCGTGCCTGAGAGGGGCCACGCTCCCACTTTGCCCTTGAAAGAGGGCAGCTGCCAGCTCTCCAGCTGAAAGACAGCAGCGGTTCTCCTTAGCATATTTTCCAAACCCATATACGTGGAGGTGAAGTGACCTCTGACAAATGTGCGCGCGCGCACACACACACACACACACACACACACACACACACATACACACACCGTGACTCCCTCCCCGCCCTGCCCCCCACCCTGTGCCCCGGCAATATCACATTGAACTACGGAGGGAAAGTATTTACTGAATGCGAGGAGAATATGGCACTTCTGCATTATTTATGAGGGGCTAACAATACCCATCATATGTAGAATGTATTTGGACATAAATTAGTGATGTTAGGAAACACCAGTGGTCCCAAACCTATTAGGTTGTCTCACACATGTATGAAAACACATCACAGCCTTACCTTTTCTGCGAGGCTGGGAATTGGCCATGAGACAACCTCACAATGAAAACAAATCTCTTTAACCTTTTATTTGCCACTAGCCCCCTGGGCAGTTCATCTACCATCTAGTAAATCTTGGGAAATCATTTCAAATTATGAGTTCTTAACCTTATCTTCTTATATACCTTTTCTCTTCTTTCCCTATGAAAGGAGAAAGACTTTACATTTGTTAAGCACCTACTATGTGCCAGGTGTCACAGTTCACGTCTTGGTGTCTGGAGAGATGGGCATTAGTATCCCCATTTTATAGACTAGGGAACTGAGGCTCAAGGTCATGCAACTGACAACCAGGTCTCAATTTCAAGCTGACTCGTCTTCTCCTACATTTGACTTTCCCTGGGCAGGAAGGCAAAGGTTTTTCTTGGCTTCTGTATCTGTCACCACCATAATGCTATGTGGCACAGAACCGTAAAACCAGTGGCATAAAGCCATAAACATTTATTTTTGCTCAGGAGTCTCTGCCCCACTGAGCCATGCTGCTGCTCCAAGCACTTGGGTGGTCCCAGCTGGGCTCACTCATGCACCTGCAGTCAGCTGCTGGGGCCACCAGGGTCGGCTGGCCCCAGCTTGCCTGTGCCTGTCACATGGCAGCCAGGCAGGGTTCTAAGGACTGAGCAAAACACATGCTCCTTGAGGTCTGGGCTCAGAACTGCCACATTCGTTTGGCTAAAGCAAATCATCCGGCGAGCCCAGATGCCCAGGAAAGACAGGCAACAGCATCCTGTGCTGGGAGGAGCTAGCGTCACGTTGCAGTGGGCGTAGATATTGGGAAGGGAAGAATTGGGGCCAATTTTGCAATTAGTCTGCCTCAGTTCCCACTGTGGGGCTGCTCTGCCCCCTCGGGGGCACCTGCTTCCTGTAAGCCTTCCCCACCCCAAAGTCTGCTTTAGGAGCCTCTCCTCATTCATACTAAGGGACAGGACAACGCTGCTGTGCAGAATTTAAAATGACTCCCTTCCCAAGAGGAAGAAGGGCAGTCAGTCTGGCAGGGGTTAAGTCTTCAACCCATTTGATTAAGCTAAAGCAGGTGCCTGGAATGAGCCAGCAGGCAGGGGACATTCTGGGGCAGTGGGGACAGAACTTCCAAGGCTCTTAAAAAGCACACAGCTAGATCCTTTTCCACCTATGCCTGAGATGGTTGCTTCATTGCGGATTCCCCTTTGGAAGTGGCTCCCCCTTGCTCAGCCCCAAGCATCATGTTTTGCTGGTGGAGCCAGGATTCCCCTCCTCTCCAGGAACTGGGCAGCTCACCTTCCCACTGGCCTCTACAAGGGCCTCTCCAGCCCGTGTGCTTGTGGTTTCCGGGGAGGAAGGCTGGAAGGACAAATGCATTTCCGCAGGGCTCCAGGGCCAGCCGGGCCTACAGGGGAAGTGATGTGGGACGGCGGGCAGGTGCTGGAGCAGAGGTGGCAGGCACAGCCGGATTTCTGGGGGACAGGGACGGGCCAGGCCAGGAAGCTCATGAGAAAGAAACAACACTTGGAGAGGCAACTGGAGAGACAGGAGTTTAAAAATCCTTATCTCTTGGGGCGCCTAGGTGGCTCTGTTGAGCATCCAACTTTGGCTCAGGTCATGATGTCACAGTTCTTGGGTTCGAGCCCCGCATCGGGCTCAGAGCCTGGAACCTGTTTCCGATTCTGTGTGTCCCTCTCTCTCTGCCCCTCCCCTGCTCATGATCTGTCTCTCAAAAATAAATGTTAAAAAAAAAAATTTTAAATCCTTATCTCTGAAAGAGCAGAGGTAAGAGGAGCAGCCCTGCACACCCTGGAGACCAAATCAGGCCACACCTACCCTGCTCACTCACACTTCGTGCCTGCCCGGGCCACCTTCCACCAGCAGATAACTCATGAGCATCCCCTGGGACCCTTGCGAAGTCGTCCCCAAGGCCAAACCCTGAAGCTTCTAGTCTGGGAAGGCAGAGAAGTTCCTGATTCCACTTTTCACTAGGTATGTGCCATAAATATCCCCCAAAGAGGTGCCTGCCCAACTTGGGACTTTCCAGGCAAAACGGATTGTGTATAGGAACACAATTGTGTATATTAAGCTTGCAAAATTTCCATAATCCTTCTGACCTCCAGAGAGGAGATGGACAGGCGACGTCACTGAGAAAGACAGCATTTGCCTTTGGTTGGTACAAGGTGGAGGGAGAGGCCCAGGAGGCCTCATACATCGTGAAGCAGGGAAGGCCCTGGGCAGCCATGTCCGGTCCAGCGAGCACCGGGAGAGGAGGTGCAGGGAGGCCCAGGGACCACACCATGTCACACAGCCGGAGGGGGGGCAGGGCTGGGCTTTGTGCTTAGGTGGGGGGTGGGGGGGGCTGCCACGCCCTCATCTGTCTCTGTCTCCTCCCCTCGGCTGCTCAAGGAAAATAAAAGTGCGTCTCAGGTTTTGGGACTGTAACTCATTTCCATGAGATGCTTCCTGTCCACTGAGGCTGGTATACTGGAGCCCAAAGAACCTTCTGGCACAAATTCTATAGCAGACCGTCAGGCTGAATTCCCCAAAGAGCGTTCCAGCCTAAACAGAAGGGGTTGCTTAACAGGGGCCTGAATTCACGGGACCACCCCCTCCCCAGTGTGAGAAGTGTCAGCTCTGGAGCCAGTGGCCGAGGGGTCCTATCCGGTGTTGGGTTTCTCTTCCTTCACGCCTTGAAGAGCTGAAGCCACCGCCCCTGAGGGACCAGGTGTCAAGGTGAAGTGTGGTTCCAGGATGACCATGGCCTGTGTCGGCCTCACGGAACTGAGTCCCTGCCCCCCTACTCTACATACACACACACTCATGCAGCTGAGGTCACTCGCCTGGGACACCAGGCCCTGCCAGGAGAGGATGAAAGGGAAAAGAAGCAGGCGGCCAGCCTCAGGCAGGTGGGAGCCCTGGACCTGCCCCTTCTTTGCTTCTCCCTACCACTCCCTTCCCCTCCGCACAGAGGCCCTAGCTTCCAACAGCCCTCCGTCCCTCAGCATGCAAATGCCGAGAGACCTTTGTCACAGTAAGGGAAGTTAGTGGTGGGTGAAAACAAACTTTTCTGTTGGGAGATACTGTGTGGTACTGACCTTTGTGGCACCAGGGCCCCTCCTCCACTAGGAAAGAAAGGAAAGCACAGATGATTCAGGGCCTTTCTTGGCCTCTTTAATTTTTTTTTAAGTACTTATTTTGAGAGAGAGAGAGAGAGAGAGAGAGAGAGAGAGAGAGAATGTGAGAGCATGCACCTAGGGGAGGAGCAGAGAGAGGAAGAGAGAGAATCCCGATCAGGCTCCATGTTGTCAGTGCAGAACCTGACCCGGGGCTCAAACCCACCAACCATGAGATCATGACCTGAACCGAAATCAAGAGTCAAACACTTAACCAACTGAGCCAACCAGGTGCCCGTTGGCTTCCTTAATCATCTTTATCCCTGGTATTGACCCCCACCGTCTTACCTTTGAGCCCCCTTCTGGTGTGAATCACCTCTGGCTTTGTAACCTTGCTGCATGTCCTGATCACACACGTTGGTGTCCGTGTGACCAACCCCTGGCGTGACCCTCACCCCCACCTTGGTTTTCTTCTAGAAGAGGGAGTAGCAGCAGGAGCCTGGGCTAACCTCCGACTTTCCAGAACTAGGAGACTCCACACACCCTCCCCGCTGTTGAGCACCTGTCCATTGGGTTTCTAACACGTTCCTGGGTCACAGGGAGCTACGTGGCTCTCGCCTAGCTGTTTAGAAATGGGTATTTGGGGTAGTGTAGTATGTTCACACCAAAGCCATTTACACTCTACTTGTGCCTGTGGGGACAGCGGGCTTCACACCTCATCCCAGCTCCAGGCATCATTTGGGCTTCGATTTGCAAAGCACGTGTTCTCCCTCTTGCTTTCGGTTCCCTTCAGCTCCAGATCAACTGCTTCTGTAAGAATTGTGGGGTGAGTGCTGTTCGTGCTGTGTTTGTTATTTCTGTAACTGTCGGGGTTGGAAAGCAAATCTCTTTGAAATGTAAGAACTAAATAACATGGCCCCCCAAAAGAAGTGTGGGATACCAGGCACCGAGTGTAAGGACTCTGAGCAGGTTATGGACCTACTGCCTCAGTATTTTGGGGTTTTGGACTTGCCGTCATTTGCAGACCACAGGCTACATCTCTGCGTGGGTTGGTGTGGACTCTGGTGGGTTTGGAAAGCTGTGGAAAGGCACGTGCAGGATCTGTTAATCTGTTTTTTCCCTACGTTTGCTGAACATTGTGCCTTGAACATTTGTGTCTTCAAGTGTGTGTGTGGACGCACACATGTGTGTGTCTAACCAAATATAATCTGACAGGCCAACGTGGAACTGCACCAACATTGTCTAAACACCCTATTAAAAGTACAAATAAAGCATTATGTGAAGAATAATCAATATTGGTAGGAAAATTGAGGGATGTACGGTTAATCCAAAAGAGCGTGAATCGACAAAGGACCTCAGCCAGTGTTTGTAGAGCATATTTGCCCAGATTTTGTTATCAGGAGATTACCATGCACCACTGTTTACTCAGAATCCTCCCGATGAAGGCTGGGCGCCAGGAGTCCCAGGAGGCTGTGGCAGGGACAAGTCTGGGACCTGAAGTGGCAGCGTGGTCAAGCATGCTGGCCCCCGTGTCTCAGAGGGGCCCAAGGAGGTCTGTAAATGCACAGATTCCAGAACCCTGCCCCACACGGTGAAAATCAGAATCTCTGGGGCTGGGGCCCAAAGACTGCCCTGCAGACAGAGCCCCCTCTTAGGGGCCAATGTCACGGACGATGTTTCTGTAAAGGAGAAAGATAGAGAGCTGGAAGATGGGACTCTCACCCTGGGCTTGTGGCAGACTTGGGTTGGTACCCGAAGCCAGTCGCTTACTCCCTCTAGGTCTCAATTCATTTCATTTTAAAATGGAAATCATTTGGCCGTTTTACCTACCTCAGGATTACTGGGGAAAGGGCGGTGAGAGGGAGGGTGAGGAGCCCTTCCACATGCTCTCCTGGGTCTCTGCAGAGGGCAGGGTCCTTACTTCCACCAGATGAGAAGCACAGGCTCTGCTACGTGAAGCAGTCTGCCGAGGCCCCGAGGCCCCGGAGGTGAAGGAGCCCGGCTTTGAATCCAGGCATGTCTGGTTCCAGAGCTTTCCTTTCCATCAGGGTGCTCCTCTGAGATTTTAGAAATCGGGCATGTGCTTGGCAGTCAGCTGAGGCTTGTGAATCGGAGGCATTCACCTGGGAGCTCATTAGAAATGCAGGTTCTCAGGCCCCGCCCCAGGCCGACTGCATTGGAATGAGCTCTCCAATGATTCCTGAGCCCTGTTGAGGAAGACTTGAGACTGGACAAGAGAGAGTAAGTCTGAAGGTAACGGTATGGCAAACAAACATGTAAGAGCCTCACAGGATGAGCAAGGCGGCCACCTTTACTGGGAAGCTCCCGTGAGAAGTGAGCAGGCATGGACCTTTCTGTCTGAGCTTCCGTTGCCAGGGAAGTGTGCCTTAGCTAGGAAAGTCTGAGCCTCCAAGAGAATGGGTTTTAAGATGGAAACATGCTTTTTATAGGTGTGTGTGTGTATACTTTTCAAAGAGAACATGATTTCTTATATTTTTAAAAAGAAAGAAGAAGAATGGGGTGCCTGGCTGGCTCAGTCGGTTAAGCGTCTGACTTCGGCTCAGGTCATGATCTCACAGTTTGTGGGTTCAAGCCCTGCGTCGGGCTCTGTGCTGACAGCTCACATCCTGGAGCCTGCTTTAGATTCTGTGTCTTCTTCTCTCCCTGCCCCTTCCCCACTCATGCTCTGTTTCTCTCGGTATCAATAATAAATAAACATTAAAAATTTAAAAAAAAGAAGAAAAAAAGGAAGATAGCATTTAGCAAAGTGTCATCACTTTTCATGTATTTCAGAAGTGACTCCTTTATAGCAGATAGTACCCACCAGGGAGGATGGTCGGTTAGGTGGGGGGCCTGGGGGGGGGGGTAGTTCAGGGTCTTGAAGATCTCTAGGCATGCTGGTCCTCAGGTTAAATCCTAAGACCCACCGGTTTGAAGGATGCTCCCCCGATGCTCATACTGCATCGGCTCCTCGGAGCAGGAGGCAGAGCCCTGACCCAGGGCTCAGAAGCGAAACTGACAAACCCTGACGTCGCGGGGTGTGGGAAAACACCCAGAACTTCTAGCTCTAGGGGTGAGTGTCAGCCCAGTGCACAGAAGTTCTCAATCTGGGGCCAGGTCTCATGTTTCAATTCCTGATTCATATGCACTGTGTTGTTGAACCCTTACAAGTCACTTTTCTGAGACCAAATCCATCTGTGAAATGTGCAAATCCCCTGGAAAAATCTGAGCACCACTCATCAGCACACCAACCCTTCCTTTACCCCCGTGGCTCCAAAAAGAGCCATTTGGGAATATTGCACAGACTTGCTCCCTGCCTTCTAGGAATCTGTAGGGGAAGGCAGACGTGGGGACCTACATTAATATCCTCCCGAGTCTGGGCTGCTTCCGACACCCTCTGCCCTGGTCTTCTTGCACTTGCTTCACTTCAAATTACCCAAACTGGAGTTGGCCAAACCAACGTTGTTGTTTTTTCTTCTCTCCAGTCTTTCCCTCGGTGTTTTGTTGTTGTTTTGTGTGCCCTTAATTTCCCAAGAGCCTGCAGGAAGGGGGACGGTACCATCATTCTGTTACTTCTAATGTCGTTAACAATTTTTTGAATCACATGAGTAGAAGCTTTGATTTTAAGAAATTATGCACTTTTAAATTTTGACTCCAGAAAGCCATTTCAGCTCAGCGGAATCTGAAAGAGGAAATGCCCCCCCAGGGTTTCCCTGCCCCACCCCCCTACCCGACCACCCTTGGACATGGAGTCAATCATTGCTCCCTTCACGGTGCCTGAGAGGAGAAGGGTGCTGGGAGGCAGGGGGTAAAAAAGAAAGCAATCACAATTGGTTTAAAACCAGACTGTGGAAAACAGGCCTGCCGCTCTCCCCCACCTCCCCTCCCCCCACTGCCTGGTGCCTTCCATCACCGGGAGATGAACTGGGAAGGCTGGTTATTGACAGCCGAGCAATTTCCACAATAAAGTTTAACGGTTTACATCCCCTTGTACGACTTTGTCAATGTTTTCCATGGATCACCTTCTCGGGCGCTGGTCCTCACACTCCATACTGACTCGCTCCTTCTTCTCTTTCCCTTCAAGCGTGCAAACGCAAAGAGCAAGAACCAAACAAAGACAGGAACAATTCCCAGAAGAAATCGCGCCTGGTGTTCACTGACCTCCAACGCAGAACACTCTTTGCCATCTTCAAGGAGAACAAACGCCCGTCCAAAGAGATGCAGATCACCATTTCCCAGCAGCTGGGCCTGGAGCTGACCACCGTCAGCAACTTCTTCATGAATGCGCGGCGCCGCAGCCTGGAGAAGTGGCAGGATGATCTGAGCACAGGGGGCTCCTCGTCCACCTCCAGCACTTGTACCAAAGCGTGAGGGACGGACTCTCGGCTGGGCGCAGGTCACCTCCCCATGAGGACAGCCAACACCGGAAGAAAACACAAAGGAAGAAGACACCGGATTCTTAGCTGGGGCCCTTCACTGGTGATTTGAAAGCACAATTCTCTTGAAAAGAAACTTCTATTCTAGCTGTAATCATAGGCCAGGTGTTCCTTTTTGTTTTGTTTTATAATGGTTATGGAGTCCAAGTGCAAGCTGAAAATGAATCTCTTTGAACCGGACACTGTCCTCCAAGCATGCTAAGCGGCCCAGAAACCCAAATGGGGGCCTTCCTGGGGCGAGTTCATTTCAGTGCGGTGTCAGCCAAGCTCAGGGTCACTTCAAATGTGACCGGTCTCACTCTGGGGCCTGTTTCAGTCAGGGGTCCCCGGTGTCCCAGTGAGAATTGGCCTGTGGAAGGATTCTGAGTTTGGGCTTCCAAGACGCCACAATCAGAGATGATTCTGGCCACAAGAATGACCTCATTTGCTTTCCGAGTGCTTGGGCTCAGCGTATCACAGTATACCAAAGTTCACAGCCATAACATAAAAGAAACCCCATCAGAATGATAATTACTGAGCACAACTTTTAAATACAGAAATTAAAAAAAAAATAATCCAAGGACCTGTTTTTCCAACTCAGGCATCATTCCATTGAATGGTTTAGAAAGCTTTAAGTTGATCCAGTTCACAATTTCCTTTTCCTTACCTCCTGGAAATCTCACGTGGTCTTGGATGCATCAACAAACAAAAAAATTCAGTTCTCTCGAGCTCGAGCTCAACGTATCAAGCACAACGTAGATAAACAGAGAAGTAAGGAAGGTTCTGGATTCACCGCATCTGGATTTTCAAGACGCTGATTGTGAAGTCATGAGGGAACCGTTGGGGGAATGGCTTCAAGCACATTTTGCTACAAATTCTGTTTGTACACAATGCAGACACGCACACTCAGGAGGCCAATTTAACCGTTAGTGGTACATGGAGCAAATGCAGCATTTTAAAAGATCTAGATTCTTTTAGATCATTAAGGTTCCTTCTCAGTTATTAGTCATCAGGTTCCTCCTGTTGTGCACTGTAAGCACCACGTAATTCATTCTCTTTCAGATTTCAGTTGTTTCCACATCCATCCCATTGGTAGGGACGTTTTTCAGTGTTTTCTAGCAAGAAGAAAAGAAGTAATTCAAACCACCATACGTGTTACTCATGAGGGTCATCTAGTCCCAAATCTCTTCCATTGTCAAATCATCCTTGCAAAAACAGCTGAATAAATCTGGAAAAGAAAAAAAAAACACAGCACACCAAAGAAGCAGAATACTGCAAACCAAAGACATTTATTACTTGCCATTTTCTAGCCTAAAAATACTGTGATTACTTTTAGAAATCAGAAAACCTCTGCAACTCCGAATGGCATTCAGCTCTTGCATTTGGCTCATCATCGGGCGAACCGGCTGGCCAAGCCACCCAGGGAGCGAGTGGCCTTGCCACTCTGGTTCCTGGCTGTCACCTTCCCAGGGCGATGGGAAGAGCGCCCACAGAACTCTGGGAGATTGCGAAGGTCACATGTGCATACTTACCAGTGAATGGCCCCAGGGGGGCCCCATGGGGGTGTTCAAAGCAAGCCAAACGCTGCAATGATTCTTTACAGACACTTGAGACTGACTTTTTTATGAATTACTTAATCGAAACCAAAGAAACTTTTTCTGCACCTACTTCTGCAACAAACAAAACTGTTCCATTAAAATGAATAAATAAATACGTAAATCAATGGAAATCACCACCACCAAGAAGGAAGCACGCCAGAAAAAAACAAAAACAAAAACAAAAAACAGCGAGACACACTGTGTTTAAACAGACCTCTTGGGACATTTTTTGGAAGCAGATTTTAAAGAAAGGGTTGAGACAAGACTAGAGCTAAGGAAAAGCCTCAGCGACTACTGCTTCATTTGACAACGCACGCGGTGATCTTAAGGTTGAAGATTGTCTTTAATTTGTGCCTATGCAGTTTTTCAAAAGAACACGGAACAGAGCAACAGAAACCTCAACAGCTACAATACCAAAGATGAGGATTTCTCACATCTTTTGTTTCAATTCATTATCTCCTCTTGTCTGGCTAAAATACTAATAGCGTCATTGATCTGTATAAAGGTAATCAATTTTGTTTCTGAGCAACCAAAGGAAAGGTCATTGATTTGATTTGATTGTTTCCCTTTAATTTTATTTTATGGCTTTCTACCCCAACACGGAATCTCTCAAAAGCCTCCATGGGCTCCAAGTTTAAGATGTTGGGATACTGAACTATTCTCTCTACTCCTCAGAGTACAGGGAATAATGTCACTTGAATGTCCTTTGCTTATCCCTTAGACTTGGTTCCTTCTATGTTCAGAGTCTCAGCATCAGGGGAGGGAAGGGGAGTGAGGGTCAGGGTTAGGGGTCTTGGTGACACATCCTCTCCTGAACCACAGAACCAAAGAGTTTATAGAGGAATCAACAGCCTCATGTTCATGTGATTGCTACATCATAATGGCTTCATTTGGGGGTGGGGGGAAACATGTAAAAATAATTGCCAGTTTCTACTTTTCTATTAGCTTTTTAAAAATCAGCTGTAAAGTTGCATTTCTAAAGAAAGATATATATATATAATATATGAATACATATATAGATTCAACTTGACATTGGTGATAACCCAAAATTATTGCTGTCCAAATCTATGTCTTGTGCTGGTCAAGTGCTTCATTTATTAAGCATTCAGTTCAGAATTTTGCTCATTTCTCATGTCATCCCAGAGTCCATCTTGCACTGTGGGTGATTTGGAATATTCAGATTTCTGTGGAAATTCCCAGGAAAGGTTGGAAGTCAAATTCAAGCATTTCAATATTTAACCTGTTAAGTGGATTCATGGTGCAAATGAGTTTTATGTATTTGGAGTCACCTCAGCCACGATCAAGGGAGGGCTGTCCATGAGACCTGGCCTGCAGGTGGGCCAGTGCGAGTGGTGGGCTCATCTTGTCACTGCTGGGAGGGCTCCGTGGGCCATTCCCACTGGCTGTGGAGATGAGGCCTGCCCAGAAATCTGTTCTCCAGGAGCTACCCTGCCCCGTCGGGGTGTTCCCAATCCCCTCAGTGAGCAGATCCACCAAAGGGGACTTCTCACAGGGGAGGGCCAACTCCTGTTGCAATGGGTTGATCAGGTTTCCTCAGGGTGGTAATTACCAATTTGTGTTGACAAGCCTGTGCGCACCCCCAGCGGGCGCTGGAGTGAGGCTGTGGTGCTGACTGGGGGCTTGTCTCCATCCTGGAAAGAAAACGTGAAGCAGGGTGCGGGGAGAATGCCAGAGTCCTGCCCCTGGGAGCCCCGTCGTCCACTGTGCCACCTCCTCGGTCCCGCCATGTGAACTTCCCTTTGCAGGGGCGGGCACCACGGAGCCATGAAGGAATGTGACTCTCCATGGCTTTTGTACCTCATCCTACCTCGGGATGTTCCGGGACTTTCCCCTGTATCCTTTTTGTCTCTTGCTTGTACCCCATTCCGTAGGGGAACACTCCGTATGGGTTGAGAAAAATGAATTTCAGCTTGGCTGTTTCTAGATGAAATCCTTGTGACTTGTGGCCAACATTCTGGAGGCTGGGTTGGGGACCAAGCCTGCTCGGTTTGGCTAGTGATCCTTCGGCGCACTAACCTCACCCTCTGGGTTCCAGCATCCTCTGACGAGGTCAATCAAAAGAGGCTGCCTCTGTGGCCTGAGATTTCAATACTGGTCAAACCTGGTGTAGCCACATGCACCCCTTTGGTGTTCCTGGTGACCCGAGGGAGGCGTCCTAGTGTAAAAAAGGCAAGAACTTCCCTCCAAGGACTTTCGTTAAATGTCCCAATGGGATAATGTCATACCAGAGAGAAGCACTTGCTTTTAAAAAATTGGTTACATACATATATAAATACATGAGTGTATTCATATATTTATGTATCAAAACTTTAAGCCCTACAGAATTTCAATTTGTAAAAAATCTGAAAGAAAAAAAACCCCTGCTAACTGAAAGGTAATGGAATTTGACTCAGTGGGTTTCCTCAAACATTTTAAAATTTACTTTAAGTTGATAATCTCAGAGAAGATAACCATTTGGACTTGGACTTATACTTTAGCGTCTGTTTCCTAACAACCCAAGAAAAATTCCAGGCATGCCTCAGCCATTAGCAGAACAGGGGACAGTATGAAGGGACAGTTCTGAACCCAAATTCACATTCTGAGGCAACCGAAGTCTAAAGGCTATTGAGTGGAAAACGACTTTTCTTTATTCCTGTAGGGAAATCGGCTCCCTCTTTTGTTTTCAACGGGATGCTGGTACCGGGGATAGGAGGTCTTCCATTCCAGGGAATTGTTTAAAAGAGCCAGCTTCTTTCTTTCTTAAGGAAAACGGCAACAACAATAAAAGCTCAACCCTGATATGTAAAGGCTTTTCCAAAATGTAAAACGGTAGATGGTACCACTCAAAGGTAGAGGAGAGAAATAGGAATGAAGGCTCCGGCATGGCTCTTTCTCTGGATAGATCGGAGCGCCACCTCTGCGTTTTTTTTCCCACAGGCTCTTGGCAATTGTGGGCTTAGGAGATTTAAGCTACTTTTCATTCTAAATAAAATGAAATCAAAACTAGGAAGGTAAATCTGATTCAACACATACAAATGTATGTATACATACATATCTGTATATGTATATATATGCATTTTTGTAATTCAAACAATTTCAGAGCCAAATAGAAATGCCTTTTAGATAAGCAATCCCTTCCTCTTACCTATGCCGGGCACCCACCTTTTAATGCCAATATATTAAAGCTGAACCAGTGTTTTAAAAAATCACTACCACCTGGTACAGGCAGGGACACTTTCCCACTTTTGAAAATGCTCCTGGAATTACTGAAGTGTCTGATTACCGTTACCAGAGGGTCATAACAATACACCTTTGTGGCGAACTCTGACTTTCAGGAGGTTTATAGCAGGAGTTTTTTTTAAATATGAAAAGAACAGCGAGTCCCGATGTTGTTGAAGCGTGATGGATTATATTAAAAAGCGGAGGAAAAGAGATGATCCGTGTGGGCAAGGTTGACCCTACGGCCCCAACACAAGTACTGTGAAAATAACAGTCATGATTCTTAACAGATCAGAGATGGTTTTTTGTTGTTGTTGCTGCGGAAGCTGTGTGATTCAGATCTGTTAGCCTAACCGGTGGGGGTGTGAGGACAAAATGATAGACAGGGGTGGTGTGCCTGGAACATTCCAATATTCACCTGCAAAAATGGTAGCTTAATAATTTTGTACACTTAGCTAAGACCAAGTCACCTGTAAAACAACAGGAGACCCTGGCTTTCAAATAAGGCCACAGAATCCTTCCTAAAGGAAGAAGTCCCATAAAGTAATGACGTTGGCTTAAAATATGGATGTCCCGATGCCTACTTTCTTCCCATAATTTCTTTCTTTCCAATGGGACAGGGAGGGGGGTTTGTTTTAGAAAGCCTCAGAATGTGTCATGAAATACAAAAATAATTACTAAAATAATATAAGGCCTTACATATGGGTAGACACAAAGCCTGTAATTGAGGCCAATGGGCTACTGCATGAATTCCACCGGGATCAGAAATGCTCATTGTTCTCCGATACCAAAATGACTCTGACAGTCTGAGGCAAGTTAAAGCTAGAACCCCAGATTTCCTTGTAGGGTTTTGAGTTTGGTTGACTGGAATTAACCAGCTAAAACCTCTGTAGTGGAGAAAACGTGTCTAGGAAAACACACATGGCTGAGGATCTGTTCATTCCATGCAAGCCTTCCACTTTAGACACTTCACAGAGCACAAACCTTGGTAGATGAGTTTGCCTAAAGCTCATGCAGTTCGTCAGCGTGGATGTATATGGATTTAGAGATATCTCTCGACACGCATCCCCAGAGCTGTCCTGAGAGCAACACATATGACGTCATGTTGCACAGATGTCTCCATACATATATACTGTCATCTGTCACAATAAATGAATTTAAATGATCATTTAACATCTACGTGAGCCTTCTACAATGTCCATTGCTTTATTTATTACAACAGTGAAAAACACTAGCGTGAAGGAAAGAAAAGTATCCCAGCATCCTCATGGTTGTATACCCGGAATTACTTTCATTTGGGCACATCCAAGATAAACTCAACTTTCAAGAAACCTTGGACATTGTTTAATCATCTGAGTAAGAATGGCACATATGCTTGATGACTTCGGTTGAATAGCTTTATTCTGGATCTCTCATAACTACGGCTAAATCCAAAGACCTGGAAAAAGACAAGAAAGAAAAAAAAAAGAAAAAAACAAAAAGAAAAAGAAAGAAAAAAATAGCAAAACAAAGTGCAAACTAAGAGGAGAGAAATGAGCTCTGGCTTCCAGGGTTGAGACAGTGTGCTGTGGTATCGTGGGGGCTGCACCGGCTACAGGGGGGAAGTGGGGATTTTTTTTCTTTGTGCTTGTCACATCTAAATGGTCTTTGTGAACGGGAAAGGGCTTGAGAAGTTATGATTTCCTGCTTTATTTTCGTTTAGACTTTCGAAAGAGGCTATCCATCTTGTCCATCAGAAGAATGAAGACGGTCAAAAGAAACTCTTCTCTCCCCCTCGTCTCTTTGGGTTACGACCCAACAAGTGATGTATCATTAATGTAATTAATTTATTTAAATTAGTTTCTAGCACACAAATGTGTAGGGTTGGGGTGATGATTTAATCATTTTACTTTGATTTTATGCCTTGTACTTATTTATCAATCTATAGACCAGAGATGCAAGCTTTCTCTTAGAATTCTCTTGAAAGGTAGTTTGCTTTCTAAAGCAGTGAAATTCTGTTACAGACAGGGAAGAAATACAGGTTACCCAGAAAAAAAAAAATAGGAAAAAAAATCAAGGTATTTTTCGTTCTTGAATTAACTCTGAAAATAGTTTAGATGATGATTATTAAATTATTTAATTTAAGTTTGCAGCCCCACCTGGTCCCCAGGAAAACTTCACCTTTTAACTATTGGGGCCCCTTAGAGCCTTCGTATCGTAACTTATTTATTTAACTTATTCAGCATCTGCAAAAGGTGCGCTGTATAGTTTATATTTTTTATTTAAACAAGAGAGAGCACTGCAGTTTGTTTGCTGTCAGAACAACAGAGCAAAGTGCGTGGACAAGCAATGCCGATTCAACCCGAACCTGTACGCTCAGACCCCACTTCACCAGCCTGGATTTCAGGGCTTCTTTGCAGAAACTGGAAAAGAGAAATTTTAAAAGATCGTAACAGCAAAAAAGAGGGAAACCCTTATGCTTAGCTGCTTCCAAGAATGAACTCTGCGTGTGTGTGTAAAACAACAAAACAAAAAAGGGAAAAACAAAAAAAGCCGAAAAAAAAGAAAAAAAAAGGAAAAACTTTCTATTTCTAGTGAGAACCAAAGAAGGCTACCTCACTGACTTTTTCCATTTGTAATTTTAATCGTGTTGATGACACCAAAGATACCAAAGATTTCTTTCTCTGTGCGGTCTGCATTTTGCTTGTGCTCTTTTATAATTTTAACTATTCTCTCTGACATATGGTATGTACGGCCACAGCTCAGATACCCCAAAGAAATAATGACCTATGTGACGGTGGCTGCTAATTTGGAAAGGGATATTTTCTGTGTTTCTCTCATTTGTTTGCTGTCCCCTGCACATGTTCAGATGCTGCTGTAATTGGATTCCTTAAATCCCAGTTTCAAATTGGTGAAGAAGGCTGGTTGGAAGCGGCCTTCAGTGCTAGCCATGACCTCTGTCCCCGCTTCAGAGCTGACGCAGTAAAGATTTCTAATTACCAAACCATAGAAATTCTAATGCTGAGGGAAGGAGCTGGAAGGGACCTTAGAGATCATTCGGTCCAACCCCCAGAGGCCTGGAGGAGTGAAATCGTTATCCAAGGGAAATAGCTGTCTAGAGGCAAAGCCCAGACAGGCCTCCCCGCCTCCGGTTCCAGGGCTGCACCCATTCCTTAGTGCTACCTCCACGTGAGATGGGCCACATGTTAATCCTGTAGCAATGAGTGGGGCCTGGGGCTTGTCACTTAACATTTTTACTCTGTGGAAGAAGCCACAGGTATCACAGCGTCTGTCTAGTTAGAATCTCATCATGACGTCACCTATGATCAGTTCCTTGTCAAGGTGGTCGGTCTTGCAATGTTAAAGCTCACAGAGGGGTTTTTACCCTGGCGTATGCCACTGATCCGTGTGACCACCGTTGAACCTCTGCATTACAAAATGTTGTAAATAGAAGCATTTAATTCAGTGAGAAGAGGAAGTTCATTCTTGGTCTGTTGAGTTTAATTATGATGCATATTTTTAGGTCATATTTATCAGAGAAGGGGAATCTGATCAGTGCACATGTGACACTGAAGGTGGTCCACCTTTGGCCTCTTCCTCTTGATTTGTAGGTTGTGTATATTTTGTTTCTAGGCCAGCCCTGCATGTATGAGAAGTTCAAGCCTTACATCCTTGGATCCTTAAGGATTATTCATTGTAAATGAAAGATGAGCCTACAACTTCAGAGGAATGGACAGGCCACTCTAAGAAACAATGACTTTAAGCTGCTTCTCTCTTCCTTTCTTCCTCACAAAATTAATTGGTCTTTTTAAATTTTCTTTTGGGTCCATTAAGTGATTAAATCACTATTAAGATCCATTCATCAGAGTGATTTGTATGTTAGCCGATGAATCATTCTCAGCTTTTGACCAAATGGATTTCAGACATACGCAAAGACCCACCTCTGGTCCGTATGGCTCTTTCCTGAGTGCTAGTATTTTGCACTTCACACAATATAGTTATCTTTGAGCTTTTAAAGAGACCACTGAGCAAAGAAGCTAAGAGGGGAAAAGACCAGTCAGTCCTTCTGTCCCATGCATCACAAGACTGTAGCTAGTAGAGGAATTTAGAAGGCAGACTCGCAGCCTAGAAGACACTCACCCTTTTCTGCAGTTTCCAATACAGATAGATGTGAACCTTCTCTCTTGTCCAGACAAGCTCCAAGCTCCTTCTTCCCCGTACAAGGCAAACTTGTAAGGCCTTCCTTCCATTTGGTTTTCTTCCCAAATTCCTAACAAAACTAGGATCCTCAGAAGGCCTGGGAGACATAAGAAGGAAGATCTGATGGCTGAGCAGCAGAGGGCTGCCCTAGAAGCAAACACCTCCTTCCCCAGCCTTCCTACCACCAAGGCCCCCCGCAAGAGGGAACCTAGAGAGCGCCACTGCAGCCTGAACACAGAAAACATCCCTGGGTTGGCAGACCCCTCCTCAGCAACCCCCACCCCCACCCCCAGCCTCATGCTTCACTTGCAAAGTGTGACATAACCACGGGACGAGTGCCTTGCTTGAACCAAAGCAACGATTTAGCCAGTCTGGACCTCTCTGTGCTTTTTTTAATCCTTCCTGTGAATACCTCAGCTTCAACTGGGCCTCCATACAGTAAATTGGTGGGCTTATTGTACTGTGGTGCTTTGCGACGCAACCCTGCAAAGAACAAGATTTGTACTAATACCAAAGGTTCTTTCTCTCTGTCTCCTTCTTCCGCCTCCCCCGTTCTTGTCCCTTTTCTAGTTCTTCATGGTTCCAAAGCTTTAATATGAACCTGGGCATGTTGGCAATGCAGACCGCGCAATTCCTTACCGAATTTTCTCAGATATACCTCATAGATAATAGTGTTTAGAGTAATGTTATTATAGCGTATGTAATAAATTATTCACTGTTTCTTTTGGTAACTGTGATTTAAAAAAAGAAAAAAGAAAAAAAAGCTTTATACGTTTTAGGTTGTGCTTTTGTAATAGACAAAAAGGTGCGCTTAAAAAAAAATGTTTGTTCTTTTTTTTTTTTCCCCTTTGGATTTTATTTATTCTGGATTGGGGAAAGTTGCAGAATGAGCCCAAAGTTTACAGTTTCATATTTTGCTGAAGAAACAATCTGTGTTCATTTGCTCTGTTGAAAAAAAAATTATTTTCTACATTTGTGCTACTTGGTCTGAACAATTAATTGTTCTGTGTTAACAGTGTAGTATTATAATTAGCAACTGCCAATCAGTGCTATAATTTTATGCATGAGGCTAAAACTTTAGCAGTGTGATGCATTGTGGTCTTAATAGCAACATTTTTCATTTTGAACTAGATCTTCCCCTTTGGTTCAATGGACTTTATTTATGCATGGGTGCCCATCGTTTGTTAGCAATTGTGGGACAGTTGTGTATACATTAAACTGTGAAAATGTACACAGTTCAGCCTCAGACATTGGTAATATTGCTTTTATTGGGAGATGTCTCACCTCAAAAATACCTTTACATCTGTTGGGATTTCAAAATGAATCAGATGGAGTCAAGTTCAAATTTTGTGAGAGAGGTCATTCCAAGTTTGAGTTACCGACTTGCATTCCACAAAGTGGGGTCCTCACAACCCAGCAGTATCGCTGTATTTGAGGGGGGCTTGGAAACAAGTGTTGAAAACCAACTCTGCATTTTTAATTTCCTCGAAAAGGAGTCACTTTGGCTTTATGCTCACCACCTCCGACCTAACTGGCCTGTGTATTTGGAGATGTGAATTCATCCAGCCCTAGCCTCTCCGGGATCTCTGCCTGGGAATGGCCACTTTCTGCTTGGTTTCTTCTGGTATTTTGTGGTCAGGTCCATTCTCGGTAGAAACTCAAATGGAGCCAAGATCAGCAGTTACTCTCTGGCTTTTTTAATCCATTCTCCTGGACAACCCCACCAACTATTTCAGTGATTTTGGCCAAAACGGCCATTCCCCAAAACACCACCTGTACAGCCAAATCATGCTTCTTGCCCCCAAGAGTCAGAGGTGACTCTGTTTCCTGCCCAACAATTTGATGTCCATCTTAAAGGGAGCGTAAGAAGTTTTGAAACTCAGTTTTGGAAAACCATCTTGGTTTAAACTCAAATTATCTGAGGCCTCTGTATCTCAAAAAGTATTTTACAGTGGCGGTGGGTTGGGCAGACTTGTTCTTTCTTACATATGGGGTCAGAAACTCATTTTCACGTTTCATACCTATTTCCCAAACCAATATGCTTGACGTTAAGCCAAACCAACTGCCAAGCACACTTTAGTCTGCATAGGAGAGTGCAGTTTGGGAAAGAGTGGTGGGAAAGCAGCAGTCTGCTGTGCAAAATAGCGGAAATCACCAACAGTGGAGCATTCGATTATTGGTCCATGAGAATTTGGAGGAATATGCTTTCATTACCAATAGAAACAAGCATAGTTTTTATTTGGCCTTATAAAGTGGATCGTGATAATAAAATCGTTGTAATATATAGTCTTTTTAATTTTTCCCCCTTATTAACTTGCCAAAGATGGGAATGGATACAAGAATTTTAAGTTGGCTTTTGTAAGACACTTAATATTGTAATAGTGTTCAAGCTTCCAGAAAGCTTTATATGTTCTTCCGCAATAAACCAAATCGATTGTTTGTTTCAGTGAAGTTCTCCTCACACTCACAAACCCACAAACTATTCCTCTTGGTGCAGATATTGTAATATCTACAAAGTTCAAATGCATTTTCGATCCAAAGTAAACAGAGGCGTGTCTGAGACATGAGTGTGCCCAGCCCCTTTGATTACAAGTAACACATGGGTCTTGCTCACTAGGATTTGCCAAGACTTGTCTTCTGAAACTCGAGGTATATTTTGTTATGCCATTTTATGTCCTTTTTTTAAAAAAAGAAAACTTTGTGGAAAGTGATATGTTGAATCAAGTGTAAGCTGAGTTTTCCAGACAACTAAAGTAGCTACATCATGAATGTTATTTTGTTATTAAAGGGTTTTTACTCAATGCTTTGTGCCAGTAGACGTCCTTTCCTTGGAGACACAGAACTACGGAATTCCCTCAGCTTGGCCTGGATTTCGCTCCTGTTCTCATGGGGGAATGTGGCCCTAGCCTGGGTGAGCAAGGTCCTGGGCTGGAAGGTAGATTTGGGTTCTAGAAAGAGATCTTCTTGAATGTCACTTTAAAGAGAGCTGGGCCCAAGCTTGCTAATGTTACTGTCTCTCTCTCCCTCCCTCTCTGTCTCTCTCTCTCTCAACCCCAGCACTTCTCTGAGATCCCTTGGCCCTGAGCACATGCCAGCATGAAAGCAGATCCCAATTCTTACACGAAAGTCAAGGAGGACGTAATAGCAATCCCTAATCTTCAGCGGCCCACCAAGCACCCGTCTTTCCCCCAGGCAGGGCTCTACCAGCCAAGGCTGTGAGTAGCCCATCTGGTCAGCTTTACCTTACCTACTGCAAAGCATACAGGTCCCACAGTCCAGTCGGGCTCTCTCAAACCAGAATCCCCCTTACCACTCTTCCTCTGAATCCTGGTTTAGTCATTCCATCTATAACCTTTGGAGACAGTTCTGTGGAAAACCAAGAAAGGTATGAATGGGCTTATTCCGTCATTTTGTCTCTACTCTGTATTTTAGTTAGTCCCAGTTCTGTGATCTGGAAAAATACCAGAGAGAAAAGGAGCCCCCACTGCCTCTCTGTGCCTTGCTGCTCTCAGAGGGTGCCATGCACATGGCCTGTGCTATTGATCTTTCATCAGAGACGGGCTGGACCACAGCTATCAGGCCAACCGGGACACGGCCCATCAATGCGTACTTTATCTCTGCATGAAAGTCCTATTAAAAAAGCTGTACAACTTGGGGTTTCCTCCATCTTCCTTGCTTTGACTCCATTTGGCATTTAGTTTACGAAGTCAGTTTGCTCTCTAGGAAAGTATTTTAGATTATGACCGGGAGCCTGCCACCTAGGAAGAAAGGTAAAGGATTCAAAGACTAGCTATTGGGTAGGGAATGATACCATGAACAGATACTTCCTTGAAGACAGAATATTATTTCCTTTCTCTCCTATGCCATTTTGTGTCTAAATGCTGCCAGCAAACTTTTTACCATGAAAGGTTGGAAGACATTTGCCAAACTGGCATTCCTGAACCAAGAAGACAAGTTTCACATTAACAAAATGGTAAAGAACATCTAAGTTTGGCAGGCAAGGAATGAGATAATGCAGGCATAATCTTGGTGCTGGGTTTTCTTTTAATCTAGATCGCCAAGATCCAGATCTTATTTTCCCCCTTCATCCTAGAGCAGTTCAGGCTTTTCTCTCCCAGTCTAGGATGCCAAGTGATTTTTATAGGCAACAATAATAGGGAGTGAGCCACATTTCAATTAGTTCTCTTTTTCATCCTTTGCTTCTCTTCAAGGAAGTGTTTTCCTGAACTGTCAAGAAAGAGCCTGGCTGATTTTTTTCATCTTTCCCATTTGAATATTTCTACCCAAGTAAACATTTTTTGAGTACAAGTACAGTACATTCTTTCTTGGTCAGTGAATTCTTACTAGAGAAGCCATCCTTCCACCAAAGTGAGTTCTAATATCTTTTCTTTCATGGGCTTTTGTTCTCAGGATTGAGTGAGTCCTGGCTATTCTCACTTTAGGCCCTGATCTCAAATGTGTTTATTTTGGATATTAAAAACACATTTTTTTCTTTTCATTTTGAGAAATTTTATTTTGTTTGTTTTTTATTTGTTTTTTTATTTGTTTTATTTTATTTTATTTTTTTAATAAATAATTTATTGTCAAATTGGTTTCCATACAACACCCAGTGCTCTTCCCCACAAGCGCCCTCCTCCATCACCACCACCTCTTTTACCCCCTCCCCCTTCAACCCTCAGTTCCTTTTCAGTATTCAATAGTCTCTCAGGTTTTGCGTCCCTCTCTCTCCCTAACTCTCTTTCCCTCTTCCCCTCCCCCTGGTCCTCCATTAGGTTTCTCCTGTTCTCCTGTAAAAACACATTTTAATTTCACATGCTGGCCTGTGGAACTTGAATCCTTTCTTGCAATCTGTTGGTTGCTTTATGGTTTTAAAGGTGACTAAGATGAGGGAAGGGAGGAAGAGGAAAAGAGAGAAGAATTTGCCCCAGCTCTATTTAAAGTTTAAAAATGTGAAGAAGAGACTTATTAAGCCATGGGGAAATGGTGAACACTTCCCTCCCTTGTTCAGAGCCATGCTCTGTCAAATGGCTTGTAGGTCAGAAATTCCAGAAGGCCAGCCCTGTCGTAGAAACCCAGCTACCTTTCACAGGCCTCTATCCAGATCCAGGATGACGAGAGACCAAAGAGTCACATGGACGCCTCTTGTTCTATGTCCCTGATTTTTCAGATATTATCTCCGAGAAAAGCATAGAGGAAAGCTTTAAACTTTATTCTTAGTCAATCCTTTTGCCATCACTTCCCAGATTTAAAATCAGGAAAACACACCCCTAAAATTTGCACTCCTTTTTGTTGTGAAAAAGAAAACCCACACTAGTTAATCCACATTCTGATTTTCTTGACACCCTGAGCTATATTTCCAAAGCATATTCTATCCTAGATTTTGCCCCATCCCAGACACGTTAAGTCAGACTGTGCTGAATGATTTTCCAGGGATGGTCAATGGTCAACAGGGTATCTGGTCAGTGGCTGCCCTGAAATCCTGGGGGAGGGAGGGATGAGGGTCACACACCATCATCAAGGGGCTGCTCACCCCTTGATAAGCTCCCAGTCCTTAGAAAGATTTCTTTGAATGTTAATTGCATTTTCAATTTTGCTCATTTCCCACCCTGATGTTTTTGTCCACAACATTGCTTACACTGGATTCTATTTTTATTCCTATCATTAAATGGTAGTGCTGTAAATTCTGCAATTAATGTCAAATAAACTGCTTTCATTCATTGACCATGGCTCAGTTGGTTTCTTTCTCTTTCTATGGAAAGGATTAAGCATCCTTCCTTTATTGTATCCCATCGTGGTTTCATAAAGAACAGTAAAGTTGCTCTGCTTAGTAAGACTGCAATTTCCTTACCTCTGACGGGATGCAAGACACATGTTATAATTAACAAATCTGTCAACCGTGTTATCAACCATAAAGGGCTAGGGATGCCCTATAAAGACTGTCTTATTCCTAACCCATTATTACATTAGAGATGACCTATTCTAACCTTGCCCTTATACAGATTCCATATGAGGTCACATGTCGTGAATTCAAAAGGGGACCACTTTATTGTCATCATATATCATCATCATATGTCATCAAGGAAAACAAATTTGGAGTCAGAGACCTCATATGGAATTTAGGCACTGCCATAAATTATATAGTTTTCAGAAAGTCACTTACACTCTCTGGGCTTCAATTTCTCCAACAAGGTTAAGGATAGGATAGGTTATATCTGAAGTCCTTTCCATCTTTGTCAAAAATTTTAAAGATATTTATATTTTTGGCATAGGTCATATCTTGGCTTATTCTTTTTTTAAATTTAATGAGTTACAGAGTTCTTTAATCCATTTTACTTCAGTATCCCCAAGCTGCAAAGGAGTTCCATTAGACCTTTGGTCTAAGTGAAAAACCCACCTATAACCCAGCCCATGAAGCAGTTAGTGTCTTTGTCTAGGCTAGTGGTTTTAGTTCTGGATACATTAGAATGACCTAGAGAGCTTTTAAAATCTACTGATACTTAGGCTCATCCCAGACCAATCAGATTTGACAGGGGTGGCCCCCAAATACTTATGTCAGTTAGCTTGGGTTATATAATAAACCACTCTAAAACACAGTGACTTAAAAAAAAAAACAAACCAACCATGTTCTTGGGGCACCTCAGTGGCTCAGTTGGTTAAGTGTCTGACTTTGGCTCAGGTCATGATCTTGCAGTTTGTGGGTTTGAGACCTGCGTAGGGCTCTGTCCTGACAGCTCAGAGCCTGGAGCTTGTTTCAGATTCTGTGTTCTCTCTCTCTCTGTCCCTCCCCTGCTCACACTGTTTTCTCTTTCTCTCTCAAGAATAAATAAACATTAAAAATTTTTAAAAAAACCAACCATGTTCAAACACATACACACTCAAAGAAACAGCCATGTTATACGCACAATTCTGTTCGTTGTTAATTTGGACTGGTCTCAACTGGGTGTTTCTTCTTATCTTGGCTGGCTTATGTGTCTGCATGTCAGCTCCCCAGGGGGCTGCTTGTCTAGGATGGCCTCTGTTTGGACCCAAGAGGCCTCGGCATGGATTTGGTATTATTGCCTCTGCTGAATCTTACGAACTGAAGGAAATCATATAGGTCCAGTCCAGACTCACAAGGAGAAGAGTGAAAAGGGACTCTAGGTCTTAACAGGAAGAGGTACACAATTACATTGCCAAAGGAGGAGTTAAAGAATGCAGCCTTTTTTTTTTTGCAATCTTTTATAATCTATGCATTTTCAATTTCTCCTAGAGATTCCAATATCTAGCCAAATTCGTAAAACACTACTGTGAAGCCTACTGTTTCTTCTTTTTTTCCACAACTCCAACCTTAATCTGTGCCAACTCTTTCAAATATCTTCATTGTATAGCTTGGACCCATTTTATGAAAAAACTATTTACAACTTCCAAACATGTAGTGTAGGTTATCACCTATAGGCTGACTTTATATGCCTGAAAACATCTTCCAAAAACCAGAATGATTCAGATACTTGCTTTGTTGGTAGATGAACGCCCAACCTCAGCTACTGGAGCCTTTCCACTAAACCATTCCATGTGCAGAGCTGGTGGGAAGCCCTGGGAAGGCAGAAGCTGTGCATGGAGCTGCCAGAATACTCTGGAGGAATTCTGGGCTACCTCAGGCACATGCAGGGAACAGCACTGGGCCCACCATGACCTTGGGGCCAATCATGGAGATCTTGAAGTAGCATGGCCTTTGGTTCTAAGATGGAGTCCCTCTTATCTGCTATGGGCATCTTTCTTCCCCAAATGGCATGCCCTCATTTATTCAGGATCCTGGACAAAGAGGACCATCTTAGAGAAAAATAAACACACGAGGCCAAGTCTAAACTAGATGATCACCAAAACCTCTTCCACCTCTGCTACCTGCTGCCTTGAATAATCCAATTCTGTTACTCAGAAAGTTAAACAGTGGCTAAAGCTGGAAATATCCAAGTCTCAGAGACCTCTGGTCTCACTCTAGCCCCATCAGGACATCAGAAACAAAAGAAATTTGTAATGTAGGTGGACCCTTTGATTGCCCCTTTGGATTGGGCCCACTGGGAACCTTGTTTGGGAACCTTGTTTACATGAGGCCATCTGTCTAGACTTTGGTTAGAGCAATTTGATGGGAAAGCTTATCTTTAAGTCAAAATACCCAAATTTATTTTTTTAAGTTTATTTATTTTTGAGAGAGACAAAGACAGTGCAAGCAGGGGAGGGGCAGAGAGAGAGGGAGAGAGAGAAAATCCCAAGCAAGCCCCACACTGTCAGTGCTGAATCCAATGCGGGGCTTGAACCCACAAAACTGTGAGATCATGACCTGAGCTGAAACCAACTGAATCACCAAAATATCCCAAAAGTATTAGCCACAGTCCTTACAAATCCCTTCTCTTACTTTTATCTGTTCCCTGGACTCTTTAATGGGGCTATTTTTAAGAAGGGAAAGTACTTGTGAAAGGAAAAGAAAAAACAGGAATAAATTCCTATAGACCTACCAAGGAGGAAGAAACACTGGTCAGTCCACAATGGTTCATGGAGAATAATTAGCCAACATTGGAAGCACTCACTATGCTGTCACCTCCATAACCCTCCTTCCTTGCAGTGCAAGGTGACCCTGTTCAGGAGGCTGGGGCAGGGACCATCATGCTACATGGTGCTACACGGGATGCAGCAAAAAAAGCAAGTGGTAGAACCAGCATTCAGACCCAGACATCAGAGTTGACCCCCTTGCACCTAGTCATTCAGCGTTGTATGTACCACAGGGACCGGAGACTCGCATGGCAGGCTTTCTCTGGTTGGAGCAATAAAACATATACCATGAAATCATATTTCTATGGAGTCATCTCTGCTAGATGTCAAATAAGTGGCACAATCAAAACTGCCAAGAATTCAGAAGAAATGGGGATCACTCCAAACTGGGCTGGTCAAAAAAAGGCTTCTCTCGCTCATGCAGATTTCTAAGTACTACATATTAACACACTTAGCTGAGCACAACTCAAGCGTGGCCAAGTAATCTAGATTTGGAGGAAGAGATGACATCCCTCTCCCCACATTACTAACCTCAAATGCACAGTATGCTCTTCAGATTATTAATATTTAGATCTTTGAATCATGCTTCCATTTTTACCTTTAGCTCTCATATGGGAAGGAAACCAGGGTTTTGAGTCAGACGATTTGAATTTATGCCCTAGGCCTACCTCTCATTAATATATGCAAGTCACTTAAATTCTCTGATCTGCAGTTTTCCTATATACTGGGAGTAAGAATATAACAATGTGCTACTGTCCTGTCTAGTTGGCAAAGTTATTGTGAATATCAGGCAGTGTGACATATATGGATGTGAGCTATTAACAATAGCTATCATTTCATAAAAATAGAAGTCGGAGGCTCAGAGAGGTTAAGTAATTTGTCCTAGATAACACTAGTGGAGCTGGAATATTTGAACCCAGGAATGCAGTTTCAAAGCCCACCTGAAAGTACATGAAAATTACTATTTAACCATGGATTCCCCAAGGAAAGGAGAGCCATGCTGTGGCACTTGCAGAAAGGCATACCTGTGAATAGCATGTCAGAAGACGTTACTTGACAGTTAGCCCTGGCAATAGAAGTGTAACTAGTAGAACATGCTCATTTGTTCTTTTTTTTTAAGTTTTTTTTTTTTTTTGAGAAACAGTGCAAGTGGGGGAGGGGCAGAGAGAGCTGGAGAGAGAGAATCCCAAGCAAGCTCTGCTCTGCTGGCTCAGAGCCCAACATGGGGCTCGAACTCACAATATCATGACCTGAGCCGAAACCAAGAGTCGGACACAACCAACTGAGGCCCTAAACTCACTTGTTCTGCCCTGCAAGAAGTATTCATAAAAATTGTCATGAATTAACTAAACAGATTGGGTCCTGCACAACATCTGGGTTCTTTCTGGTTGCTAATGATAGCCACCCAAAGGCTTTGAGATGGGCAAAAGTTATCTACTTCCCCAAAACTCCCTGTCAGATTTTGAAGAAAGTGGGTCTAAGACCAAATACTGCCACATATGAGGACTTAACAAATTCTATTGAGCAAATCAGTCTCTACACTATGCACATTACCTGCTGTATAACCTCAGTGAAGTCTAAGTTCTCTGTCCTACAGGGACCTCTATCCATACTCTAGACAGACCCAGAACATTCCAGAGGCAGGCTTTGGTTAGCCCTTGGGCAGCCTCAGATAAAAAGCAACTTCCTCAACCAAGGATGGAACACAGGATCTTTTAGGCATCAGCCCTTCTGTATATTCACCAACAGTGCAGGCTAAAGGTTTCACTGGATTCTTACACCCTATGCATGCAAGGTAGGGTGGGACGGGTTCTCCAACCCACTCTCTCAAGTACCTTTAATCTTGCCTAACCCCAGAGCCACTTGTCACCTTTCTCGTGATAATCAATGGTCTACTATTTTCACCATTAAAACACCACTTCTGCATCCATTTTTATCTGAGGCTGCCCAAGGGCTAACCAAAGCCTGCCTCTGGAATGTTCTGGGTCTGTCTAGAGTATGGATAGATGTCACTATAGGACAGAGAACTCAAACTTCATTGAGGTTACACAGCAGGTAAGCTCACAGCGTAGGGACTGATTTGCTCAACAGAATTTGTTAAGTCCTCAATGTGGCAGTATTTGGTCTTAGACCCACTTTCTTTAAAACACTAGAGTCCATTTGTCACATTTCTCATTATGATAATGAGCAGAGCTGGGTGGTGACTGAGATGGGGGTATCTGACGGGTGAGTGGTGGCAGGGCCTTGGAGTGAGACTCCGCAGAAATGCTGCTCACTCACCATCCAAGGCTGCGCACTCTTGATCAAGACAACTCACTGCCCCCGGATTGAAACGTGAACAAACTGACACACGTTACTGAATCATCTGTGCTAATGTATGTTAAAATGAGTCAGTCATTACAACCAAAGTCCATGTTTTATCCACCACCTATGTTAGAAAAGATTGGAGAAGATATGTTAATTTCAATATAAATTATAATACTTTACATTGCATTTATTCATTTGTTCATCTCATTTTTCCCGACAACCTGGAGCACAGGTTTTATTATCCCCTTTGAATAGTTAAGTGCGAAGAATTTAAATCATCCTCTTCATACTCATCTAATCACAGTTTAGGTGGATGAATATTTACTATGTGCTGGACATTGTGCTGAACACTTCACATGGTTTATCTTTTCTTATTCTCCCAACTATTTGGGAGGCACATACTATAACTATCTCCTACATTACAAATGAAGGAACTCGCCCCAGGTCACCACGAAGCAGCCTGACTCCAGAACTAAGCTCTTACTCCTGTAGTTTCCTTCAGTTGTGAGCAGAGCTTAGATTAGTACTCACAGCTGGGGACTCCCACACCTGCATTCTTTCAACAGGAAACCCTGATTGCTAAGAAGCAGACATAGGTAGAAGTGAAGGGAGTTCAAATGCCCTTCCAACATCTCTACAAAATATGTTCACAGCTTGATGTTACAGCTGATGGCTGCTCAGAACCTGCTCCCATTTCTGTGTCTTCCTTTCACCCTTGGGGAACTCCATCCAGGACGTGTGCTCAGAACTCCAGGGAGCGGACACCGATGACCTGGGACTTCCCAAGCACAGAGAAGCATACAGAGTGGGAATAAGAGTTCACTGGCGGCTGTGGGTACTCAGAGTGCCCACAAGAGTGGATTTTTAAAGGATACTGATAGAGCTGCAAAATTGAAACCACAAAGAAAGTAGCTGGTATTGGGTTGAAGCAGTGGCTACAAATATGTCTCCTAACAGAACTATTTTTGAATCATCTCGTCTGAGCTTTAAATGGTCCTCAACATCACCATCGTGGTTATTGTCATCACTACCTTCACCTGTACCACTCTGGCTGGATTTTCAGACCAATAAAAAATCCTCCTGTCTTCTGAATCCAGAAAAAAATGAGAAAGAGAAATTTAGTATTTTTTTTATCCATTTCATTGGTAGAGCTGGATTGAACACGCATTGGATTTGTGATCAAAGGGATTTCCTAATATAATGTTCCTGAACTTAACTTACCCCCCATACTGCCGGCCAACGTTTCTTTCTTTCCAGTCCTGCGTTCCTCACCCATCACAGGGGTTGCTCCCAAAAGCACTTCCCAGTAAACCTCCTACATGTGGATCTTGAGGTCTCTGGGTCTACCTCCCAGAGAACCTAATCTACACACACCTGCTTATATGCCTTCCTTCACTTCACTCTCCCCTCCCGTAAACAAAACAGACACAAAGTTGGCAAGGAAGAAGGAAAGGGGAGGAAATCTAAGAGATTCAACCATTTCCTAAGCCGGATTGTTTAAACAGCAAGAGATATTATAAACTGGTGAAACAAAGTTCCTAACATGTTCCCCCAAAACAACAGGATAGGGCTCTTGAAGATCAGAAATAGAAAATTAAGAGGCTCTATCCTCTTTAAATATGTCAGATGTAAGCTGAACTAAAACTGAAGAGGGATCCAAACTGGACAAAGGCTAAAGGCTCTGGGTGCTTGAGGCCACCCAGCAGTGTGGGAGCCCTTGCTCTGGGCCAGGATGTCCCCAAGAGAGGAACACAGCCGTCCTCACCTGTGTGCAGGTGTCAGGGATGGAAACAGTGTATGAACTGCTGACAGGGGATAGAAAGTTGGGAAATCGTTGATGTTCTTGAGCATATCTTACAAAACTAGTATCTTTTCAATATTTTTCAAGGTAGTATGTTAACATGATGATTATGACCACAGTGAACTGGTGTTATAAAAGTAGTGGGAAAGCAAATCATGAAACAAGGGACAACATCAGCAAAGGAAGCAGCCCCTCTTTCACATGCTCACACTCCCAGTAAACATGGCCCAGGCCACCCCATCCTGCTTATCCTCACCCCCCACCAACACCCCGCTGTTGGAATATGACCCATCATCTGGGAGTGGAGATTAGTATTGGGGTGTGAATTAGTATTCTATTGTTGCATAACAAATTAAGGCAAACTTAGCAGCTTAAGATAACAATCACTTATTATCTCCCTGTTCCGAAGGCCACCAGTCCAAAGATATTGACAGGGCCATGTTCCCTTGGAAGGTGCTAGGAAAGGACCTGTTCCAGGCTTCTCTCTTAGCTCCTGGTGGTTTGGGGCAATCATTTGCATTTCTTGGTTTGTAGACACACGTAGCTCTAATATCTACTTTAACATGTTCACAAGATGTTATCTCTGTGTGTATGGGTCCAAAATCCCCTTTCCTTATAAGGACACCAGTCATATCGCATTAGGGGCCTGCCTACCTTATCCCGTATGAACTGATCTTAACTAATTGCATCTGCAATGACCCTATTTCCCAATAAGGTCACATGTGGGGGTACTAGTAAATAGGACCTCAACATGTGAATTTCTGGAGGATACAATTCACCTGTAACAGTCAGTATGAGAAAGTGTTCTCGGCCACTTGACAAGTGAACTTCGATCGAGACCTCTTGATTCTATGGTTAATTAATTAGTCATTTATACTTTTTATGCTTCGTTTTAGATATTGTAATTTGCTTTTAGCATTTTGTAGAAAGAGGATAAGGAGAAAGATAAGAAGAGAAGCAGGAGGTGAGGAAGGAGAAGGAGGAAGGGAAAAAAGAGAGTGACAAGAGTGACAGGATGTCACTTGTAATACTGTAGGGCCTGGATCCCATATGGATTAAATTGTATGACATTATAATGTTTATTAAGACATAAATTTCACAAGATCTAAAATACTCTTCCAGTGGATTTTATGGCAAAGGAAGGCTGAACAGGAGCGTGAGAAGGCTCTCCCCACCCCCCCAAAGTGGCCCACCTACAATTAGACACATGCATTTCCTTGAAAAGTTACCCAAGGTGAACTATCAATGTTCTCTATGATCTGCTGGGAGGTCAAATCCAGAGCCAGGGGCAGCTTCCAAAACCATGGCTGGCCACCACCCCTCAGCTGCCTCTCTCCTAGCGGGACCTCAGCCTGCTCGGCATCCTACAGTGACTGGAAGATCAGGAGTGTAGGTCTTGTGGTACTTCTGCTCTGTGAGGGGAGAGTGGCCCGCATCCACCAACAGGGCAGAGCAGAGCAGAAGACAAGAGGCCCCAGGTCCTTGTCCCCGTGGGCCGAGGAAGGACAGCCCATGACCCGCCGTACCAAGGCACCACTGCTCTCCCCTCAGAGAAGTAGCTAGAACTTCCAGAACAAATCTAGTCACGTAGTACTCAAGATTAAGTCGAGCTTAGACTCTAAGAAGCAAAGAACACGTTTGTCCCTCGTGCATGCACAATGCAGTGGACAGCTGCCTCTGTGGCGTGACTAAAACGTGCTAACCGCTCTGATGCCCGAAGCCCCGCCGTGCACAGGATTGTCTCTGCGTTAACTATTGCCCTCTCTGCATCTTCAATTTTAGTTTATTAACTTTTCCCACAAAGCCCATGTCCTGCATATATTTTTTTCATTCATTCCCTTTTATCCTTGCTCTCTATACCAGAGTTTCTCAGCCTGGGTGGTTTTCCCCACCAGGAGTCATTGGCAATGTCCAGGAACGTTGCTGAGTCTTGCTACCGGCATCCAGTGGGGAGGCCAGGGATGCGGCAAAACATCCTACAAAATCCGAGGCAGCCCTGCACAGCAAAGAATCCTCCAGCCCCGAACGTCAGCAGCGTCAGGAGGGACATACTCTGCTCTGTTCCCAGAACACCGTTTTTTTGGGTATTTGTTCATATGAAATGTGTATTGTTGGGTGTCTGGGTGGCTCGGTCATTAAGCATCGGACTGTGGCTCAGGTCATGATCTCACAGTTCATGAGTTCAAGTCCCACACTGGGTGAGCTTAAGCGCTGTTTCAGGTGAGCACGAGCCCCACATCAGGTGAGTACGAGCCCCGCTTGGGGTAAAGCATGAGCCCTGGGTGACCTGGCTTCTCTCTCTTACCGTCTCTCTCTTTCTTTCTCCTTGTGGGACTCTCTCCCTTTTTTTCTCTCTCTCTCTCGAAAAACAAAATGTGTGTTTTGGGTGCATCCATTTTCAATTTATGTAAACGATATTGCATTAGAGCTCTTGTTCTGTTTCTTAAAGTTTTTGTTCATCACCCAATTTTTAAGGTCCATTTATGTTGCTGGGCGTACTCAGATCCACTGACTTTAAGTGCTACGTGGTAACTCACAGAGGGCGTCACCACATTTTACCCATCCACCACCCCCGGACTGACTCCCACTCCCAGCCACCATAAAGACTACTGCAAGGAATGGGCACGGCCCCATACTCCCCATGTGAGATGTCTGTGGGGTCAATACCAGGAGTGGAATTGCCGGGCATAAGGTAGGTGTATATAGTTCATTAGACCAAGTACGGACAGACTGCTCTCCAGAAAGGCTACCCCCGTCCACACTCACATCAGCAGCATATAAGTCTTCTTAGAGCCCTTCATTGGAAAGGTATTCACTCTGAAAACACACCCCTGCTAAGATCAGCATATTAAGTCACCGTCACATTCAAGATGGACTCATTTCCTCAAGCCATATTCGTTCCAGGAGGTAACGTCACTGGCGTGAGTGCCACCAAGGGAACAGCTTAAAGCAAAAAGAGGAGATGGCGGTGGGGTGGGCGGGAACCCAAGGATAGACTTCCGCTCAGAATTTCTTTCACTTATAATGTGCTACTGTTCATTTTGGTGGGCTGTTGGGTGTCGCCTTCTGTTAAATTTGTTTTCTTAACTTCTAAGATAATTTTAACTTGAAGGGTGTTTCCTTTTTCCAAAAACAGCTTCAAGCATAAATTAAGAGGAACAATCTAAAGAAGCAGAAGCGTATCAGAGACCAGACTCTTCTGAGAGGTGCTGGTGCTCCTCTATGATATCATTCATGTTTAAGTCATTCAGTTTGCCCATGGGACACGAGGATCAATAAAGCGATATAACCACAAATAACAGATGCCTATCAACAGCATAGGAGCAAACTTTTAAAGAAGATTCAATCATTCCACAGTGAAGATGGCCATCTCCAATGTCCTGAAGCTAAAGTCCGTTCCTGCAGAGTTCATGAGCGGTGGACGGCGGGCCCTGATTGCCAAGCAGACGGGACTAAGCAGCCCAGAAGGACATCTAGTGGTGTCAGAGGGGCTGGCCAGGCAGCAGAGAGCCCCCCGGGAAGCACTTATGCTCCCACTGGCAATGCTCTTGAGTGCCAAATGTTCTCCGAGGTGGGTAGGGACAAAATTTTCTTTAGAATAATAGCCCCTTCAGGTAAGAAAAAGGATTTCACAAAACTTCGAGTTACTTCCTAGTGAGTTTTTCCCTCCAAATCAGGGATAACCACTAGACTATCCCTTTCTATCCACTCGCTCATGTCTTTAGACAACTGAACTGAGTCCTGGAGAGCCTGACGGGCATCCCATAGGAGTCCAGGTCACAGGCAGGTACCATGCTCTCTGTTCAATGAGCAAAACCTCATACACATAAACCCTGAGATCAAGACTCGCACACCCTATTGACTAAGCCAGCGAGGGTCACCTCTTAGATCTTTATTTCCCAGAATTAGGGAAACTGCTTAGTTCTGGGTAAGCCTGAGCCATAAAAGACATTTTACAGAAGCCAGAAGTAAAGCAGTGCCCCCCACCCCCACTGCACCTTTTTTTTCTAACACTAGGAAGGCTGGCGCAGGGCTCTGGCACTGATCCAGATGCTCTTTGCTTGCATGGGGCAGCAGCCCATCTTGTAGCTCCTGTCCAGGTCTTCCTTCCACTGCTCCAAATCAGCTGGTGATTAAACTCCCTGGTGAAGGGCATCAACACCTTAATCGTGGAAGTTGGTCTGGAGAAAGTGAGGGACAGATGGGGATGCCAGCTCACACCACTGGTTCCACTTCATTTTCTGATGTCATATCTAGAAACCATTCCCGGGGCGCCTGGGTGGCTCAGTTGGTTAAGCGGCCGACTTCAGCTCAGGTCATGATCTCACAGTTCGTGAGTTCGAGCCCCGCACAGGGCTCTGTGCTGACAGCTTAGGATTCTGTGTCTCCCTCTCTTCCTGACCCTTCCCCACTCAGGCTCTGTTTCTCTCTGTCTCAATAATAAATAAAAAACATTAAAAAAAATTTTTTTAAAGAAACCATTCCCTAAACCAAGATCATTGAAATTTACACCTATATTTTTTTTCTACGAGTTTTATAATTTTAGCATTTACATGCAGGTCTTTGATCTACTTTGAGTTATTTTTTGCATGTGAAGTGAGGTAGGGGTCTAGCTTTACCCTCTTGCATATTCTTCAAGGACCATTTGTTGAAAAGAATATTCTTTCCCCATAAACTCACCACCAACCTGTGCATTACCTTACATTCTCACCATCAACATGTGCAAAGTTCCAATTTCCTAACACCTTCATCAACACGTGTTATTGTCTTTTTGACCACAGCCCCTTCTACTGAGTGTGCAGTCCACGTCTCATTCTGGTTTTGATTTGCATTTCCTCAGTGACTAAGAATGTTGAGCATCTTCTCATGTGGACATTAATTTTTTAAATAAAAAATTAAAATTGTTTTTAGAATAGTTTTAGAGTCACAGAAAATTTACAGAGAAAGTCCTGAGAGTTCCCAAAGACTTCGCAACCAGTTTCTACTGTTATTAACATCTTATGTTAGTTTGGTACATTTGCTACAATTAATGCACCAATAATAGTACATTATTATTAATGAAAGCCCATATTTTATTCAGACTTCCTTAGTTTTTACTTAATGTCCTTTTACTGTTTCAGGACACCATTACATTTAGGCATCCTTTCTCCTCTAAGTGGAGACAGTTTCTCAGACTTTATTTTTGATGATCTTGACAGTTTTGAGGACTACGGGCCAGGCATTTTGTAGGCTTCTCCTCCACAGCGATTTGTCTGATCTTTTCTTAATGATTAGACTCGAATTAAGAGTTTTGGCAAGGAAGATCACAGAAGTCAGGTGCATCCTCCTGACATCATATCGAGGGCGTATGCCATCACCCTGACTCACGCCTGCTGCGGGGCCTTGATCACCTGGCTGAGGCCCTATAGTTCACTTTCTCCGCTGGGAGGCTGCTTTCTTCCCCTTTCCACGCCATCCACTTTGGAAAGAGGTCACTATGTGCAGCTGCACTGAAGGAGCGGGGTCCCTTTCTTTTCATCCATTCCCCCCCACCCCCAGTTTCCCAGCCTTTCAGAACCCGCCAGCTCAGCGCAAATCCAGACTGAGGCTGGGAGCTGGAGCCGTGTGCCATGACCGAGAGCCTCAGCCTGCTCCCGGGCGCCCTCAGGCCTTTCCCCGTCCGCGCTTGAGAGCCGCAGGCTTGTCGTTGTGGGTAGTTACCTGGCTCCGTCCAGTTCCTGGGGACCCGCTCAGAGTTCCCAGCAAAGTTCCTGTCTTAGCAGTCTGGCACAGCACACCCCCTACATATGCTTTGGTCCTCAATGCGGGAAAAACCAACAAACAGAAAACAGCCATCGGCTCAATAACACACACACACACGCACACACGCACACGCACACAGTGTGTATGCAGAGCACACCTTCAGCAAAATTCTTTTTTTTCTCTAAGTGTATTTACTTATTTACAGAAAGCACACATGAGGGAAGGGCAGAGAGGGAGAGAATCCCAAGCAGGCTCCACAGTCGGTGACAATACAATGCAGAGCTCGAACTCACAAACCGTGAGCTCACAGCCTACAACCAGAATCCAGAGTCAGAGTCGCTTAACTGACTGAGCCACCCAGGTGCCCCAGGCCTTCGGCAGAATTCTAAAGCAGATGCAGTTTTCTCTGCTTTTTCAGGCTCCTCCTGAAGGTTGCCTGGGTCCTCAAGCTCCATCCAGGCCTGCCCCCCACTGGCCCCTGATCTCTCGGCCACCCCCTCTCTCCTAAACCAGGGCTCCATCACAAACCAACTAGTAGTTGGGCTTGCAAAACAGGAGCCTGGACAGGAAGGATGGATAGAGATACCAAACCTTCTCCAGGGGAGGAAAGAGGCCAGGGGAGAGTGATTTGGCAGAAGCACTGATTCTTAAGCCATATACCTGTCATTTCCTGAGAAATTTGAAAGTTCTGTGCTCTGTGCTCTCAACCTGTAGGAAATGCAGGCATCATTTAAAGCCGAGAAATTGATTCTGCCTCCAGGTGTTTCTAGGTCACAGGGGATCTGGGAGCAGCATTCCATTTGCATTTCTGCCACTCCCTCTCCAGGCAGATTCAGGTGCCTGGGCTTCCCAATTGCCTCCTTATTGCTCCAAACCACCTTTGGCTGGTCACCTTCCTAATCAAATCCCACTTTGAATATACGAGTCATTTCTCAGAAACTTGGGAAACTTTCTGCTTTCTCCCTGGGTCGAGTTTCAGGAAAAGGTTTATTCTCTCCTCTAGGCTTATTTGTACTTAGCTGAAGTCATTGGAGACCACATAGACTTTGCATTTTGATCAGACATCTTTCAAATGTGCTGGCACCACAGCTGAATTTCAATGATTGTGTTCCGTGATTTACAAGAGAGAATATCAAAAATGCCCACTCCCGGAGATCTCCTGTTTGTAAAAGTCCAGACAACACAGCATTTACTGTCTATTTACTCTCATGAGTGCACTGCCTCCTTATTCCTTTTACAAATAGATAATTAGGAACACTGTTTATTTGGGCCCCGCATCGGTGTTAGTAACCACGGCACACACAAAGTGACAACTGGTCCACTTCCCTTCAGAAGTTCATAATCCAACTGAAAGTCAAGGTATGTACATAATATGGTTATATAACATTATAAAGTAAGATGAATATGTTTTTAACAAATACTTTAAGACATACTAATGGGCTTCTATGCCCAAATTCCATTGTGGGGGGGTCCCCACACTTCCAAAAGCAAGCAATTTTTGCACACCAGCTGGGCGCCCTAAAATTTAACTCATTTCTGACACTATCATCCCAGAGGCAGCATCAGAGCCCCCAGATTAAGGGCTCAGTCCTATATGACGGCCCGCCCTTCAGACGCCAGCCTCCACCTGTTCTTCTGACCAACCAGCCATCCATGGGACACTCCCCACACCCCTCCTCAGGTTTGATTAATTTGCTAGAGTGGCTCACAGAACTCAGAGAAACTTTTTACTTCCTGGAACAGCCTGTAGAAGAGGTGCAAAGGGCAAGGTATGGGGAAAGGGGGAGGAGCATCCATGCCCCCTCCAGGCAAGCCACTCTCCCCAAATCTCCCATGTTCAGCAACACGGAAGCCCTCTGAACTCTCTCCTTGTGGGATTTTATGGAGGCTTCATTGCACAGCCATGATGGACTAAAGCACCATCCGCTGGTGACTGAAGTCACTCTCCAGCTTCTCTTACCTCCCAGGAGGTCTGGGGGTAGAACGGAAAGCTCAACCTTCTATTCCTGATCGGTTCTTCTGGCAATTAACCCCTATCTTGAGTGGTTGGCAGTAAAGGCTGAGTCTTATTCATTTCTGTATCACCAGCATCTTATCCTTTACATGGTGGGCCATGAGATCTAGAGGAAAGTAGGAAACAGTAAGAATGAGAAGGGTCAGGCCAAGTGGAGACAGGAGCCAAGAGCCAACCAACAAAGTAAAAGAAGTGAGGGCAAGAAGTAGCCGAGTGTTAGCAGCACACGGATTGGCAGAGGACTGGCAGAAGCAGAGAGTAGGCACGAGCAGTGCTCTGATGTGAGGCAGGGCTCTGTGCCTCAGGTTGGAGCCACCGAACAACCAGCTGACGGGAAAGCACACCATTCCGTGGCTCAGGCACCAGCTCCAGTGCAGCGGAAGCCCAGAGGCTCCACTTCCCATGGGAGGTGTCCAGGTACGGTGGCCTCGGATGACCAAACTACTGAGAACATTCAGGGTCTAGAAGCCAGATGGAAGAGACAGATTGGGCAGATTTCCTTGGGGCCAGGAGCAAGATCCCTGGGCAGCCCAAAGAGCTGTTCTGCCAGTCCCAAGGAAATGTATAAGGACCCTGTAAGTTTCCCCACTAGGTTTTCCAGAGTCTCGGCAAAAATCTGTTTCCTCTCTGTGCCAAATACAGACACAATGGCCATGACAAGAGTCCCTCTCTCATGAACTCCCATCTCTCCATACCATCCCCCGTGAATGCTAATACAATATTTATTAAGGCTTAAAGAGCACTGTTAAGTGCATGTGTTGATTTAGAATGATGGAGAGGGTCCACGCAAAGAACAGGAACTCAGCCACAGAGTAGGGACCCCCCAAAGGACAAGTAGATACATCATTAGCTAAAGACTCAAGCTAGCAAATGTCACCAGCAGGGAAAAGCAATTCTTTAATTAGGTCTTTCTTTACACCTATAGTTAACACCAATGTGTGTGTGTGTGTATTCACACTATAAAATAATACATGCATAAAGTTAGATTTTCAAACTACACAGGCTAGCATTAAATGAAAAGTACAGAGGCACCTGGGTGACTCAGTTGGTTAAGCATCGAACTTCTGCTCAGGTCATGATCTCATAGTTTATGAGTTCAAGCCCCACATCGGGCTCTCTGCTGTCAGCACAAAGCCTGCTCCAGATCCTCTGTCCTCCTCTCTCTCTCTCTATGTCCCTCCACACCCACCCCCCATCATTCTCAAAAATAAACAAACATTAAAAAAATTAAGAAAAAGAGAAAGAAAAGTACATGTCTCCATCTCCCCCCCTCCGCCAACCCCAATCCTTGTCCCACACTCGGGAGGAAACCCCTGTTTGCCATAATTCTAAAAAATATGCCCAGATCTCAATTTCTTGACTTAGCAGTGGTAGGTAACACCAAGTCATGTCCATTCGCTTTGAGAGACGAAGAGTTTAGTTTACGTTTCCACTCATCTCTCTCTCTTCTGAGTTTGGTCAGTTATGCTAGTGTGTTTACTCCCTCTATTAGCTGCCTTTACACTTTTAACTGATCCTCTGTGTTTTCTCCACCATCCCTACACAATATCTGCTGCCTTATCCTCAAGTAAAACGAGGAAAGCTGCACTCTCACTCTCATCTTCCCCGTTGACCTCTGTCACCTGGAGCATTACCTTTACCAGGTATATTATTCCCTATATGTGCTTTTCTACAATTGTAGCTAAGACTTCTGTTTTGATTATAAAAATGAAAACTAGTAACCATTTAATTATAATTATGTGAATGTTATTATATGTCTATTAGTCGCTGCAGAAGTTGTGTGATTAGATCCACTGAAAAAGAAATATGGTGGTCACTGATTCTCCTCTAAGGAGAATGCCCCAAGGGTTAAGGTCAAGTGGATTCTCTTGTATTCCATCAAGTGCTCAAGATCAGCCCACATTTTTGCTAGTTTGTATTTGAGCCAAAAGTTTCTTCTCTAGTATTCCAGTCGTTTTCTTGGCATTTCTAACTGTGCTTTTTTTTTTTTTCTTGCTGATAGAGGAATAAAACAAAACAAAATGAAACACCTAACTCTTCTTCATGGGGTCTCCTTAATCGTGCTGCCCATTAAATGATTCCCATTCTATTCTTGGAGCATTTTTTAGGGTTCTCTTTATGTTTTAATTTGAGCTGCACTTTTAGGTCTACTGTAGAGGTATCATCCCGGGATGGCTTCCATTTCAAATCTAGAATTCTATCACTGTTTCCCAGGCCCTTGGCTGCTTATCTCCCTCCTGTACTCACGGTAGAGGACATCCTCAAATAAATGTATTAAAGAAAGCTTTCTTGTAGATAAAGATTCTGATTCATTCTGAACCCAGCATGGCTGGAAAAGTGTTTAATGTACCTTCATACATATGTAATTTAAAATTTTTCTAGGAGCCACATTAAAGAAGTTAAAAGTTATTAATTTAATATTTCACATTATTTTTCTCATACTAAGTCTTTGAAATCTAGCATATATTTTATAGTCACAGCACATCTCAGTCTAGCCTGGCTATGTTTCAAGTGCTCAATAACCACATAAGGCATCTGGCTACTCTATTGGACAATGCAGGTCTAGAACCTTCTCTTTATCTGCGTGCTATATTGCTTCACCTAAAGATATGAGTGGGGCACCTGGGTGATTCAGTCAGTTAAGTGTCTGACTTCAGCTCAGGTCATGATCTCACAAGTTGTGAGTTTGAGCTCCACATTGGGCTCTGTGCTGACATCTTAGAGCCTGGAGCCTGCTTCAGATTCTGTGTATCTCTCTCTGCTCCTTCCCTACTCACAATCTCTCTCTCTCTCTCTCTCCCTCTCTCTCTCTCTCAAAAATAAACATTAAAAAAATTTACTTTCCTGCTCAGAAATCAGTATGACTTTTAAATTTTTAAACTTGTGTTTTTCTTTAATTGTTAGAATGCTCAGGCCATAACTTAAGTCATCATTTCCTCTCTTCTTTCTTTCCAAATCTCTCATTACTTGAATGCTGGAGCTCTTGGACTGATATTTTATCTCTTCATTTCCCTCTCTTATTTTTCATCTTTTCACCATATTACTCTGGACTCGGAGAGAGTTCATAAAATTCACCTGCAGCCACTTTATTTGATTTTATGTTGGCACTCATATTTTTCATTTCCATTCATTCTTTTTGTTTTCTGTAGGCTTTTTTCATAGCAGTGTGTTCTTTCTGTATGGGTACGAGATCTTCTAACGACTCTCAAGAGATTCTTAAAATTTCTCTCATCAATTATACTTCAATTGAAAAAATTATTTTCGGAGCACCCAGGTTGCTCAGTCAGTTAAGCATCTGACTTCCACTCAGGTCATGATCTCACGATTTCTGAGTTCGAGCCTGGTGTCAGGCTCTGTGCTGAGAGCCTGGAAGCTGTTTCAGATTCTGTGTGTGTGTGTGTGTGTGTGTGTGTCTCTCTCTCTCTCTCTGCCCCTCCCCCACTTATGCTCTGTCTCTCTCTCAAAAATAAAAATAAATGTTAAAGAATTGTAAAGTAAATAAATAAATATTTTCATTCCAAAGGTGTTTTCTTTTCCTTTCTCTTCATGTCAGTCTTCTCTTGTGTGGTGCTTGTTTCTCTCCTTCACAGTCGTATTTATGCATGAAACACTCAGCTGACTGATACAGGAGGGCGATGGGTTTCCACCCATGACCTGGCTTCTCACCTGAGTCACGGCAACAGTGGCAGCTGATGCTGAGCTCAGTTCTTGACAGCGGGCACCTCCCTATTTCCCCTCCCCCACTCACTGCCAATGTTTTTAAAGGGTCTTATTATACAAGCACCAGCATACACATGAGGAGCCCTAGCCTTCTCCAGACAGCTCAGATCATTTCTGCATATCTCTCTGTTTTGGTTTATTAATTGAATCTCTTATAGAAATTGCAATCTCTGGGCTCTGAGTACCTTCCCCACTTCCATTCTCAGTGCCCTTATGGGATTCATTCGTCTTCACTGTCATTACACTGCGGTGTGGTATTCAGCTGCCATCTTGACTACAAAGACCAATTATCTTTAAGGGAAATACCCCTCCTCTTCCAAAGCCATGGTTGCCCAAAAGATAACAAGCAAATGTTTGACTTTTGAGTTTGATTTTCATGGTAGAACTTCATTAGCCAAAGCGTAGGTTTTTATACTGACAAATGATGATGTGACACAATGGAAGTCTGAGCTGAGTCCAGGCGCATGCCTTCCAATTTTCTCTCCGAAGTTCTTAAGTTGAAACATGTTTATGGGATGTGTAGACACACTGCCAATCCTTCCCCCTCTCCTTCTCTAACAATGAGTGTCTTGGGGGAACCGAGGGCCAAGGTTTGTCTGTGTTTCGTCATCTACAAGTAGCGTGAGAACACACTGGCCTAATCGTGAAGAGACAGGGACTCCAGTCTCCGTGCAGACCCGCTCTGGTCCGTGGTGGTTCCCTAACACTTGTGAGCCTCAACTGCCTCGCCTGCACGGAGGGCATAAACACCATTCCTGCATGTCTGGTGGGCTGGGGTCGTTATGGAGGAGAAGCGCTCATGTACGGACACACAGTCTGCCCTCAATAAACTCTGCCGGGTGATTCAATTAAGAGCTCAGAGCAGATGTCTTCTTTTAAGGGCCTGACTGCCAAAGGCCAAAAAGAGTGATCAACCTCCCTGCCAGTATCCAGGCTGGCATGCAGAGTAGACCAGGCTCTGCCATCTCTCCCAGAGAACTTTCCAGAATGACTTTGGTGATCACCACAAAAGCAAAGGAGGCGCAGATAGCTCTGGTCACAGCCTTCACAAGCCAACAGCTTCCCATGTATAAGACATTCATTCACCACCAGAAAGGCTGGCAGGATGACAGGGGTCTAAAGGAGAAGGCTGGCAATTACGAATGAGCCCTGGGTCGTTAAGTCTCACACTTTCCTTTTAGAGATGAGGGACCAAGTGGCTCTGAGTGGAAAAGGGACTTGCCCAGTTAGTGACACAGCCAAGACTAGAGTTTCTCATACAATTGTCACTTACTATCTACATCACCTGGAACCATGTCCTAACCCAAGAAAGTCTTCTTTTGCAACACTTCTTGGAGACAGGTGTCTCTCTTCAACATGCCAAGCTGGATTTTGGGAAACTGACCTAAACCTCAAGCTCAAAAAGGCTTTGGACCCCCAAAACTGGTACAAGCACCTGCAGGGACTCAGAGCTCTAAGACCTTTCTCTGGTTCTACATGCCCAGTGCCCAGGCCATTCTCCTTCCTGGTGACCTCCAGCATCCACATGGCTGAGTCCCCACCTGGGAGGAGCGCGCATGCCCACACTTTGGGCCAAAGCCCCAAAGTACCCGGCACATTCCAGGCTTGCGCCATCTCTGAGGGGCCCACGGGCCTTGCCAGAGAAGGGTAATGGCAGGAAGCCATAATATATTAAAACAGTAGATTAAAACAAACAAGAGCATTTTGGATCATATTACACATCACTTTCCTTACGTCTGACAACAGAAAAAAAATCAAAGGCGGTAAAAGACAATCGTAGACCATAATGGTCTAATAACTTGGTGATAAAAGCGCTTGTGGGAGCAGCGCGGGAGCTGTCTGCTCCTGGTGCAGGAATCAAAGCGCTCCTCCAAATCCACAGTGGTGCGCTCAGAGGCATTACTGCTTAAGTGCTCGTTTAAGACTTCCTCCAAAATGCAGCATGCTCACTGGAGAATCATAATTAGGCCTCAGTTGTGGGCCATTTCACACATTGTGCATCATCCTTAAAGATGACAGAAGAAAAAATTACCCACGGCCATGTGGAGTGCATATTAGCTCTTTGACCATTGTCCTCCGTGGAAAGAAAATAAAAATTAACAATTCCTTGTCTAGACTCACAGCCTTCTGAATACTGAGCACTAAGACTTTGTTTTGCACTGAAAACTGGAAGAAGAAAAGTTGGGGCAGCAGGAGGGCTGGGAGCCTGAAATTCGCACTGTGGGGCTGGGCATGATGAAATCCATAAGAAAGTAAGGGTGTCCGCTGTTTTCCGTTCCTGGAGCATGGTCAAATCCAAAGTCACGCAGATCAAGTTCATCAGGAGTACACCAGCCCAGAGCCAATTAAACCCTCGGAGCACGTCATCTTTTGAAGACCATTTTCAACTAGGAGTTTATATGATGAACTAAAATGCCATGAAAATGTTCAGCCATTTGTTCATTACTCCTTCTTCTCTTCCAAACCTGCTCCTGTCCCCAAGCTTCTGCTCCTGATAAACAGCCCTTTTTTTTTTTTTTTAAGAAATTGACAGACAAAACTGCCCATTACTCAGAGTGTCCACAGCAGCTTCGGTCCCTGGCCTGTGGCCCTCTCGCTCCTGTGGGTCTGTTCTAGTTTAGAAGAAGTCCATTCGGTCTGCTATCGGGGGTATGGACCTAAACCTGATCTCAGGTCTTCTCTCTGTTCTGAACCTGTCTACTGCTGCTATTTCTTCATGTTCTTCTCTAAACTGATCCCACACAAAAAAGCATATATTTATTGGTTGTTCTTTTTTTCTATTTCCCAGGAGCACTTGCAATTCCCACTGGCTCTTCTATGCTCCCATCTGGACCTTGGTCATGTATTACCTTAGTTTCCTTGGCTTTTTCATGGGCTAGTCTGCCTTCCTCGAACACATGACATTTCATGTGTCCCATTTCATGTGTCTCCTGCCAGGCCCACGTGCCGTGCTCACAGCAGAACTTCCGTCCACCCTTGTTCAGGTGACTGAATTGTTGAATCCAGTCATCTCTCGTCTGGACACCTGGAGCATAAGGACAAGAAATCTCTAGACAATCCCTAAATTTAATTTCTGCTGTTCATCTTTTCTCATACTGTAAGCCCCCACTCTTTTCTTCCCAAAACCATTCTCTCCCCATTTTTTTAATACTTGACTAAAAACACAGCCCACCTTTTCTGCTCCTGGCTTTGGCAGCATGTGAATGTGAGCAAAGAGAGACACAATTATGGGACAGGAAAATATAAAAGGCCTTATCCTCAGAGCGGTTCAAACCTATGTAATAACACTTGCATATACATCATAGTTTTCTTTAAGAAAATGGTGAACACATTGGTGTCTATTTTTTCTTTCTCTTTCTTAACTTTTGTAAGCCACCAAAGCATTTGTAGAAAGTTTCAGAACTTGAAATTTCCCCTTCACATAGATTTATCTTATTTGATTTTCACGACAACTCTAGGTGCTCGGTGATCAGTTATTATTTCCACTTTACTGCTTCTAAAATATTCACTTTAATAAGAGCATCATAGCTAATAACAGAGGTATCACAAGTCAGTGACAAAGGAATAAATTGTTCAAATGTGATTTTAGAAAAATTGGTTCTCTGGTGGCAGGAAGCATCTAAGTCCTCATTTCATATGGCAAAATAAAATAAATTACAGACATATCAAAATTATGATGCCCAAAAATTATTTTTAAAAAATTTTTTAAAAATTTTAAGTAGGTAAATATTTATTTATCTGATCTCTGCCTTGAAAGAATTTTCCAAGCATAAAACAATGCAGGAGGTCACAAAGGAAAAGATTAACAGATTATATCACACAAAGATTTTAAACCTCTAGATATAAAAAATAAAATAAAATAAAAGCAAACAATAAACTGAAAAATATGAGCAATACACCTGACAGGTGAAAGGTTAATATTCTTACTATATAAGGCATCCATACAAATCAATAAGAAAAAGTAGTTTTAAAGTGAGGGAAAGTTATGAATAGACATTTATAAGAAAGTACAAATGTCTGCCTAATCCACATAAGAAAAGCTATTCAGCCATAAAAAGCAATCAAAGAAACTAAAAAGACAGAGACACTAGATACATCTTCTGGCTTATCAAATTAGCAAAAAAATAAAATAGAACTGAAAATCTGATAGTGCCAGATGTTGCAGAGGTGAAGTATGAGAGGAATATAAACTATATGATCTTTCTGGAAGGTGGTTCGTTAAGGTGTATTAAGACCCTTGGAAATAATCATACTCTCTGACCTGGCGACTCCCCTTTAAGGACTCAGTCCTAAAAAGTAATCAGAAGGGTGGGCTGATGCTCTGTAAAACAGCATGGAGGCTCCTCAAAAAACTATCGATAGAACTCCCCTATGACCCAGCAATAGCACTACTGGGGATCTACCCAAGGGATACAGAAGTGCTGATGCATAGGAGCACATGTACCCCGATGTTCATAGCAGCAATGTCAACAATAGCCAAAACATGGAAAGAGCCTAAATGTCCATCACCTGATGAGTGGATCAAGAAGATGTGGTTTATATACACAATGGAGTATTACATGGCAATGAGAAAGGATGAAATCTGGCCATTTGTGGGAAAGTGGATGAACCTCGAGGGTGTCATGCTAAGCAAAATAAGTCAGGCGGAGAAGGACAGATACCATATGTTTGCACTCACAGGTCTAACAGGAGAAACCTAACAGGGGACCATGGGAATGGGAAAGAGGGGAAAGAGTTGGGGAGAGGGAGTAAGGCAAAGTATGAGAGACTTTTGACTGCTGAGAACAAACTAAGGGCTGAGGAGGGAGGGGCAAAAGGGAAGTGGGGTGATGGTCGTGCGGGGGGGGCACTTGTGGGGAAGAGCACTGGGTGTTATATGGAAACCAACTTGGTAATAAACTATTTAAATTTTTTAAAAAGGGTGGGCTGAGAGCTATGTAAAAGATACTCTTTAGAGAGTAATTTATAACAATAAAATACAGAAACAATGTCCCCAAATAGGAGACTCGTTTATATTATGGCTTATCTTCATATGTTTTCACTCATATGTGGAACTTGGAAACGTAACAGAAGACCACGGAGGAAGGGAAGGGGGAAAAATAGCTACGAACAGAGATGGAGGGAGGCAAACCATAAGAGACTCTTAAAAACAGAGAACAAACTGAAGGTTGATGGGAGGAATGGGGAAGAGGGGGGAAGTGGGTGATGGGCACTGAGGAGGGCACTTGCTGGGATGAGCACTGGGTGTTGTATGTAAGCAATGAATCATGGGAATCTGCCCCCAAAGCCAAGAGCACACTGTACACACTGTATGTCAGCCAACTTGACAATAAATTATATTTTTTAAAAATAATGAAAATAACATTTTATAAAAATAAAAAATAATAAATTATAGCATATCCACAGAACGAAATATTATAAAGACACCAATATTTGGAATAATTTTAGTGGCAAGGAATATATTTACCTTATGGCCAGAAAAAAAATTATTGGGATAGGCCTCAGTATTTTTCATGAAAAAGTCTCAAAAAGGTAAACAATATGATGGAATGCAACGTTGGGTCCCCTGTCGCACCCACTGTCCCTTCCGCTCATCATGCTTTCTCTCATTTCACAGGAGAAAAAAGGGCCCTACACAACTGAAAAGCCCGCCATACTCTAAAATCACTTCCACGTTGGTGACTATACATAGTCGCAATTACATAGTCCTTAGTAACTAGTCCTAATTAGTGTTTCTGTGTTCTGCTTTTTATTATTAGTTAATATTTAAGTTCCCATGGATCAGCAGAGTCAACAAGCATATCATTTTAATGATGCCACACTGCCATGTGTTCACCAAACCCTCCCACCCTCACACTCTGGGTGCATAGTGAGACTGCATTTCCCAGCTTCCCTTGCAGTCAGGTGTGGCTAGATGGCGGCATTCTGGCCACTCAAGCATAGGTAGTCATAGTGTTGTGCCCCTCTCCCCACTCCACCGACCCCAAGTCTGGTTCATGAAATCTCCCTTGTGGTCCCCTGTTACTCCTTCATTCCCTTGTGCATCTATCAATACAGAGAGGAAATGATGGAGCCAATAAATGGCATGAGCCCGGGTTCCTGCATGACTTTGTGGAGTAGACTCAACACACCCACACTGACCTGTGATGTGGGCAAGAAATAAACATCTACTATGATAAGGTGATGTTTGTCAAAGCAGGTGCCCTACCCTGACCCCAGACTCAGCTACTATCCTTAACTACTTGGCTGTGATCTTAACAGCTCACAGTCAGCTTAACCACTGTCCTGTCTCTGGTGTTTTCACTGTTGCTAAACAGTGCTGCAATTATCTTTGAACAATTTTTGGTTTTTCATTCGCTCCTTCCGGCCTATACCCACTGAGGATGTTGGATACCAGGGCAATCCCAGTGCATTGCCAAGATTAACTGTCTCATAGCTCTTGTCAGCCCGGACTGCTCTCTAGAAGTCCTGGAGCAAATGAGTGCTGCATCGACTAATGCATGGTTTCCCGCATCCCCAGTAGCCCTGGGTTTTATTATTTTTCACTGTGTTTGTTAATTCCTTAACAACAATTAGAAAGTGCTTTTCAAGAGATTTCACTGGGGTCATTTACACCCGCAATATTTAGCAGGAGTTCCTCCTCCAGAGTCTGAGACAGACAGTATTTTGCTCCACCAGCCCTGCTATCTCTACCCCACGGCCTGCTCTCTGGTACAGGCGGCCGCAGAGACCTCCGCGGGCCCTGCAGCACGAAAGCGATGACACTGCAAGATGCAGTAAAAGGAATCCAACTTTCACTTCTACATTACAAAACAGGCTTTTGGAAAGTCACAGCAGAGACTATGGTTTTAAGGGGGGAGGAAAGCTTTATGTGTTTCAAAGCGTGGCTTTTGAGTGTAAGAAGCCTCAGGCCTGAAGGACTCTGGGCATTCGGTTGAGGCATAAATAATAGATTTGGAAGAATACGTGATCAGTCAGAGCCAGACAGCTCTGCCCCAGGCTAGATAAAGTTTCTCTGGGCTGAGGCAGTGGAGAAGGAGAGAGGAAGAGAGGGCTTAAATGGCCGGTCCCAAAGGCCGAGGTGTGTGACAGAAGCCCTGAGGGGCGGATTGAAGCCAAGTCCCCCGAGCTCCACACGGGCCCGAGTGGATTCATACGCTCATTCGGAAAGTATCTGTGCACAGGCGCTGTGCCGAGCACCACGGGCGCTAAATACAGGTCCTTGTTCTCAAGGAGCCGACATCCTGATGAGGATGTCAGCACACAATACACAAATATATACACATGTACACACACATGTGTATATGACACACATATGTATATTTACATACATGTAGACATATGTCAGTGTGATCAGTGCTCTACAGACAAAACAGAACACAGGGTGATGGGATGGATGACGGAGTTATTTTCAATGAAGCGTCAGGGAAGGCTGCTCTGAAACGTGACATTGAAACAGTGGAATGGGAAGGGAACCATGAGCATATCTGGGCATAGAACACTCTAGAAAGTGAGAGCAGCAAATGCAAAGGCACTGAGACAGGAGTGTGTCCTGGCATAAATGGATCTGCAAGGAGGCCAGTGTGAAGATCGAGTGAGCGAGAGAGAGAGAGAGAGAGAGAGAGAGAGAGAGATGGTGGGGGGAGAAGTCAGAGAGCTGGCAGGCAATTAGGCTCTCTGGGTGGAAAGGCCAGAGGTAGACTTACTTAATACAGGGCCTCTCTCCTCCTGTCCTAGAATTGTGTCTGGATCTCTGGCTAGGAAGGGCCAGGGCAATGACGGTGGGGTGTCACAACAGGGAATGTTGGGGCTGCAGCCACATCAGATGTGACCGATGGCCCCCAAGGTCTCCATGGTATCCTCCTGGCTCTCCCCCTGCCAGGCCACTGCCCAGTGTCCTCTCTCTACTGCTAGGCCTCTTGCAGGCTCATGGGGGACAGCCGGCCTCCCTGGTACCCTGTAGATGGGTGTTTGCCAGGGGGCTAAGGCAAATCTGTACGAGAAACTAGTCTTTGGACCCCGGCAACCCGTCCTCTCCTGTTTTGTACCCTTATTAGCTGCTTATGACCACACGGCCACAGGCCAGCTGTACAGGTTTCTAAGTCCTCACCGCCTCTCTCAATTCCTCAAAAGTACAGACAAAAGCGATCTCAATACATGAGGAAATACCATGTGCATCACAATGGAATAACCCTCCACGGAAATTAGCTGCTAACTGACATAAATAAGCCTCTAATTAAGCAAACATTGAAGAAGAGGGGTTTTGCTTCTGTGTTTAGCAGTTTCTCACCTATTTTTCCACTAGGGCAAGTGAGTGCACGTGCACACACACACACACACACACACACACACACACACCCCTGCATCCTCTAGAAAAACAGGGATCAGGAATCTGGCACCCGCTATCGACAGATTGCCACTCCTGTTCTAAATGAACTGCCGGCCTGGGCCTCCTTTTCATCTCAAAGGCCATTTGGCATAACCCCATTCATCTGCACAGACTGTCAAATTCTCTCTCCCAGACTTCTCCTGTGACCTTCATTTTATTCTCTGCTCATGCCTGAGTGTGGCGGCTGAACTGGATTGATTAAAGTTTTAGCCCTGTCTTATTTTAATTCAAGAGCTAAGTGGAGCATTTAAATGAACTCGTAGAAGGACCCACTGTCAGGATTCTGAAATCCAGTTAACATTTCTCCCTTGGCTGCCCCCACCCCCGCCATTATCACTGCTCTGTCCCCAGGTTGGCTTCTGGGTGATGTTCACGGTCGGTTAAAAATGACATCATCGGAGTGACCGAGAGTAGATTGATGTTCATTTCCATCTGTCCATCCATCACTGGAGTTCCTGGGTTCATTAAGTGTACTCCAGTCATGATTTCCCTCCATTTCCCATAATTCATTGCGGGGTCTAATGACCTGGAATGGAGTTTGTCAGTTTCCCCCAGTTCTGAGTAGAAGAGACAAGAGTTCTTTAGTGCCAAGCATCTTTTATCCTGGAGAGAGAACGTGAAGGGGAGGGGGGCAGAAAGGCCTGGCGTGGTGACAGATATGCACGGCACACTCATTCATCATTGCCATTTACACACACCGTGATGGGCTCCGCATGGTCAGGGAGGCTGGACTCACACCATTTTCTTCTGCCCTAGGTCTTCAGTCTGATCGTTCCTTTTCAGAGAGTCTCGTGGTCTCGCTATACTATTATTGGACTGTAATTGCCTACAGTTCTTATGACAAAGGAAGGAGCATGAAAGAAGTAAGCCAGATAGCCATCCCCCTTGGGGCTGGATCACACATGCCAGCTCATACCCAGCTCCCACCTCTAAATTCTCAAAGCTCTGCTCATCTACGCACCCATTTATTCAGTTCAGCAAATATTTGTCACTTGCCTTCTATGTGACAGGCCCTCGCCATGTGCTCAGGTCCTTCTACAATGCACCAAGGATCTTGGTTTTATTCAATTTTGATGAGACCAGCAGACCAGGCAATGGCTGCCAGCGAAAGGAGATCCCGCTACGTCCCACCCGCAAGCCTGCTAGGTCCCAGCCTGATGCAGTAGAACCCTACATGGTAACGAAACAGAACGAGCTATAAACAGGTGCAGAAACAGGATGAATCTCAGAGATACAATGATGAGTGTTAAGAGGCCAGATACAAAAGAGTTCCATTTATATGAAGTTCCAGAACACCTAAAATTTACAGAAGTCAGAATAGTGGTAATCTCTGGGTGGGTGGGTAGGTATTGACTTAGCAGGGGTACAAAAAGGGGGTGCGCCTGGGTAGCTCAGTCGGTTAAGCATCTGACTCTTGATTTCAGCTCAGGTCATGATCTCACGGTCTGTGAATTGGAGCCCTGCATTGGGCTCTGTGCTGACAGTGTGGAGTCTGCTTCAGATTCTCTCTCTCTCTCTCTCTCTCTCTCTCTGCCCCTCCCCTGCTCGCTCGCTCTCTCTCTCTCTCTCTCTCTCTCTCTCTCTAAATAAATTAATTTAAAAAAAGAAGCAGAACCAGGGAATCCTCTGACATGCTAAATACATTATATAAGGTGCTCTATATGGTTGTTATAAGGATGAATACAAATGTAAAAAAAAATAAACTTTAGGAAGTTACAGTTCCTAAGAGGAGGGGGCACACCATGCCATGCCATTTGGGGTCACACGAAGAAGCACCAGGGTCAGCGGGGAGGCTGAAGGAACAAATGGAAAGTTATGGGCAAAAGCCGTTATTGTGGTTTTCGTGGGAAGGAATGGGTGAGGCAGGGTAAGCAGCCGAGCAAGCTTGAGGTTGGATAGTTTCAAGAATTTCAGCAGGCTCTCAGCTCTAGGGATGGTTCCCGATGCCTGGCCCTGGAGTGGGTGACTTAGGGCAGGAGGATAATGTCCTGATGACAGGAGGTGGCTGGAGCACATGGACTTGGGGGTGGTTGGCTTGCATAGCAAAGGCGTGCCTGCAGGTAAGCTGTCTGCTATCTCTAGGAACTAGATAACTCTGGAAGGGGTAGTCAAAGCATCATCAAATATAGAAAATTAAAAATATGAATTCATGGGGTCTCCAAAAAATGACAAACTCTGCCCTTAAAGAGCTCACAGGCCTCAAAACACTTGTAGTTAAAGTTTGACACCATAGTGGCACAAGGAGGAATACCAGTCACCTTTGGGGTATCTGCACAACCTCCCACTCTTAGGAAAGAGACCCCACATCTGAAGGAGGAGCAATAGCCAGGCTGGTAATTCATGATCTCACTCCCGCCTCCCCCCACTCCCTGGCTCTGGCTAATTGGACCAAACTAGACAGCTGGTCCCAAGTTCAGCCAATCAAATGTCCCTTCCCATGAATGTGGAATTGACCTTCAGAGACAGAAGACTTTGTGTGGGTGGATGAAAATTGTAACCAGTAGACCAGGGACCAGGAGACAGTCTTACTTCACCATACAGACCAGGGATGCCGAGCCCTGGCGGCCCACTAGAGCCATCTGTGGGAGCTGGTGGGAAACATTCACACCAGGGTCCCCACTCAACCACCTGCACCCTCTGAGGGTGTGTCCCAAGTGTCAGCACCCCCGTGACCAGCCTGCCAGTTCACACAGCCATCAAGAGAACTCCTTTGCACCCTAGGCCCCCCGAGAGCACCACCGTGTGGAAGTGACACAGGACTGTGCTATCATTTGCGTGGGTGTCCCACGCGTCCAAGGACTCACAGAACGTTGCAGCAGGGAAGCCAGGAGGATTTCCCGTCACCATTTTCCCAGGAAGGCTTCTAATAAAACGGACGTCCATCAAAGAAAGATGTGTGGTGCACCCAAGAAGTCAATATGTTAATTAACCAGCCAAGTATTTTTAGACAGGGGGACAGACGACGCTCCTGCTCTGGAACAGCCTCGATTTGAGCTGAAGAAGAGGTTTAGATGCTGAGTAGAGCCAGACGCAGGGAAACACATCTGCGCATGTGCAGGCCGTGTGGCGGAGCGTAGGAAACCCGGCATAATACGCTTAGAACAAACCGCACACCAATCAGGAAAGAAAGATCCTCTGACGTGGCTGGTCCAGGAAGACTTCTTGGAGGTGGGGGAATTTGGCCTGGTTGTCTGAGGAAAGGGGGGCTTCAAACAGGTGGAAAGGGCAGGCAGGCCACAGGCCAGGGTAGACACTGTGTGGTACTTGGAGCAGCTTGCCCATCGTTCGCTGCAAAGAGCAGGCCCTGCCACAGATGCCGTGTGGCCTCTCCCCAGATCTCTGGTCAAACTAAACTGTCCTCTGCTCATTACTCTCCTGCAGACTCAGGATTCGCCCCCCTTTCCTGTCAAGCAAACCAGGAAATCTCAGGGGTTTATTTATTTTGAGAGAGAGAGAGAGCACAAGTGGAGGAGGAGCAGAGACAGAGGAAGGGGGACAGAGGATCTAAAGCAGGCACCACACTGGCAGCAGCGAGCCCAAGGCAGGGCTTGAACTCACCAACCCTGAGAGCACAAGGATCCGAGTGGGGCCCTCTGACCTCTGGGAAAGCCGGTGTCAGGAGACAAGGCAGGTGATCCCAGAAGACGGGAGACCCGAGCCTCACCCCTGGGCAGATGCCATCTTTCAAAGACACCGGAGCATCAAACACTTGAAACGCAGGGTCCCCACCTTCAAAAGAACTGCTCTGAGAGGCGGAGACAGGCAAAAGTTTGAGCTCTTCCCAGAAGCCAATCCCCAAGTGCCTGGAGTAAGTATAAAACCCAGTCATCCGAGAGAAAACATCCTTACTCAATTCTACACGCACATTTGCAGATCCCTCCCCAGCGTGAGAACTCAGCTTGAGGCGCTCATCCTAGTGAAGGCCGTCTTCCCCCCCCCCCCCCCCCCCCCCCCCCCCCGCGGTTCTTCTCTGGCTGCCCCATGCCCTCCGTCCCCCTCCCCCTCCCTACCTGAACCCCTCATTCCTGACCAGTAGTCAACTCTCAAGAAATTAGCCCCAAACTGTCAAAACTCTCGAATATCTGCCTGGATTTTTTTTTTAAGTTTATTTACTTTTGAGAGCGCGCGCGCAAGCAGGGGAAGGGATGGGGAGGGACAGAGGATCTTAAGCAGGCTCTGCACTAACAGCAGAGAGCCGGATTCAGGGCTCGAACTCATGAACTGTGAAATCATGATTCGGGGCTTGAACTCATGACCTGTGAGATCAGGACCTGAACCGAAGGCAGACGCTTGACCGACTGAGCCACCCACGTGCCCCTATCTGCCTGGAATCCTAAGGCCTTCGAACCCACAGCCTCTGTCCAAGTTTCAGGTCAGGGGTATCCCCCTTCCTTGACCTGGTCCAGGGAGGGCTGGGGTGGACTCAGATTTCTCTACATCCTTTAAAAAAAAAAAACAAACCCTTCCCTCCCCTCTGTTTGGGCCTGAAAATAACATCTGGGGACAGATGTCTCTGGGCACCTCTGTCGTGAGGCTCAGTTTCCCCCTCCATGCAATCCAGAGTAGACCCTGACCTCTCCCCAAGGGCAACCCCTCCCCCTACTCTTGATCCTGTTTATGGGCTTTTTTCCACGACGGCAGCTTATTTGCAGCTGTAGGCTTTCAGCTGTGCTCAGCTCTGCTCCTTTCTGCTGCTGCGGAACATTTTCCATGCCACTGGGGAACGTAATTGCTCCTCACATGCATTTTTGAAAGACCTCGGAAACCTCTGCATAAATCAGTAGAAGTTCATTTATGGTTTTAGAATATTCTGGATAATTCATTTGGTGTCAGGGAGCCGGAGCCGGAGCCTTCACTTTCCAACCTGGGTCCTGCAGGGCTCCCCTGCATTGACCCCGCGTGTTTGTTTTGGTTTGTCCCCAAATGCCAGCCAGCCACAAGGAGACCTTTATCATGATTCCAGAAAGATCTGTGTCCTTCCTAATGACATACTCTTTGGAGGTTTGACACTGAGCCAGTGCTTCTTCCCCTTTTAAAAACCCAACAGCTAATCCAGAGCTCTCTTCCTTCCAAGCCACGGGGGCTGCGGCTCTCAGATTTCAGCCTGTCCTTCCTGAGCGTTGGAACAGTGGAGCTAGCATGCAGACCTCCTTCCGATGACTTCCCGCTGTCTTCGCACTGACCTGGGCGGACAGCATACGGCAAAGGGACCCGGATTATGGTGACACAGTTGGAAAATAGCACCTTATCCCAACAGTCTGCAGATTTTTGGCAAGCTTGACATTCTTAGCACTGTCCTACCAGAAATGCCTGGAGAAAGACCCAGATGACATTTTTTACAATTTGCATGATGTCTATCCCCCTAGGCTTTCTTTTACATCCTTCCTGGCTATGAATTGAGGTTCAGATGTTCAGTGTTCCCTGCTTTTTGCTCTCTATTTCCACTCCCTTCAGATCATGTGATCAAGCCCTAAACTTCTGTCCTCAGAGAATAATCAGAATGACACCTTTAGTGTTTGTGCTTGATTTTATGGCCTCGTGATCTTGTGCCCTTTGGAGTGCAAAGGTCACATCAGGCAGCAGGCAGGGAGGTTTTTGATGTAACCTCTGAACCCCAGAAAACAAAAGGACAGAGGCCCACAGAGACAATCCATCTAAAAATGGTCATATAAAGAATGCAACTCAATCAGCCCAGAGCATGCAAATCACCCAACATTTTTATGGAGCACCCTGCTAAATTCAGACTTCGAGTCAGAAGAAGGGACACAAACCCCGTGATCCCAATACATAAATCAAAGCTTGAGAAAAGCAGAGAAATGAGTTTACAACCGATTCAGAATGGAAGGATTTGCAAGATGTGATCTATAAATTGTTTTCCTCCCCTCCACCGCCTGCCTCTGTCCACACGCCAGCGCACACACACGGACATGCGCACACAACTGGTCAATACCATGCCACTATTTGAAAATCAAGCATTTTATTTTCTAAAGGTTTGCCCAGTGCTAAGCTGGACAAATGAGCGAGACCAATCAAAGGCCAAGTGCTTTCTCCTTGGCCACTGGAATCATCCTCAGAAACTGAGGGCTGAGAGTCAGCAGAGCAGGCAGCTGGGAAGAAAGATAAGGACTTGTCACATTCTGTAGAACAGATGTCACCTCCAGTACTACACAGACTGTCCTTCAACAGCCCTTAATACCTGCACACATGCCCCCGGGGCAAAGGTCAGACTCATTTTTGAATTGCTGAGAAATCCTATTTATATAGTTAGTTTGTTGAGCAGGGGGTGCCCCTGGTTTTCGTGACTATTAAAGTTTTATTTCTCTAAATACCTAAGCGTGTGTATCCACCTTGGCAGACAAGATGCTGATCCTGGGAAACAGATCTTTAGAACTTGGCCAAATAAGACTGTATGAGCAAAAGTTGATATGAAACCATGGGGAGAAAAGAAATAGATATGCCTTACTCTTTTTCTTTTTTAAGTGTATTTATTTATCTTGAGAGAGATGGCAACAGTGTAAGCAGGGGAGGGGCAGAAAGAGAAAAGAAAGGGAATCCCAAGCAGGCTCTGAGCTGCCAGCATGGAGCCCGATGTGGGGCCTGAACTCACAAAATCGTGAGATCATGACCTGAGATGAAACCAAGAGTCAATTGCTTAAACGACTGAGCCACCCTGGCACCCCCTTTTTAAATTAATGTTTATTTATTTTAGAAAGAGAGAGAAGAAAGTGTGAGTGGGGGGAGGGCAGAGAGGAAGAGAGAGAGTCCCAAGCAGGCTCTGTGCGGTCTTTGAGGAGTCCAACTCGGGGCTTGTTCCCACGGACCTTGAGATCATGACCTGAGCCCAAATCAAGAGTAGGACGCTTAATTGGCTGAGCCCCCCAGGTGCTTCTATGCCTTACCCTTCTATTCTATTCTATTCTATTCTATTCTCTTTTAAATATAATTTATTGTCAAGTTGGCCAACATACAGTGTGTACAGTGTGCTCTTGGTTTTGGGGGTAGATTCCCGTGATTCATCACTTACATACAACATGCAGTTCTCATCCCTACAGGCACCCTACATGCCTTACCCTTCTAAACGAAGGCTCAGTTTGCAAATAAAATGCGTGCTTCCTTCTACAGCAAATGTGTGCAGGAACCTCCAGATTCCTGTTTCAGATCTTCCTGTTTGGAAGAATTCACTGGCAGGAGTGAATATATTTTGACTAGACCTGAACAGTAGCACCACTTATTTGATGAAAATGTGTCCTAGGGGCACCTGGGGGCCTCAGTCTGTTAAGTGTCCTGCTCTTGACCTCGGCTCACATCATGATCTCATGGTTCATAGGATGAGTGTCGAGTCAGGCTCCACCCTGACTGCTTGGGGTTCTGTCTCTCCCTCTCTCTCTGCCCTTCCCCCATTCATGCATGCACTCTCCCTCTCTCTCTCTCAAAATAAATAAAGAAACTTTAAAAAAAAATGTGCCCTAGACAGCTGGAGCCCCCAAAGCACTGTCAGAGGAAACAGGCATCCCAGAAAGGACCCCAGAAAGGAAGAAGCCTGGTCTTACAGTAGGAAGACCCCACATAGGCCACGTCCCCTCCCTGAGCTTCAATTTCTCCATCTGTACATTCAAAGCTGCTTCTGCTTTCCCACGGCCTGCCCCGCACCGGCCCTGCCCAGGCCCAGGGACAGCACGACCACCATCACGATTTCTCCAGATCTGGATGGTCTCCTCTGGATGCACGAGAATGGCCTAAACCACCGTTTCTATGACCCTATTCCCAAACTCAGGGCTTCCACAAGTTGTTTCCTTCCCAGGAGAAGTGAAATCCAACCCACCGAAGTGGGTTTTCCAAGTGGTAACGGAGTAACAAATATTATTTTCCAATGTGCCGCAAAATTCTCTGTGATGTTTGGAAGCCCAGCCCCAGGACTCTGCATGAGCGACACTGAAGCTCGGAGTCCTGGACCACTTCTGCCGACCCCAGGGTTCGAGGCCAGGAGTCTCTCTGGTAGATCACACAGACATCTGGATACTTCATGTATTCCTCTTGGGGGGCGGGAGGCCCACCGGAGGTCACATGGCTAGTGGGGAACAGTCAGACTGGAAGCCCAGGTTACTCCATTCCCAGCCCGTAACAATGCTGTGACAGTGAGGGATGACTCTGGTCCAGAGCATTTACTTCCGTGTCACGTCGGCTCTCTCCACAACAACGTTACTCTCCTGGTCGTGGAGATAAGGAACCAGAGTCCTGAGAGGTTGGTGGCTTGCTCAAGTCTCATCCGGGGAAGCAGGATTGGGGTCCAGATTCTACTGGATTCCAGGCCTGTGCTTGTAACACCTGCCTCGGCCCTGAGACCCCATTTCCATGTTCTGCCCGCACAGTGCTGCCTCATAAGTGGGAGACGGGGAGCTAGCAGGTCCTACGGAGCATGGAGGAGTGCTTCTGGGGAAAGGTGAGAAGAGGAGGAGGGGCTGAATGGTGTCCCCCAGAAAGACATCAGCACGTCTTTGTGGCCACCTGTGATATGACGTATTTTGGGAAAAGAGTCTTTGCAGATATCATCAAGGATCTCAGGGTGATCCGGCAGGGCCCTAAATCCAATGACGAGTGTTCTTGTAAGTGACAGAAGAGAAGACCTAGGAGAAGGCCGAGTGAGGCCAAGGCAGAGGTTGAAGTGACACAGGGACAAGCCAAGGAACACTGGCGGCCACCAGAAACTGGAAAAGGCAAGGAGGGTTCCTCCCAGAGCCTGTGGCAGGAGCGCAGCCCTCCCGACACCTTGATTTCAGATTTCCAGTCTTCGGAACTGTGAGATAATAGATTTCTGGTTGTTTTTTTTTAAGCCACCCTGTTGGTGGAACTTTGTCACAGCGACCCCAGGAATCGAAGGCTGGAGTAAGCATTTCCTTTGGGAAGAGTTGCATGCATCCTCAGGAGGTATGGACCCAAAGGGAGCTCCCCGCCCCCCCCCACCACCTGCTTCCTGCATCAAAGTTCTCCCCACGAAGGTGAGTTGAAGGTGAAGGTGAGTTGTTACTTAGGCTTCCGAGGCCCCAGCAGGAGCTGCTGTCCACATGAAATGTTCTTTCCTAAGCATGAGAGCTGCAAGGGTCTGGCAGATGAGTGCCAACCCCAGTCCAGGGGTCCTCAGGCTCTCCACCGTTGCAGAGGTGCCAACAATGGGGTTTTTGGACTATGGTTCCACGTACTTTTTGCTTAATGGAACCCAGTTTCTTTCTATCAGTCAGACTTTGCAACTGAACCCAGACACCTTCCAGCCTGAGTCAAAAATCTTAGGTTTACAAATTAGCCCAGGAGGACTTGTGTTAGTTAGAGAAAGGCTCTTTGCCTGTTACCGGTAAACTGGAAGGACCATCCGCCCCAAACGAGGGCAGGTGAGAAAAGATGGTGGCGGTTAGCCCTCGCACCACGCACTCTGGACACAGAGGCTCAGCTGATTGTCACCCCCTCAGACCTTATTCCAGTGATTCCCAACCTTTTGCAGGTGCAACACAGGCCAGATCCTGCTTGACTGGTACCGTTCTGGGCGGCCAGACGTGACGAGCCTGGGAGGTCAGGCCACTTCAAGCCACACCTGGCCACCCCCAGCGCTGACAGACCCCTAAGCAGCCAGAACACCAAGAAACCCGCGTGAGCACAAGAGTCGCCAGGCTCTGCCTTACAAAGCGTACTTCTGTATGTATTTAATATTTAATAAACCTAAAAAAATTGTTTTAAACGATAGAGTTCCAATCCTCAGAAGCAAATCTTGAGAATTTTGGAAACATTTGAAGTCTCATGCAGGTAAAAGGAGAGTAGAGGTTTTTAAAAATAGAAGCTTATGCCAAGAGTTTTGCTAAAATGAGATCACCGTAAATAAAACATTCTCTGGGATTCCGCTCCTACCTGTGAATCGTACTGAGAATGAACCACCTCGCGTTGGACGCTGCAGTTTGGGGAATCTATAAAAGCCCCACTGTTCCCCCACTTTCAGAATAAACACCCCTTTCCTCCCCCCCTCCCAGGTGCACACACGCGCTCACAAGCACACGCAGGCACACACACAATGAACCAAGAAAGGAAGGAAAAGAGATCAGTAATGAGAGAGGCCACTAATGGATTGGCTTAAGTATAGAACAACATCCCATCACTGTTCTAGAAAATAATCAATCAAGCACTTAATTTTAAACATAAAAGTAAGCTGCCAGGAGACTGTTAATAGATAACCAAATAAATTAACAGTTGTAGGTGGGATTTGAAACCAGGTCAGATTTCCCTCTCCCCCAAGCTCCGAGCCCATGCAGATAAAGGGCTTCCCCAGCTTGGCACCTCGTCTCACACTGTTTCAAAGAGAAATCTCCTTTTAGCCAACATCCCCTCTCAGCGGGCCGGTCACTTCAGGGAATTGTCCTTTGTGCGTCTTCCATAAATTTTATAACACCGCTACTTTAAAATATTGATGGGCAACTTGGCCTTGGCCCAGGCCCACAGTGGGTTAGTGTGGACATGAAAACCTTCAGGAGCACAGAAGCAGGAAGGAACACATCCCCTGCTGACCTTTCTTAAAGGGACAATTGTGTAAGTGCGGTGGTTACCTGAGCCGGAGGCCTGCCCAGCTTTGATGGATGGTTCTGCCCTCCGGGAGCTGTCTGAGAGCCACACGGGGACAGGAGGGTGTGTGGGACACACGGGCGGTGCTCAGGTACCTGCAGACCCGTAAAGGGTAAGTGACGTCCACACAGAGCCCCCAAGTGGTTTTCACCCGAGACTCCGGTTTCTCTCAACATTCAAGCTCTTTGCAAAGTTACTGATGAGGAAGGATTGACAGCTGTATAGTCTCTCTCTTCTCCCTCTACCCGTGACCTTCTCGGGGCAAGTGACCAAAAGTAAATGCAACCAGGAACATCAAAGGCAGGACTGGAGAATTGATCCCTGATTCCGGGAGGCTCTGTGATTGCTCTGAACTTCTAAGATGATAGGCATTGTGCCACCACTCTCTTCAAAACACCCCCTGAAAAATAACACAGTAAAAGTCCACCTCCTAGAATTAAGTCACCACTGAGAACAATACAGCAATAGTCTGCTAATCAAACGAATAACACAATGATAACTATCATTTATTGGGCCTTTCTCTCTCACACACACACACACACACACACACACACACACACACACACACTGAGTACTGCACTGTACCAAATATGTTGGGCATGTGACCTCACGGAATCCTTTTTTTTTATCTGCAAAAATATCCTTTGATTCAGAAAGTATACTGGTAGGAATTTTTTTTCATGGAAGTAATGGAGGCTGTATCCGAAGACTTTTCTATAAAGATATTAATCAAATTTAAGTAAGAAATTAAAATAAAAAGCTCTGGGGCATCTGGGTGGCTCAGTCCGTTGAACGTGACTCTGACTCTTGATTCCAGCTTGGGTCATGATCTCACGGTTCATGAGATTGAGCCCCATGTTGAGCTCTGTGCTGACAGTGTGGAGCCTTCTTGGGATTCTCTCGCTCTCTCTCTCTCTCTCTCTCTCACCATCTCTCCGTCTCTCTCTCCCCACCTCTCTAAAATAAAAAAAATTTTTTAATAAGAAAAAATTCCAATAATGGAGAGGTGGTAAAAAAATTACAATATATCCATACAATATAATATTGTGTGGCCACTTAAAACTATGTTGTAGGGGTACCTGGTGGGTCAGTTAAGCCTCTGACTCTTAATTTTGGCTCAGGTCATGATCTCACTGTTGGTGAGTTCAAGCCCCGAGTTGAGCCCCCTGCTGACAGTATGGAGATTGCTTGGGATTCTCCCCCTGCCCTGTCTCTCTGCCCCTCTCCTGCTCACTCTCTCTCTCTCTCTCAAAAATAAACTTAAAAAAAAAAAAAAGAGTTTACAACTATGTTGTAAAAGAAGATGTATTTACAAGTAAAACATGTCTAAGAGATAGTATTTAGTAAGAAACAGAAGAATAGGAACAATATAAATATTTTTACAAATGTATGGTATGGAATACATATATGTGAATAAAGTGTGTGATGAAATGCATCAAAGTATGATTATGGGTGACTTTTTTCTTCATTTTATTTCTCTTACTTTCTAATTTCTTTAAATTTTTTTTAATGTTTGTTTATTTTTGAGAGAGAGAGACAAAGAGTGTGAGTGGGGAGAGGCAGAGAGAGGGAGACACAGAATCCAAAGCAGGCTCCAGGCTCTGAGCTGTCAGCACAGGACTCGAACTCACAAACTGTGAGATCATGACCTGAGCCAAAGTCAGACGCTTACTTGACTGGGCCCCCCAGGCCCCCCCCTAGGTTTTTAGAATTACTAATAAAAATATGTTTTAGAGAAAGCTACAACAAGCAGGGAAGAGGGACAGAGAGGGAAGGAGGGAGAGGGAGAGGGTTGGGGGAGAGAGAGGGAGAGAAAGAGAGAATCTTAGGCAGGGCTTAAGCAGGGCTCCATCCCAGGAGCTGGAATCATGACCTGAGCCAAAATCAAGAGTTAGATGCTCGGGGCACCTGGGTGGCTCAGTCAGCTGAGCGTCCAACTTCGGCTCAGGTCATGATCTCATGATCCATGGGTTCGAGCCCTGCATCAGGCTCTGTGCTGAAAGCTCAGAGCCTGGAACCTGCTTCGGATCCTGTGTCTTCTTCCCTCTCTCTGCCCCTCCCCCTGCTCATGCTCTGTCTCTGTCTGCCTCTCAAAAATAAATAAACTTAAAAAAAAAAGTTAGATGCTCAACCCACTGAGCCACCCAGGCTCCCCAAGAAAACTAGTTTTTAAAATTATGATCTAGTACTATGCCCAAATATTCATAGATGTTAATTAGCTTAATAATAGCCGATTACACATAGAAAGCCCTTTCTAGTCTGTGATGTGGATTTGCCACGTAGTCACAACTGACTCTCAGGGCAAATTCTCAGGTAGACAGAGAATATGTTTTGGAAATCCAGGGATTTTGAAACACGCACACACACGCACACCAGAGCAACGTAGAAGCTGGGGTCTACCCTCGGCTTTCGGGCAGGCAGCACCCAGGCCTGTACGGATGAGGGCTGGCTGCCCCTGACCGTGGCCTACAGGCCCTTCCCCTCCAAGCCCTCCGAGTTCACTGAGAGGAGCCCTGTGCCATCGGCTGCCTCCGGGGCTCTCAAATCAGTCCGCCATCTACCACCTTGGGCTTCCCTCCCAACCACCACCTGCTACCCTCCAGGGCTCAGGTTCTCCAGGATTCTGCTCGGCTCCAGACTAGAAGGGAGGGGGCGGGCAACATTCCAGAACACCTGCAGAGCAAAATCTCTGACCTGAATGAGAGTCAGCAGTGCAACAGAGCTGGCCGTCACCCACTTAGGAGAGCCAGTCGTGGACCTCTCTTCCCACGTCTGCCAGCAGTGACATCACACAGGTGGCCCGGGTTGGCGGTGGGGGGAGTATTTACACCACGGGAAGCGGCAACACGAATTCGGGGCTTTTGTCCGCGCAGAAAGCCAGGCTTTACACGGTCCCCAGCCCAGCACCCCAGGCTCTCAGGAGAAATGCACACCCCCCGCAGTGAAAGTCCACCCACCCAGACCCCGGCTTTAAACAGGGTCACACTTGCTCTGACCAAAGCAGGACCGGAACGCTCTTTGGAAACGAGGACACATTATTCAGAGAACTGATTGCATATTTACAAAACCTTCAATCTGCCTCCTCCCCACTCACCTTGCGGCTGCTTCACTTTGCTGGGGCTTCTTCAAAGTCCAAGCAAGAGCGTCTAGCGCACTTCGTTTATTCCTGACCTTCACAGTTGAAACAAGCAGAGGGGCCAGCTCCCGGAGAAGGCGCTGGGTCTGGGTCAGACGTCTCCTGCGTCCTGGCCCCCCACACCTCCCTCCTGGGTGGGGATGGGGGGGGTGGGGTGCGGCCCTCCGGACAACCCAGTGGTCTCGGCCCTGGCTCCGGGTCCCCCGGCTCCGGGGCCCCCTCCGCTGCGTGGACAGTCCCTGCTGTCTCTGCGCTTGTGGACAACTCGGCTTGGAGTGAGGCCCGAGCAGGAGACCCTTCGGGCCGCACAGTGCTAACGCGGGCAGAAAGAACAGGCAGAGGCATTCGCTGGTGCAGGTCGTTAGTCTTGGGGTATACACTTAAAACTCTTTGAGAAGCGGCCAGAACCGAGCCGCCACAGGCCCTCGGCACGCTACGTCACGTTGCGCAGCCGCAGTCGGATGCGTGTATGTGTTCTCGAAGAGTCCGGAAGGGGAGGCCAGGCTAACCCTTTCTGTTGTATAGCGCCACAGGGGTGCAGCTGCGTCCTTGGCCTTGAGGGGGCTATGGGAGGGATCAGGCATAAAACCCTGAGGATCTCCGAGCTGCAGAGGATCGAGGGGATTGCGGCAAAGGCTCACACGGGGCTGGAAACCAAAGAAAGCATCTCAGAAGCACAGAAGGGTGACGGCTGCGGAGAGTAGTTGTCTTTATTCCGGTCAAGTTCTGCGGCACAGGAAGAAGTCAGAATTCACTGCTTGCCGCAGTTTTACCTCTTCTGTCACGGACATAAGAAAGGCACAAATGAAAGAAAATGCTTGGTTGCAGAGCCCAGCCCTAAGACCACTTTGCTTCAGGAAAAACCAGAGGCATGAGGGTCTCATGGTTGTCCTTGGCTGGGGGAGGCAACCGGGCGGCTGTCAGGGGGCCAGCTCTGCACAGGGCGCTCCACCTCGTTGCCTGTGGCTGTCACGGACATCATGAGGCTCGGTGTCCCCGAGGAATGGACGTGAAGCAAAGAGGAAGCGCCCCCGAAAAACCAGAGCAGGCGCTCAGGGAGCCACTGCTGATCTTAAGGAGGATCCTGATCCCCGAACAAGTGCCGCCTGCGGCGTGGGGTCCTCACTTGTGACCCTCCTCTGGGGCCCAGAGAGGTGAGAGGCAGAACAAAGCCCTTGTTAGACCCCATCCCGGCCTCTGGCCGGAACTGATCGGGAGAGCCACACGTGCACATTTCAGGGGGTTTGTGAATTACAACAGGCTCCTGGGATTTTGCTGGAGAAGATTGGAATCTTACTAAAAAGACTAAAATACCTACTCACCCTCGGGTGGCCTCCACTGTGAATTGACAGTGACGGAGAGAGAGACGTGCCTCCATATGTAGTGAATCTGAATAACACCACCAGTATGCAGTCCACATGTACCATTTCCAGTATTCCAGAAAATTCCCTTTTAGGCACGAGCGTGGGAAACAGTCACCAACCAGTGCTCAGGAAAAAACGCTCAGGAAAACAAACAAAGTATGCATATGTGTGGGAGTGTGTGTTTATTGTACATTTTGCCAGGATAAAGGATAGAAGACACTTCATACAAATAATAATGGAATACACAATGCTCTGTACTGTAAACTCCATACAGACAATTGATCCTCAAAGAAATCCTTTGGTCGATTTTTACCACACTCTTGCCTCTGTAGCCAGTCTATGGTTGCAATGGGTCAGCAAGTATAGTTCTGACATGAATGTTGATTTTTTTTAATGAGTAATACAAATGTCAAACAACTCCTCTGTGTGTTGAAACTTCACTTGGATAAATTGGATAATAGTTTTCAAATAACAGAAGAATATTGCAAGTCTGTGCTATTCATAATGTCATGGCTATAGATGACAACTTATAATCGGCATTATTAATATTTTTTCCACCACTTTCTTAAGTCTAGATAATCAACAAAACAATCAGTCAAGTCCTAATGTACAGTATTTGCTGATTTCTACAGTGTAAATAGCCCTATCGGAGCCAATTGCAAGGTATCATGATGTCACTGAACCAACTTGAAAAGAGGCATGGTGACACATCATTGTACAGTATTTCCAATCTACAGATACAATAAACATAAATCGCTGCTACAACAAAGATAATCAAATGTAGTAAAATAAGTGTTGCCTTTGGAATACTTGTTACTTTTCTTTTTGATATAATTTATTTTCACCGTAAAATCTATATTTCTTGACATGTCAAGAGAGTAAAGCTTTGCCCAGAAGGAGGATTGTTGGCCTGTGTGTCCCCAACTCAGGAACAGGAGGCTGAGTGTACACTGGGAATATCAGAGTGACAGCTGTCAAGCACCCAGAAACAGGACCCGATTCCTGCCCAAGGGCTTATCACAAAGGCTCCAACCAGGCTTTTTTCCAAAAATGTTTTTCATTCCAAAATCCATCTTAATGGCTTACTGTAGACTAATTTAGCCAGTAGTTCGTTCTACTAAAAATGGAAGCTAATGATTTCAGCTAAAAACAAGTAAGCCAGTACCATCAAAGTGTATTGTAAGAAACTGATTATCACGGGCTGCATTTATTGCCCACGTCCTTCTCCCTACAGAAAGGCTTAATAAGATTCCCACAGCAAGAGCGAAAGGCTTACTTCCTCTCCTGGGACCTACAGTTATGGACGTGTTCTCTAGAGGGCGTCTTAACCCCGCCCCCGCCAGAGCTCTTCAAAGACTCATCTCATGCAGGGAGCAGGGTCTTACTAAAGTGTCACCTGCTACTACTGGTCATATTAGTGCCATTCGGCAAATATTGATGACATCACCCTATTTCTCTTGAGTACACCAGTACTCAGCACACTTTATCCTTTCCAAAATATGTAGATTTTGAAAAGAGGCACTTAACTGTCCATCTGGAAGAAATGTAGCCCCAAAAAAGGAGGTGGGGGGATGCCTGGGTGGTTCTGTTGATTCAGCGTCTAACTCTTGATTTCAATGGTTCAGGTCCTGATCTCACAGTCATGAGACCAAGCCCCGAGTTGGGCTCTGCCTCGGATGTGGAGCCTTCTTAAGATTCCCTCTCTCCTTCTCCCTTGGCCCCTCTCCCCCGCTCACTCGCACACATGCTTGCTCTCTCACGCCACTGTTTGAATTAACCAGGAAGTCTGATTAGGTAAGCACATTCAATACAAATATGACATGATTAAATATTTTAACTGGCAACAATTCAAGCATAATGCAGATTTCTTGATTCAGATTCAATCCATTTGATGTATATACTTAGAAGCCTTATGACACTAGTTTCTGTAAAATAAAATGTGTCACAAAAAAGCCTCCTGGACTGAGAAATCACTGAAGGGATTGTTACAAAGGACTCTCAGTTATTAGGCAATTAGGACAAAACTCCTGAGAATATTTACAAAGCCTTCCTGGGGCATGACCTTGATGAAATGTTTTTAATTTTATAATTTTTGGAAATCATGAAAGGAATGGTTAGCTTTTGTCTTCCTCTGGGGACTCTACATTTTGCTATTGAGACTGCTAAACTGATTTTAATTCAGGGCACTAGTTTCAGCAGCAGCTTAGAATTTTCTTTTCCAGCTTGTGACATCTCAAATTTCCCATTTCCATCTAGTGTTGGGAAGCAGGTTCCTGTGCCATCTTTAGGATTCTGACAGAAGAGGCTTCTAAAGCTAGGTTAAGAGCTTAGAGACAAGGTACTAAAAAAGATGCGTTCCGTGGCCCCTGGCTTATGCACCTGCATCCGCACATGCGCACACTTCCGTGAGTGCTTTCTATGGCCGCCATCTTTAATTGCCACCCTCTGTCTATAGATGCAAGTAGGCCCCTCCTCCCGGGCCCAGCCACCCCCAGAATGGAGAAATGAACACAGCAGAGTTCCAGGACTGAGACCCATGTTCCTCTTTTCTGGGACCAGTGCAAGTCTTACTGCTGCCCCTACTCACTGGTGTGGGTTCACCCTCATGGCTTAATAGCATATTTTATTATTTTAAGACTGTTTGTTTACTTTGAGAGAGACAGCGTGAGCGGGGGAGGGGCAGAGAGAAAGGGAGAGAGAATCCCAAGCAGGTTCTGCACTATCAGCACAGAGACCAACGGTAAGGGGCGGAGGTTCAAACCCATGAACCGTGAAATCATGATCTGAACTGAAACCAAGAGTTGGAGGGTAAACTGAGTCACACAGTTGCGCCCCCCCCCCCACTTAATAACATATTTTAGGTAAACACAGTGGCATCTGATTGAGCAAATGACCTCTTTTACATACCTTAAGAGTCTTTTGGATTAAATTTATGAGATAGCCAAGGGGGAAAAAATGCAACATTTTATTCCAAGAAATTCATCCCACCAAATTAGTGTATCAAAAAGAAAAAGAAAACCTATTTTCAAGATAAGCTGAAATTGTAAATGACCTAATATGACTTTAGGTTTGTGGATATAATGTATCTTCTCACAGGCTTAATTTGGGCAACTTGGAGCAGAAAACCCACTTTCTCTTCATATTTACATAGCCATTGTTGTGTAAATAATCTCAGTCCTAAAGCAAATTTAATGGAATCCTAGAGAATCTCATGTTCTGTTCATGAATTACTAAGCAAGGATGTGTACTCTGAGGTACTATCAGGAAGTCATGAGTATTTACTCTTTATTTGGCACCAACAAGTCACTGATACACATTTTTTTTAAGTAGGCTCCACATCCCACATAGGGCTTGAACTCATGACCCTGAGATCAAGAGTTGGATGCTCCCCCGAGTCACCCAAGCGCCTCCCCCATCACTGATACCATCTAAAAGGCTTTTAACAATGAGTTTCACTTCTCAGATATGAAGTAAATATTCTTTGGGTGCAAACATTTCTTCTCATTTAAAAAAGGCAAGTAGTTCCAGAATGCATATTCTTTAGAAGAGCTCCTTCCTTCTGTGCCACCCACACAGGGAGCCGGGCCTTACAAGGACCCTGGCCCAGCTGAGCCCGCTCAGCGCCACAGCACCTGCACGCTTCCTGTAGAGGCTGATTCATCAATTAAAGCGACGTCTGCGCCTCCGCTCAGCATAAAGGAGCTGCCGGCGGCTCCCTGCTAATTACCAGGGCAAACGTGTCTATTTCAAAGTTGGCAAATAGGAAAACCATTCGCAAAGACTATTCGCGCGGACACGAGCGGCCGTTGATTCTGTCCTGCCAGCACTCCCCTTGAGTATGATCCTCACCCATCTTTGGTTAATAACAGTCAAAGGTAACACTCCTCAGGACAACAAATGCCCTGGGCAGTGATCCCAATAACTCCCTCTTTGTCTGTCACTACAAAGGCCGGGCTGGTCCCCCTCAGAATTGAGGATATTATTCCAGACAGCCCAGTCACTGTTGATTCAGAAGCTGCCTTAACAAAAAGGGGGGGGGGGTCAGATACCCTAGCAAGAGCTCCTGAGGGGAAGGTTTCTGTAACATCTCCGTAATAATATGTACTTGACTGTGAAGCAGGCCCTCAGCCTGACTGAAGCAGGGGGAAGGGCTGCGAGTCTAACCCGCCTTCCAGCACTGACTCACCAACCCAGAGAATTCGCTTCACTGTGGGACTCAGTCTACCTTGAATCGAATCCCCCATAGCTGACAGAAACAGCCAACTATCTATGCCTTGGACCTTTCTCTGGGAACACAATCTACCAATAGGAAAACCAATCTGAAAAAAAACAACAACACATGTTACTCAAGTTTCAGAGCTGTTATCAGTGTGGGAAAATTATAAATTAAAATGGATGGCATGTTTCATTTCTTGTATTGCAGAGAAAAATCCTCCTATTTAATAACTTGATTATTAACTTGCATTTTGTTTTGATTTAACAGAGAGCATGAATCAAACAGTTAAAACCTTAATGATGTGATAATATTTATTAACATAGTAAATCCTGAATATAGGAGATCTATGATCCTTCTAATACTTCCACTTTATGAACTGGCTTTAAAAACATCAAAGACATGCTCTTTTGAAGAACAAAGTTTTCGGGCTTGGAGGAAAGAGAAGGTAATCATTACAGATTCATTACAGATCCATCAGAGATTTTTTAATCCATTTAAATCCAAGTAAAGGAGATCAGATTCTGATCTTACATTGTTTCTACATTTTTAGAACAACTTTCCACTCACAAATTCAAGGTTACAAAGGCATTAAAAATATCCACAGGAAAAGACTGGCATGAGATAGAAGAATATGATTAATTGCTGTTGCATTAGAGTGGTTATTTTTTTCCTCTATTTTTCAAATTTCCAAGAGCAGGATTACATCATTTTTATGATAAAAATTCTAAATTATGAAAGAATTCAAGATTATAAAACATAGCTGACTTTATAAAAAATAATTCTTCAAACAAATGATTAGAAAGACATTCAACCCAAATAAAGAAGATGCTCTGTGGAAAGTTTCCCTAGGGTCCTGGGACAGCTTTAAAGATGAGGCCCATTGTTAGTATTTCCCGGCATCGCGGTCCTTGGGGACCGG
>NC_043713.1:17264613-17282174 GCF_006229205.1 Suricata suricatta | reverse complement strand
GGGCTTAGAGAAAGAGTAGGTAACGGTTCCTTTTCAAATTATATTTCCTTTACTCAAGTCTGTTCACTTAAAAAACAAGGACAACTCGAGGCACAAGACCTAAACGGACCTTATTCACACTGACAGCCCGCAGAGAGGACTCTCCATGAATGACCCTTGTATTTAAATCTGTATTTAAAATATGTGTGCATCCATTAAGATAAATTTTTAAAACTTATTTTTTAGATAGCCTGGTGGACATTCCAAACTGGTAACTTTACCCAGATAGAGGGGGAATATAAACGCTTTCTGTATTAGTATATAAAAATAGAAACCCCCCCCAAAAAAATAGAAGACCCCAATAAGGCTTTCAGAGTCTGTGCCTCAAGAAATCACACAATTGGTGCCCAAAGGCTGTACAGATACCAATGTAACTTTCTTCCTTGATCTCTGAATACATCGCCTCCACAATGGAGGTATCTGGGGGGTGAGCATTTGCCTAATCCCACGGGGTCCTCTGGCTGGGGTCACAGCTGCTGGCTGGTGAAGAAGGATTTAGTCTCCCTGCAGACAGGATTTACACAGAGCGGACAACTCAGAGTCAACTGCTTGGAGCACAGCTCGTTCGACTGGATGTGTGAGAGCACCAAGTCGGCCAGGGCCTGGAGGACGGGCGACAAGAAGCAAAGATTCCTCAGAAGCCGCAAGTCTGCCCTCTCCCCACGCGGCTCCCGCCCCCTCCCCTCTGCCCAGATAATCACTATGGCTGGGGGTTTCTTTTCGTCTGAATTATGGCTGCTTTGAACTGAATTCTATAATATCTCCCGTTTCCTAAGGATCCTCAGCTTAGAGAAAAGTTAAAATAGAGATTTTAGAGAAGAAAATCCTCTTACCCCACCTGCTAAACCTGGCCTCTGAAAGGCAGACCTTAAATCAGACACGGTTATAGGTGGGCAGAAAATAAGAAAATTGGGGCTTATCTAAAGGAAAAAAGAGCAAGAGCATAAGGAAGTCGATTTTACTTTTGTAATTAATTGGAACTCAAAATGTTCTAATATGTGAGGAAAACCAATATTCTGTAAGAGTTTCTCAGAGGATTACTCTCTGATATGTTCTACGAAAATGGTTGCAACAGTATAGATACCTTGGAGAACAATGGATTTCCATTAAGAGACTCCGCTCTTCTGATGTTTTCAACCCCGCACTGAATCAAATGAGAAAAAGAGGGAAAAACACATACACATTTTATTTTCCTTTTTTTTTTTTAAAGAAACCGCTACAAAAATGTAAACAGACATAGGACGTACACCACTTAAAGTCTTACTTCCAAAGTGTTCCCATACTGCTCAGAAATGAAAACAGTCACGGGACCAGGCACAGATGTTGATTTTCACCTCTGTTATCATAAAATTCCTCTCAGTTTCTACTCCTTCCCCTACCCCGTTACCTTCCCAGAGAGCTTGGTTTCCAAACCGTTTTTGAGGCTGTATTTGACAGAATTCTCAAGTCATTCAAATCTGCTTACAATTCTTTTTTTTAGCGACCTTTCTAATGCGTACTTTTACAGACTCTACCTAAGCAGAATGTTGCTTTAATTAAATAAATCTTTATGCCTGTTTTGATTCCAATTGCCGAAAGAGGTGAATTAATTTAATGTATATTGAACCTAGATGGGATCCAATGCAGAGTGGGGGTTGTAAATATATTCCTACACAGAAAAATCCAAAGTAAAACCTAAGGGTTGCTTCACTGCCATCCTTGCTTCCCTCCCCCAAAATACCCAGTCGATTACTCCCAAATAATTAAGAAACATCTAATTATTATTCACTCAGATCTTCTCTTCCTAAAACGCAGAAGGCTTTTCTGTTGCTTTGTCTTTTAAGATAAACTGGCAAGACAGAATGGTGAGATTCAGCAAACTCATAGTTCTGAACTTAACAAGAAACTATACTCTAAAACGCCCTGTGGAAGTCAGAAACGGCAGGATAACCTAGGCTGGCAACGGTCTTTAATGCTGTTCACACCAGAGTTACAGGATCCACGTCTGTAGGGCAACCCAGCAAAATACCTACCACCACTTAAATTCCATTTCTAGGAATTTTTCCTAAGAAAATAACTGGAGAAATAAAAAGAAAATGATGTTTATTATGGAGCAGTTGAGGAAAGTACAAAGCTGGAAACAAATATATCCTGATCAAGGATTTGTTAAAAAATAGTTCTACAGATCTAACTACATACTGGTGTAGGTCTATAACATATGTTTAAGAAAGAAAAAGATTACAAAACGGTATGAATAAAATACCATTTTTGTTAAACATGTGGGGGAATATTAAAGTACACATACATTTAGAGGGAAAAAAGGGGACTTAATTTTATCAAAATATTAATTTACTGTCTCTCAGGTAAGATTCTGAGTGAGCTCTACCCTCACTGTGACGCTTCTCTGAACTGTCTGAGCTCTTTTTTTGTTATTGCTTACTTTTGTTATTGATAAGCAATGATTTCATCTTGGGGGAAAAACTTCAAACTACTTTTTAAAGAAAGTTGTTTTTAACACAGCATATTCTCCCATCAAAACAATGAAGTAAACTGTAGCTCGATGGTTTTCTTTATTCCCTCCATAGACTCATCTATTTGTCACTAATTATCTATTTGATCACTAAGGAATAACCTCGGTTTAGTAATATTGATGGGTGTGAATTATCAGGCAATACAAAAACTTATTTTCCAAATACACTGGTATGAACTATATTTGCAAGTAAGTGTCTTTAAGGAGCGAGCTCACGACTAGCCAAGGTCATGGTGGGGTGCAGACGGCGCCATTACAGGAAGTCCACAGACAATGCTGCAACTTCACATCAGCCAATTAATTACAACTTCCCCATCAATTCTGCATCAGAACTGTTGACACCCTCTAACTTCCTCAACACCTGACGGCCGGCGTGCATGAGCAGAAAGCCGTGGGTAGGGTCAGGTGCTGGCCGAGGCTCTTCCCGAGCCACTCCACCCTGCCCAGCGCCTGCCACCCAGCCTCAGTCCCAGAGAGGCTGAAGTAGCCTCCGAGGCCAGGCCTCCATCCATCACGCATGGGGGTGACCGAGGCCGGGGATTCTGGCAGAAGATGGGGCGGGAGAGGGGCTTCTGGGGTCCCAGAGCTTCCACGGTCCCTACAGAAACCATGCTATCCACTGGACTCCAGTTTCAGGCCAGCCCTCCGAAGCCACGAGATGGGTGACCGGTAAGTTCTTCCCCACTGTGCCTGGGGGCTCACATCCATCTTCCCCCACAGACACTAAGGATGGTATGTGTTATTCCAGTGATCAGACTGATCACAACACGGTAGCAAACGGCTAATTGAGTGAGTGCATCAAAGAGGTCAGGGAAATGACAACACACACTGTTCAGTGTTCATTCAATGGTCTTCTCCTAAATGACAAAGACTCGTATAGGCCTCAAAATCCAAGAAGAAACAGCGTAAAATCCCAGGTAAAAGGCACTAAAAGGCCAGGAAGAGGAACAATAACACAATTCTTCTCCTCCAAACTGGTGAGGAATACCATTATTCCGTCTTAAGAAAATGTAGTTTTATTACTTCCAGGAAGCATACAGCATCTCCGACCAGCTAAAATGACGTTGCCCCCGGTGCTGGCTCGGCACCTGGGTTCACAAAGGCACAAAAGTGCTTTCTCTCTCCTGACGTGGAATTAACTTCATGTGTTCGGATGAACTCAGTTGAAGTATTATTTGGAACAATGAGGCCACAGTGTAGGCAAACCTCTCTAATGATCGATATATTATTTCATCCCTTCAAAACCTTGTTTTGATACCAGTATAGTAAACAGGCAGTGCTGTGTTGGTTTCGGGTACACAGTACAGCGATTCAACAACTCTACATGTTCCTCAGTGCTCAACAAGGCAGACCGTACTCTTCAATCCCTTTCACTTACTTGGCTCGTTCCCACCCGCCCCCCCTCCGGTAACCACTGCCCGGTGTTTTTGGATGATACAATTATACCGTTGCAAAGAAAGTTTCCTTTTAAAACAAATCACAGCTTCTGAGTGGGATCAATAATCACAGTTACCTCTTTAGCCAGAACTTGGGAATACTCGATGTCCAGTTCATACAGCGTTTCAATGTGATCGCTGGTAAACGCTATTGGGACCAAGAGAATGTTCTTCCTCCCTCTCTCACAAAGCCCTTTGATGGTCTCGTCTGTTTGAGGGCCCAGCCAGGGCATCGGACCGACCTGTGAGAAAAGAGATTGAACACCTACAGGGAGCCCTTTCTGCCTCGTGTCTGCCCCGCTGTCCCGGACAGACGCCCACACCCCGGTGAGGGTGAGGGCCAGGCTGTACCTCTGTGTTAGTGGACTTTGCTATTTCTTTATTAAGCTTGAATCCTCCTGAAGTTGGCATAAAATAAATAAATAACAATTTCTGTCATTACAACTAAAAAAAAAATCCTACACTAAGTCAATGAAATTCAACTAGTCGCCTGATTTCCCCTCCATTTTACCTGCCTGCAGAGTTCTTTCTGCTCGTGGTGAGCCACCAGCTGATAGAACATTCTGTGTTTGTGGAAGAGCCAAATCGAATCATTTTATAACTGAGTCCTAACGCAGGTGTCCTCAGCAGCGCTGACGGTGAACGTGTGGAGGCCACCTACCTTGGACTGCCACACCAGCCGGTAGGGGTTGGAGTAGCCCAGCTTATCCATGACTCTCTGCACAGTGGCGCCGACCTCCTGAGGATACGGGTCCCCCCTGTTGACCACCTGGAGCAGAGACACAAGGGTGCTCAGTTGGCAACACTGTGAAGGGGTCCGAGAGCCTTGGCCTGGGCGGTGCGACGGCGTAAGCCAGGGCCCTTCCCCTTCCGTCTTCTGCACTAATGGGACATGATCGGAGCTCAGTCGTCTAACTCCCTCGATCTACCTCCTCAGGGGCCGAAGAACACTGCACTCACTCCTCTCTAAGTCCCTAGACTATGCCAAATTCTACGTTCCCTGCTATTTGTAGGAGATTGATGTCTAACGAGGGAGGATGGGTCTTTCCGGTCCCCCATCTGAAACACGGGAAGCAGGAATCGAGAATACTACGTGGACGGTGCAGGGTCCTGTGGAACCCATGGGACCAGCTCCGCACGGGGGCAAATGCTGGCGGAGCAAGACGGAAGATGGAAGCAGCTCGTGGCTTCGGACTCCAGGCTCCTCGAGAATATCACCTGTACCTTCCAATTCCTTTTCTCTCCCGCCTTTCCCCACCACAACGGACTGCAAGGCAGACGCTTTGTGTACAGCAAACGTCTAATAACTGGTCCTGACACAACAGCTTAACACTTCTGAAAATGTTCAACGGGGGCGCCTGGGTGGCTCAGTCGGTTAAGAGGCGGACGTCAGCTCAGGTCATGATCTCGTGGTCTGTGAGTTTGAGCCCCACCTCGGGCTCCGTGCTGACAGCTCAGAGCCTGGAGCCTGCTTCTGATTTTGTGTCTCCTCTCTCCCTCTGCCTCTCCCCTGCTTGCTCTCTGTCTTTCACTCTCTCTCCCAAAAATAATAAATACTAAGAAAAAAATTTTTAAAAAAACTGTTCAACAGGAATTTTATTTTTACTGCTTTAACATTTAGCTGTGTACTGACTCCGCAACCCCCTTATACTGCTTTATCTAATAATACTTATTAAATATTATTTAACTAAATAGTATTTATTCTCACAATACTTCTTACCTTCTAACATAACACACTATTTCTTCCTGTAGTATGTTTATTATCTGTCCCCCACCCCTACCTTTTGGGGACAAAGATTTTTGTCTATTTTGTTCAGTCTCATATCCTACGACAGTGGATAGACAGGGGATAGAACAGTGCTTAGAAGACAGTGGGTGGAAAGTGCTCAATAAATACTGATGAAATGAAATCTTGATAAACTATTTTATGATATTACCAAAAGTTAGTTAACAAGCCATTAGCATGAGAAACCTAAATATAGAATGAATGAGGGAAATATTAAGTCGCCATGAGAACAACATAGAAATAATCACTGTAGGCAAGATCTACTGAAGGATGCTAAAATTAGTGGGCAAAGGTCTACGAAAAAATAAAACATCTGCCTAGTGTCCAAGTATCTCACCTAAGATATTTGAAATTACAAAGAGAAAAACAGTAACTTTACAATGTACGAACCTAGCAAGTACCACCTCAGGCAAATGGCCAAGGATCACATCACCAGTAATAAGATGTGCTATCATCGCGTGCCCAAATGCAATGCACTGAGAAGGACCGATCCGCCTGACGTGTTCTTCCCAGGACCACACAATCTCAATCTAATCATGAGAAAATGCCAGACAAATCCGGGTGCAAAATAACTGACATTCCACTAAGTCGTTCTTCAAAAACATCAAGGCCATGGAAGACAAGGGAACTGGGAGGACTATCGGGGACTGGGGGCTCCCGCAGAGATGTGACAATGCGACACGATGTGGGATGCTGGCCTGGATCCCAGAGCCAAAGAGGACAATTGTGGCGAGGTGGTGACATCTGTGAAGGCCTGGCCCTTGGCTCACTGCAGCGCCCTGCCATTGGGGCCCCAGTCCGGGTCACTGAACTGTGGCTGTGCAGATGCCCACATGAGGACGCGGGAAGGGAAGGGTGCGCATGTATACACACACGAACCCTCTGTACTACTTCGGCGACTCTTCTGCAAGTCCAAAATTACTTCCAGATAAGAAGTCTTGGAAAAGTCACTGAGGAGGAAAGGTCAGCGGCGGCGAGTGCAGGGGAAGAGAGAAGCCCGCTAGGACAGTCTGCTTCCTGGGCAGCCTGTCTTCCCACCCTCCCTCATCCACACGACTTCATGGCACTGCCCAGCCCCACACGGGAGCCCGCACGGCAGAGGAACCTGGGGGCAGCGTGTCCGGTCCCGGAGGGAAGGAAGGGAGGTGGCTCGGGGGGAAGGGAAGGCAGCACCTGGAAGCCTTCGTGGGTGAAAACGTGCTTCCTCCCTGGCCCAGCTCAAGAGCTGGCACTTCTGACACGGCCTCATCACGCCTAGGACAGTTGTGAAAAGGATGCAGGCCGAGCAGCAGGCTGGGCAGGTGAAGAGATTTGCATGATACCAGTAGAGAGGGAATGAACTTGCTAAAATGAAATAGGCAGGCTTCCAGAAGAGAGAAATGTACTCCTGAGCCTCGGCGAGCTGAACCAGTGCCTGGAGGGCCGGTCGGGGCTCGACCCCAGTGACTACCAGCGGGCAGTGAAGACCAAATGGAGGCGTGGCTCCAGACAAGGGTTAACTCTGGAGTTAAACCCTTAATCACACATAAGCAGATGTAAGTCTTCACCTCTCTGGCTTTGGAAGCAATGTGCTTGGGGGACAGTGATAGTTCTGGGCAGATGAAACTGGCCGCTTATCCATGCACATCTCTGTACCCTGCACTGTGCTGGCTCCAACGTTCTCGTGTGCAAATGTGCTACAGCTAATGCACAGAGGCGGTATTTTCAAGAACACCCAGCGTGGGGTGATAAACTGAGGAATAAACAGGGGCGCCTGGGTGGCTCAGTTGGTTGAGCGTCCGACTTTGGCGCAGGTCATGATCTCATGGTTCATGGGTTCAAGTCCCATGTCAGACTCTGTACAGACAGCTAGCTCAGAGCCTGGAGCCTGCTTCAGATTCTGCATCTCTTTCTCTCTCTGCTCCTCCCCTGTTCACACTCTGTCTCTCTCTGTCTCTCAAAAATAAGTAAATGTAAAAAAAATTTAAAAAACATAAACTGAGGAATAAACAGATGACAACTGGATACAGTCCGTACTCACTTGCTAAAACGTGGGCTCCATCACTCCCTGGATCAAACAGCCCCTATCCAGTCCTGACAAAAGAACGGGACTGAGAGGGCTCGGGTGGACGGAGGCCCTTCAGTGCAAGACACGGACTGAAACCTCAGGTGAGCTCCTTAACAGGGCGGGCCGAGCAGCCTTCCTTTACCCGGTCCCCCTGCTCACGTATAAGAAAACTCCCACATAACTCACCTCCAAGTTAGCATTTAAAGAGGTTTTGTAAGACAATATTTATTCACAGTATTTTAGTTTGAATGAACTGGGTTTCCAGGAATGAGTCTAGTTACGTCAGCACCTAGGTTACGTCTGAGGTTTTAGAACTCGGCCTTGCCCTGGGCTCAGGATGTTCTGGAAGGTGGGTCCCGTTTACACAGTCAGAAACCCTCCACCACTAGGTCATCCAGCAAAACGTTCTTACTTACAGACATGGGCAGTGAGTGAGCAGAAAAAAGAATGACCACCTCGCTCCTCTTCTCAACCGGAAAGTGGTCCAGCTCCTTCACAATGTGGTCTGCAAAGCACTATGGGAACAGCAAGAGAGGAGGGTCAAGAGGAGGTGGGAAGAAAGAAATGGAAGGAAAAGAAAACATTTTTAAAATGAGAGGTACGACAAGAAATTTCATGGCAATCCTCAAAATCTGGAACTCTCTTTTTAAAAAACTGCAAACAGTACAGACTCCTCTTGGCGTGGTTCATCATCAAAATGGCTCCTAACGGTTTCAGGGGCCTAGGGAATTTGATGGGAAACTTCTAACGCTCGCTAATGGCTCACTGAAAATGAACGCTCTGGATCTGCTTCCCCTCGGGAGGAACAGGGCACACTTCCAGATGGAAAGGAAACACAGATGGGAAGAAGTTGTTTTAAGATCTCTCATTTGATCGGTTAGCAGGAAAACAGCTTACAGGGTCTTTCTAAATCCTCCTTAGTTTGGCTTTCAGGCCCTATCACATTAAAATACATTAGACAGAAATAGAAGAGGAATAAGAAAATACTATTCTATTTTTACGACCTTTTCCTTCTGAGCCCGGCATCCTCACTAAGTCAATCTTCATAACAACCTTCATAACAACAGATGAGAGGTTGTACAACTCTCATTAAATTCACAGAGGGGGGAAGAGGCGGCCGACGTGGGGGCCCATTCAGTCCCATCTGCGGGACCTGGGCTCCAAGGCAGGCCCGCCTCCGCCTCCAAATCTCTGTCCACCAGACCAGTTAATTCCCTCCGTCTAGTTGGCTCTTTCCGATTTACATCAATAGGTGCTGAAATACCCGATCTGAAGAGGCTTTCTTTCATCTCACGCTTTAATCATTCCTTGTCATTTAACTCATAAAGCAAATGCCACAAAGGACATTAATGGGTCAATTGACAAAACTGGAATGTGCGTGTAGATTAGATAAATTTAAGTATCAATGTTAAATTTACAGAAGCTGAGTATTGTCACAGTTACGGAAGAGAATATCCCTGCTATTTCAGTGGAAAGGGTGATTTTATAGATATGTTATTCTCAAAAGGTTCAGGAAAAAAAACACGTACATATACACACATGCTCACACACACAGCATGTAAATGCTAGCAGGTGGAATAAGTGTTAATAACATGGGTATCTGGGCAAAGAGTAGAGTTCTGTAGTATTCTTAGTCTTGTAGCTTTCCTGCATGTTTAAACTGATTTCCAAATAGAAGGGTTTTTAAAAATTTATAAAGGATGATTTACCAAAACATTTATATGTGTCAGAATTTTGACATATCAATGGTTAGTAATAGAAGAAGAGCAAATAAATTCCCTAATTAATACTGAGATACTATTAATCTTCCCAAAAGCTCCAAATTTGGTAAATAAATGCACCAAGGTACAAGAAGGTGCCTAGAGCGTTTCCTTTTCAAAATGTCTAATTTAGCTACAGAGTAAATGTGGTAAGATTAGACACACACAAAACCAGTATTTTCCAGTGGTCTTTGCAGGGCTTGGAAACTAAGGACGTTCAGAAAGGGTCGTGTTTGCACGGACAGCAGCCTAGGTGAGGAGGCCCATGGCCAAGTTTACGAAGGAGCCTAGAATATTCATTCACTCCAATTACCTCACAGCTATGTAAACAGCAATAGTAGAGATAACAGTAGTAAAATGACTACTTCAAGTAAATACTACCTGTAACAGGTAGAAATGTAGAGTCAGTATTTTTAGTGCATTTTGGTATTTGGGTATTTAGTGTTTTAGTATTTTGTATTTTTAGTGTTCATTTTTAACTACATTTTTAGTTTCCAATTAGTTGAGGCTTTAAAAGTCTCTGCTAGATAGCAAATCTCCTTGTGCCGTTTATATAATATTAAGAATCAAGCCTTTCTGTAGACTTCCAGTTCCAAAAAACTTCAGTGTTTTCCTTCTCTCATCTCACAGAACTACAAGTAGAACACGATTTGTTCCGGCTCACGGCAGACGCTAACCCCGTCGAAACTAAGGAGCCAGGGGCCAGCCGAAGTGCTACTTAAAGCACGCCAGTCCATCTGCGGTGTTTTCTACGGGCGATCTCTCTGCAGAATGAAAGAGGCAGGCGGCTCTTCAATCACACCAGCTAGGAGGACAGATAAATACCTCTAACGTTCCCTTTCATTTTGTGAAGGGAGACTTCCTCAGTTAAGAGACCTTTCCATCTTTCTGCTTCCCCCCTTTTCAAAGGGCTGAATTTTAATACAAATCTAATTACTCACTCGATCAGGGCAGGCAGATGCTGTGCAGACCCCTCCGTTCTCTGCTAACACATGTCGGTGCTGACCTGAAACCCCTGGCTCCCACCTACTGGCTTCCGGGAGCAAAGCAGTCAGGGTGCACCGGCCTTCTGGCACGAACGGAACCCCGCAGGACAGCCAAGGGCACTGAACCCACAACTACACTCATCTCTAAAGGAAGGCACCTTCGTTTCGTTTTCACTTAAACCGGTTTTTCAACCTAAATGTGAACCTCTGACATCACCTCGGTGCCCAAGGAACCCAGCCTGCTTCAGGGGAGGGCAGGCCTGCTTTTAAGCGATGTCTAGCGCCATCTAGTGGTATACATTGTAAGTGACTCCAGGCCTTTAAAATCGATGTTAAACTGGGATCTTAGCAGAGAATGTCCAGAGTGAAACACAGCCTGGATGAAACCCGAGCTTTTGTATTTGTACATTTTAGAGTAATTACCAATACTATGCTCATGTACAAATGGCAAAAAAGGATATAATCACACCAATTCAAAGCTATAGGTTTCTGAATTATGTTTTTAACCAATTCTCCAAAAATCAAGTGCCCATTAATGGAAATATCAGAAATATGATTGCGTGGGGAAAATGTGAAATTTCTTCGAATACACAACTTTCTCAATTGAAGTGTTAAATCTACTTTCATGTCAGAATGTGTAGATTTAGCACTTTAAAAATTTTCAAACGTTTTGTCATTGTAAAGGATTTAGAAAATACTAGATCTGTCGGTGATCCAATTATGTAAATTAACTGGAACACTCTGTATGATCTTTAATGTCCCCGTTACTGGGAAGCACAGAACTCAGGACATAATTCTGCTACCGTTTGTAACAGTGTTAATCTGAAGAAAGGAAAGACTGTAACCCTTCACCTTTATATTTATTTTCTATTGTCATAATAAATCAAGACTCTAATACTTTCTTTTAAGCCCAGCACACCCTTTAAGCAAGAGAACGGGAAGGCTCAGAAGGACACCTCGGATGAGGCCGGGACCAGAACCTGACCCGCAGGGGAGGCCGGGCTGGCGGAAGCTGGCTTACCTGGACGAGGAGGGGGTGTGTGGGCCACCTGTCGATGGTGCTCCACTTCATCGCTGGCCTCCTTCCCATCTCACTGTAGTATCTGTAAATGGCATTTAAGCTGCTGCCTGAAATATACAGGGGCCACTTAGTAGACGCATGTTGATTATAGCGAAAATAAGGAACAGACGAGCGAAGACCGCAAGTCCAAGGTAGCTAACTGCTTCTACACTGACTCAGTCACAATGATTTCGGTCCTCTAAAATGCATATAGATTTAACTACCCTGCACATGAAGATCACTAAAAAGCAATCAATTTCAATGGCCTTTCAAAGATGAGTGAGGCCATTTCTAGTGAGAAACACAACGGCAGAGGTTTTATGAAAGATGAGCAGTCTCTCTTTGCAGGGACCAATTCTAACAACTGAAAGCATGTTAGTCTCCTCCCACCCGCCCCCCCTTATGAAGGTAATCAACCCCAGCAGAAAACGTAGGTGGGGAAGAAAGGAAAAAAGAAACTGGCCATGACCCAGAATGCTATTTACACTCATCCTTTTACTCCAGCTAAGTTCTATCTAGTTATTTTCCTTTATAGTGGTTTTGTTTCGCGAAGTTGTAATTTTAGTATGTATGCAATTTTGTATCCTGAGTACTTGGGACATTTTTACTTAATATGATGGGAGGCATATTCTCTATGTTACAATAAAAGCTTTATAACCATCTTTTTAAGTGACTTGGGTTCTTTTGTTTTGTTTTTGTTTTTTAAGTAGGCTTCATGTCCAGTGTGGAGCCTAATAAAGGCTTGAACTCATGACCATAAGATTAAGACTTGGGCTGAGATCAAGAGTTGGAGAGCCATCCAGGGGCCCCTAAATGACTTGTTGGTAAGAAGAAGACTAGCTTTTTCAGAGGGTTTGTTAAGGTTTATATGAGCATTGTCTATTTTTACCTGCTTCCACAAGATAATCATCATTTCCCAGGGTAACTTAAATGGAGACCAAATCCTTACAAGTAATCTAACAAAACTTGTCTTTTTAAAAAATCTTTGTTACTTTTTACTTATATTTGAAGAGAGAGACAGAGACAGAGAGAGAGGGAGACACAGAATCTGAAGCCAGATCCAGGCTCTGGGCTGTCAGCACAGAGCCTGACACGGGGCTCAAATTCATGAACCGTAAGATCACGACCTGAGCCGAAGTCAGACATTTAACTCACTGAGCCACCCAGGTGCCCCAAAACCTGTGTTTTTAACCAAGAAGTCAAAACCACAAAAACTCAAAGACTGAAGGAAGGCAATGGTGCCAACACAATGCAACGTTTTTTTTGCCTAGCGGAGCTGGCACCAGGGGCTGAGGCTAATCCTCTGCGGTTCATCCAAACACAGAGCCTCTTCCTAAATCATAACATAGTGCAGACGTGCCAAAACATTTCCTTGCACCCCAACACCATCCTCTGGTTTCTGTTAACTGTGAGGACTGTTAATCTGATATGTCTCCACATTAAAATACTAGCTGGTAGGGTGCCCAGGTGGCTCAATTGGGTTAAGTGTCTGACTCTTGATTTTGGCTCAGGTCACGGGATCAAGTCTCACTTCAGGTTCCATACTGAGCATGGAGTCTGCTTAAGATTCTCTCTCTCTTTCTCCCCCTGCCCCTCCCCTGCTCACACTCTTCCTCTTTCTCTCTCAAAATAAATGAAAACATAAAAAATAAAATACAATACTGGCCAGGATCCAGCCATACTTAAATGTACACTTAGCCTAACACTTAATTTTCAAACAGATAAACGAGTTCCGTTCTGGAATACAAGCAGTCAGGTAAATCCTAATGGAGTCCACTGCAGGTTCAAAAACAATCTCTCCAGGAGTCATGGAGAAGTCACCATCACACCCATACTGCAGGCCATTTTCAGGTGACTATCATTTTCGGGACTTCTGAGGCCACAAAAGGACTTCTGGAAGCCATATTCGTTCTTCTGGGTCACTCAGAGACATTTGATAAACTAGCAGAAGTAGTAACTGAGGGGAAACTATAAGCAAAACAATTGCATGTGACTGATCCACAGCCTAGGCGGACTGCCCCGACCACGGGTGTGTCTACGCAACACAACAGGTAAGAGCATTCAGGGGCTCAGAGAACGAACGTCTTTCCCAAAGCTTTGGTGTCTCGGAAGTGGAGACAGGCTTGCGCTCTTACAAGAGAGGTGCCCTTGAAACGCACTGACGCATCAGCTGCAAAATGAAACGCAGAGTCAATCCTCTGTCGCACAAATAAACGTCTTCTTCACTTGTCGGATTCTGAGAGCAGACATCTACATTTGAGGTACATTTTTTATTTATTTAAAAAAATTTTTTTAATGTTTTATTTATTTTTGGAAGAGAGAGAGAGAGAGAGAGACAGCGTGAGCAGGGGAGGGGCAGAGAGAGAGGGAGACAGAATATTTCCAAAAGAAGTCCCAGCGCAAATCTCGAGGGCGTCTGAGACCTCAGGCATTTTCATAAAGGCTCTGAACAAACACTTAAGGCACACAACAGGCTTTGAATGTTCCCACCAACGGCCTTTTGTTTTTCTTTACAGTTACAGAAATAATACGCACTAACATCCAAAAGCAATTTGGGTGTAAAAATATGCTGACCCCAAAGCTAGAAACAGAATGCGAACAAATGTTATTTGTGGGCCACGGTAAGAAGCTCTACCTATTACTGGTGATACAAAGAGAAAACATGATTACTGTCTCCAGCTTCAGTTAAACACAGAGTAAACAGCACACAGTAATATTTTCCAAAATCTAGAACACGGAGAGAAGTTTACAAAGGGAACCTCGTGCTGGGCTTTGCTTTAACCGGCAAATCAACCCATAAACGAAGCATAACGAAAACACATACCAATCTCTCCAGTGCTCCCTGGGCACCTCCGCTTTCAAAATGGAAACAGCTACCACCTTTGCTACGTTAATAAGAATGTTAGCGTTGCCGTAAAAATAAGGTTTATTGCGCAAACACAGTAAGCGGCTTCAGGCTCACGTGGCTACATTACACACGTGCATTAAAGCATGAGCGCTAGCAGCAACCGCTTTCCACCCGCCGTTTGTACTTCGCAGCCGACTGGCCCATAACTCAAGGGACAGATGAACCATGAGATTTCAAATGGACTGACTTGAACTCTTGTGTTTAAAGCAGACAGGCTGGATTTGCCATTCAGATGGAAAAGGATTTACTCTTTCCTTCTGCACCCAGGTGCCCCGCTCACCCCTGCCGGGGCCGTCCGTACCCAGGGTCCCACGCCAAGGGGGGGCCTCACCTGTGGTGGAGCAGCTGTACTGTGGGTACTGCGTGAAGGCAATAGCCCTTTCGATCCCGTCTCTCTCCATCTCTTCAATTGCTTCTTCTGTTAAAGGATGGACGTACCGGAATCCAATATAGTATTTGTGAGGGGCTGTTAGAAAGCATGCGTGGAGAGGAGAGAGTATTAATCTTTATATGGATTCCTTGGAGTCGCCAAACATAATGCAAAGCTGGGAACAAAGGACAGTTAACCTAATTTCCTATGAGGCTGATAATGTGGGTGAGGTTAGCATATTCCTTGGGTCTCACCAAGTCTTCAGCGAGTGCACGGACTTTTCATCGCTATTTTCTGGGATCGACTCTCGCACCCCCCATCCCGCCAGGCACACACACCTTTACTTAGCACAGCGGTTTTTAAAACTCAGACTTGTGCTTCTTATTCTCTGCTCTTAGCTGAGATAAGAGAGACTCAAAGGAAGGAAGGACTCACACTTACTCCTGAGGTTCAGCCTCCTCTTACGTACCAGACACCGTGGTGGAGGCTTGGCTTGTAGTCTTTTCTTTCACTTAAGCCCCATTTTTCAGATAAGGAAAATGAGAACTCTCAAAGGTTAATGAACCTGCCCAAAGTCACACCTCACAGATTGTCAAGCTGAAAGTAGTCTCCCCACTCAGGTGCCCACGCCCTTCCTGCCCCCCTCACCCCCGCCTGCTTCTACCACCCGGGCTCCCTCCTCCTGTTCCCTCAGACTCCAGGCACGCTGAGCTCTGGGATGCCCAACAGAAGTTCACGGATAACAAATGGCTGAAATTATTCTCATCTAATAGATTAAGGAAACCCAACAACAAAGCTTAAATTGGAGGCACGGAGGGGGCGCCTGGGTGGCTCAGTTGGCTAAGCATCTGATTCTTGATTTCAGCTCAGGTCATGATCTTATGGTTGGGTTGGTGAGATGTAGCCCCATCTTGGGCTCCGGGCTGACAGCAGAGACTGCTTGGGATTCTCTCTCTCTCTCTCTCTCTCTCTCTCTCTGTCCCTCCCACACCTGCACTGGCTCTCACTCTCTTTCTCTCAAAATAAATAAACATTTTTTTAACTGCGGGGGGGTGGGCAATTGCGTGGCTCAGTCAGTTAAGTGTTGGACTCTTGGTTTCAGCTCAGGTCATGATCTCGGGCTCATGAGTCTGAGCCCTACATCAGGCTCCACAATGACTGCTTGGAGTCTACTTGTGTTTTTCCCTCTCTCCATTTCTCTGCCCCTCCCCTGCTCATAGGCTCTCTCTCTCTAAGTAAATAAATAAACTTTGAAACACATCCACACACACACACAATTGGAGGTGCTGATTCGGATTTGAAGTAACTGTTCCTGGCACTTAAACAGCTCAACCCAGTGCACACCTTTGTGCTCCTTCGCCATGTGTTCCTTACAACACCTTCTCCTGTCCCTCCTTTGTCTTTCTCCATCTTTTTGTCCCGTATCTTAAAAGTATCCACCGCATGGGGTGCCTGAGTGGCTCAGGTCATGATCTCACGGTTCATGGGTTCAAGCCCCATGTCAGGTTCTGTGCTGACAGCTCAGAGCCTGGAGCCTGCTTCCAATTCTGTGTGTCCCTCTCTCTCTGCCCCTCCCCCATTTGTGTGCTTGCTTTCTCTCTCTCTCTCTCAAAAATAAACATTTTTAAAAGTTAAAAAAAAAAGTATCCACCACCACGCAATTTCTTAGGCATTTATAAAATCATAAACTGAAAGTTCCCTCTGTCATTTCATAGGGTAACACCTAACACATGCTCAGGGATGATACTGAGAATACACTCCATAAACATTAAGTAATAATAGAACCAAAGCGATGCTACTCTCCAGGCGTTAGCAGGGGCTGCCACTAAGTATGGGACACGAAAGTGCCACAAGAAGGGAAAGAGAAGCCTTCAGGGTGAAGTGAAGGAAGGGAGAACAGTTCTTTGTTCCCCTGTCTGTATAAAACATCCCACAGTGACTAGACCCGGGGAACCGGCAATCAGTGGCCAAGTTCCCAGGGACAGGAGCGGACTATGGAAAGGAGAAGCACGTGGGTGCGCGGGAAGGATGGCCGGCCCGCTGTTCCCTGGCTGGGCACCGCAAAAAGAGGAAGGAAGGGGTATAGGCGGAGTCATGTTCAGCTGTCTGTCCTTTCTAGGCCACCTGTTCTTTGTTCTTGCCTAAAATGGTGAACTGCAGTTAAACCACACCGAGGGGCAGGACTCTGTAAGCCAACTCCAAATGAGAGTATTGTGGTTCATCCTAAAACCGCCAACTTTCACACTATCAAGTCCATTTCAAAGGAGCTCTGGGCATCTAAGCTGAGGTTGAAGTGGAATTTACCTTCTGATCTACTTTGAGAGAAAACTGTTACTAGATTTCTGCGGTAAGATCCTCCAACGCTCCCAACCAGCTTCTGGCATTTTCTTTTCCCCTTCGAAAAGCTGCAGCCGAAATGCCTGGGACCTGAGATTTCCTTGAATACTGCAGCCACCAAGGGTAGCTGCCCTTGGAGATAAAGGCAGGGTGGTGGCCTCACTTTAAAGTGAGGGTGAGTAAAATATTCTGGAAGGAACAGATAAGCCTGGCTAACGGTTCCATTCAAGATGGCCTGCAGATTGTAGGCAAGTGGCACGGTGCTCCCTCTCTGACAGGGCCTGTCCGAAGGAAAGAAGAAAGGTTTCCCAAGGACCCCTCGC
>NC_043713.1:17241349-17264513 GCF_006229205.1 Suricata suricatta | reverse complement strand
GAGCGCTATGCCCACGATGAGTAATGATAAAGGCTAGCAGTTAAGGAATTTTTGTCACGTGCGGAGCACCAGGCCGATGTCTTTCAGGATTATCCTATTTAATATTTGCAATGATCCTAGAAGTGGGACTCTGTTATCATCCCCATTTTCAAGATGATGCGTCGTGGGGGAAGTCATCTGCGCGAAGCCCTACAGCCAGGACTGGGGAAGGCAGCTCCATCTGAAGAGAGCCCGCCCTCTCCTCATCACACTTTCTGGAAGGAACACAGTTCCCCTACAGGGGGGACTCCCGGCTTCATTAAAAGCAGTCAGATTCTACATAACTCAATTATCGTTTATTGAATGTATTTTAGATTTACTTTTGTGAAATGATTACACTTCGCATCTATTTCCTTCTGTATTTCCTAAATTCCTATCATGTGGTGTAACCATAGGAAGCCCGTTCCAAGTTATATTCCCACGTAAAACAGACCCTGTGAGTTAGTAGTCAATTCTACGCAAAGCCGGTATGAGCTGATTATTTCTGTACCAGCCACCAAGCGACAACTACTTCCCTTCAAAAAAAAATTTTTTTTTATGTTTTTTGTTTATTTTTGAGAGACAGAGAGAGAGCAGGGGAGGGTCAGAGAGAGAGGGAGACACAGAATCTGAATCAGGCTCCAGGCTCTGAGCTAGCTCTCAGCCCAGAGCCTGATGGAGGACTCAAACCCATGAACCATGAGATCTTGACCTGAGCTGAAGCCGGACGCTTATCCGACTGAGCCACCCAGTCGCCCCAACTACTTCCCTAAAAAACAAGAGTTTGAGGGGTATTCGGTGGCTCAGTCAGTTAACTGTCCGATTCCTGATTTCGGCTCAGGTCATGACCCTGAGGTTCGTTGAGTTCAAGCCCCTCACTGTTCTTTGTGAGGGTGCCGTGGAGCCTGTTTGGGATTCTCTGTCTCTCTCTGTCTCTCCTCCTACCCCCCCCCCCCCGCTCCCGCACAAGCATACTCTCTCTCTTTTTCTATCAGAAGAGATAAAATAAACTTTTTTTAAAAATGAGAGCTTGAAATATTTGTCTGCTCATAGTCATCACAATGTTTTGCCTAAATAGAATTTTTCCCAATAGAATAAACAAATAGACACAGTTTAAAAGTATATTTTATGGGGGTGTCTGGGTGGCTCAGTGGGTTAAGTATCCGACTTCAGCTCAGGCCATGATCTCACTGCCGGAGGTTTGAGTCCTGCATTGGAATCTGTGCTGACAGTGTGGAGGCTGGAGCCTGCCTCGGATTCTGTGTCTCCCTCTCTCTCTCTCTGTGCCTCCCCCCCTCACTCTCTCTCTTCTCAAAAATGAATTAATGTTAAAAACATTTTTTTAAAAAGTATACTTTACGATTTTGTAGGAAAGTAGGAGAAGGGAGAGGAAAGGAGAAGGAAAGGAACAGAGCGAGAGGCAGAGAAACCAGAACGCAGGAAGAAAAAGCCACACAAAGAGGGTGAGGCACCTGGGTCTCCATGACTGGGTTTCGGGTCCATCCTGTCAAGTGTAGGTAGGACCCGGAACCTCTTTCTGGGTAATATGGGCGGAGCCATAGAGCCACACCTAATCATCTTGGTCTTCAGCACAAAGCTCTCCCAAAGCAGTTTCCAATCCTGAGAACTATTTCATTTTTCCTACCTCTGCATTCTGTGTGATCACTGGCCCTCATACTCATTTTATACAGCATCTCTCCGGTAAGTCTTAAGAGATTTTCTCTCTGCCCCTTAAACAGACTAGCCTGTGGTAGCAGGGTCTCCCTGGACTGCAAGTGTCTAAGCAGAAACCATGAGTTTTGGATATGAAAAGCAGTATCAAATGGTGCAGGGCACTCAGTGTGCCACCGACGAATGAATGAGGGAACATTCCTGGGCCTTAGTAAGCACCACTACCTTCACCCCAAAGCAGATCTGCCAAAGCCGTCCATGCATGCGAGAGCCTGCCCAGAGGGTCCCAAGTGCCCACAGAGGACAGTGATAGGTCAGAGGGTCACCAGTACCACAGCCCTCCCAGGACCAGGCCCTGGACCAGCTCCCCCTGGACCAGCTCCTAGAGGAACTACGAGCAGCCCCTAGAGAATTTACCCTCCGCCTCAGTAAACGCTACCAGGAAGCTCACTCCATGAAGGTAAGGGGGTGACTTACTCACGACTTTATCCCTCATGTGGTCAGTGCTTAGAAATATCTGGCGGTTGGCTGGGATGGACGGAAGTGGGAATGAACGTGTGAAAGAGCAGGTACGTGAGTGAGCAAATGGGCCAGTGAACGGTGTGCGAAGGCAGGAAGCAGGGTTTCTTGGGACATTAGTAAAGTGCCTGGGCAGGCAAGCCGCTGAGACCATCAACTTATCCCCAAAGTTAGAGGGAATAAGAATAAACTCACTTCTTCATGTAAGTCTCTTTATGAGAGAGGATCAAATGATCAATTGCTGATTTTTTAAAAACCACTCTCGGGGCGTCTGGGTGGCTTAGTCGATTAAGCCTCCAACTTTGGCTCAGGTCAGATCTCACATTCGTGGGTTCGAGCCCCGCGTCAGGCTCTGTGCTGACAGCTAGCTCAGAGCCTGGAGCCTGTTTCAGATTCTGTATCTCCCTCTCTCTCTGTATCCCCTCTCATGCTCTGTCTCTTCTGTATCAAAAATAAATAAAACATTTAAAAAAATTTTTTAAAAATCACTCTCATAAATCTATGAAAATATGAAATGGATATTACTGTTCTTCGGTCCCTGCCAACGCAGGGAATAATCCTAGCATCCTGATGATCGTAATTCCTTTGTACTCGAAGGCCACAGATCGAAATAATCAGATGTCTGATAGGAAGTGGGGCAGTGGGTTAAATCCAAGTCATTGCATAGGAACTTCCAGGCCAACCCAGGAGGCTGAGGCCACAGCTGGCCCGTCTGGTCCGGACGACCCAGCAGCCCCGGCACAGAGAGGGGAGGGGGTGGGAAGGACACCCTGCATCTGTACGCCTTATTCAAGTCTGACAGCTCTGCTAGGGTCCTGGACAGCGCTGGAGACTATCCTACCAGGGCCACAGAGAAAAAGGCATCTTGCCTCCTCCTTTTTCCACTGGAGACAGCACAGCAATTGCAGATTTGATTCACACTAAACCTTTTATCATGATCAACTGTTAATGACCGGAGAGAGGGTTTCTTCTCTATCAGGTGAGTGTGAGTTTTCCTCATCTGACATTTTCAAGATGCGTGGTGGGCGTGGTGGGGCGTGGTGGGTATGGTGGGCGTGGTGGGGCGTGGTGGGGCGTGGCAGGGCGTGGCGGGGCGTGGCGGGACGTATGGCTGGACGGCAGTAAGAAATGCCCTTGAGCCACAACAAGGCAGGAAGCAAACTCAATATGCAGAAGCCTGATGGAGCCATTTTTCACGTGAGATGAGCTGAGGGCTGTGGCCTTTGTCCCCGTGTGATATGGGACACGGTGGCTTCTGAGAGCAGCTTGAGGTGACCCTCAGTGGTGTTTTCTCAGGCAAGAGTGAAGTGCTCTCGGTCCTGCCTGGCTGGTATGCTGTCCTTGAGGGTGACCGCTGTGTCACACCCCTGTCCTGATTCGGAAGCCCCCAACCGTACCTGTCATTAATGTATTTCACATGTCCTAACACACACATTTTTTGATTTAACATTTCTCACGTTGGCCCACAGATGCTATCTTACAACTACCTGGCAGCGTTTTTGTCTTAGTTCACACAAACACAACAGTGTGTCCCACAATCAATGGCGTCGTGAATGCAATTAAACATGAGCACTTATAATTCATTCCTACAGGGGCTGCTTCAATCTGCACATCATTCTGCACTAGAGGTTCTCAGAAGACAGCCTCCAGATGCACACACTCCTCTTTTCGGGGCCTCACCCTGGCTGGTGTTGCTGAGTGCCTAAAACAGCTGCTTGAAGTTGCTTACGGTCTAGAGGCCGCTAACTCTGCTCTGCTGATCGAGCCAGCTTTCTGCACAGAAAGAAAAGGCACAAGCAGCAGCCCTAATACGTTTCCAAAGATTTCTTTCCAGGGCAGTGACCTATGTATTCATGGTATGTGGTCTCCTCCTGATATCCTAGCTCAACCTCACACACACCCCAACTTCCTTTTGAAACTGATGTTCCAAATCTTTAGCTCTTCCATCTCTGACATCAGGAAGGAAGAAGCTACACAGCCAAGGCCAGGAGAAGGCCTCGAGCACCGAGCTAAGTGACCACGCGTCACGGGGAACCCCCATGAACCAAGAGCCGTGGGCACACAGAACTGCATGTGCCATCCAGTAATGTTTGCAACTTCATACCGACTTAGAACAAAATGAGATATTAATGCAGAGACGCTGTACCTGTGTCGGGGGACAGGTCATCCAGCAGCTTCACCATGCCTTCTCCTTGCTTGGAGGTCCACATCTTGATGGGGGACCCGCCTCCAATCCTGCGGTACTGCTCCTGAATTTTGGGGGTGCGGCGTTTCGCGATGATTGGCGCCAGCTTACTAAATCATTTAACAGGCAGGTAAGTGGCTTTTAGTCCACCTTAGCAACCTCAGAAACTACTCAATAGAAAAGATAAGCACACTTGTAAGGAGAGCCTAAGAAGATAGAGCCTTTAAAAACAGAAGCTGTAGGAGCACCTGGGGGGCTCAGTCAGCTAAGCGTCCAACTTCAGCTCGGGTCGTGATCTCACACTTCGTGAGTTGGAGCCCCGCATCGGGCTCTGTGCTGACAGCTTGGAACCCGGAGTCTGCTTCAGATTCCGTGTCTTCCTCTCTCTCTGCCCCTCCCCAGCTTGCACTCTCTCTCTTTCTGTCCCTTGCTCTCAAAAATAAATGAACATTAAAAATTAAAAAAATATATAGAAGCTTAAGGTCGCTGACAACAGCCAGCTCTTTCGGCCTCAATTAGAGAAAACTAAACGCTCTCTGAGGACCAGCCAGCTCTGCCCTACCAGTTGCTCTCACAACACACCAAACACTCGGGCACACACCCTCCGTGCGTGCCGGCCCCCATCGTCAGGCCTCCCGATCCGACCCCTAGTAGGAACTAGGATATGCAAGACATTCGGGAGCAAAAAATCCTCTTACGTGAAGAAAATGTATATTAATAATCACAGACACAACTGCATATGTGAGCAAAGATAAATGCACAGCACAGGAATGTTCATTGTAGCACTGTAAACAGCCTAAATGTCCACTGGTGAGCCACTGGTTAAATAAATTACGGTAGGACCAGGCAAGGCAGTTCTGTAGGGTCATAAAAAATAATAAACCAGGTCTATATGATCGTTTACAGAACAATCCCAAAAATACGTTGTTAATTAAAAAAAAAGAGCGGAGTGTTAAGTAACACATATAAGTATATTCCCATTTGTGTTAAAAAGGACAGGGGGATAGATATGTGCCTATACACCTATACATCTGTATTTCTATATATATACAGGCATGCACGTGCTTGGATATGCACGGACTGTTCCATCTGTACAATTACAGATGTCTGTATTTCTGTTTACATCTGTAACCTCCGTGGTGGGTAACTGGGAGGCTGGAGTTCGAGAGAAGAGACACTGCTCTTCGCTGAGAACATGTTTATGGTGCTTGCACTTTTTATCACCTGCATGTATACATTTTTCATTACAAAATAAGGAAGCAGGCAGGGATGAAAGGCAAAGGACAGCCACAATCCATGTCCACAGTATCAATGACCAATAATCACTGCTTTGCTGAGTATTAATCAGCTGTTGAGGGCCTAGTACAAATACATCTGTAACAGTCATTCAAGGGACATCGGGGCGCCTGGCTGGTTGAGTGGCCAACTCTTGATTTCGACTCAGGTCATGATTCCAGGGTCTTGGGATGGAGCCTGCTTAAGGTTCTCATTCCTTCTCTCCCTCTCTCTCTCTCCCTCTACCCCTCACCCCCACTTCATGCTCTCTCTAAATTAAAATTAAGAAAAGATTTTAAAGGGACATCAGGTGTGTCAAGACAACTGCAATTTCCAGAGCTCTGGGGAGGAAAGGGCCCAAGGGGAGCCCCTCCCCCAACGTGCTTTCTCTCTTCCCTGCATTTCTCGTAACATGATATCCTTCTTATACCTAACAGAAAATAATGCCGCTGCTCTAGTCACTGCCAGATATGCAAGGAAACCGTTTCTTTTCTCCAACTATAGAACTGAGGTGCACGTAAGGCAAGATGCACTACACGAGTTAGAAATAAGCGCAGGTGTTTCCACACGTCTTACTTTTGAATAGGAAGCGTCATGAGGTCTCGGTCCAGGAAGAGCCTCAGAAGGAAGTCGTGAACATCTCCCAGGGTTTCAGGGCCCCCCATGTTCAGCATCAATATCCCAGTCTTTGGCTTCCTGCGTGAAATCAAATGCGGTTGACTTGTAACTTTTTATTTTCCTCTAGGGTACATTTTTGGTTCAGCTAGCAAACTCACATCCAATCAGCTCAGAGGTACAAACCTATAGATCTTTTCACTGCTACCTGGGAATACACAAGGCCTCCCGGGTCTGCACAGGCCCAGCTCTGACTCTGACCTTGGTGTCCCAGCTGCATCCATGGCACTGGTCTCTGGGCTTGAAATGTTTCTCCATTAAACTGTCAGTCCCGAACAAAGATTCCTCCCACCCTTTAGGGACTGAGAGTCAAGGTCTAAAGCTAAAACTGTCCTGAGGCTGAAGCAAATGTTCATGTGAATACTTTACAGATACACAAATTACATATTTTGGTCTCTCCAAACTTCAGTCTCCTCATATATAGAGAGAGTCCAGCATATCCCTAAAGGTTGTTTTGAGGATCGACAGCATAGTTACTTAGCATGATCTGGAACATACAGGAAGCTCTATCGTACACAGAGAAACCATGAACTTCCCTTGTAAACCTCCACAGTATAATAGCAGCCCATCCCTCATTCTTCTATCTGCTCCTTTCCCTTTAATTAACTATTAAATTACTGCTGACGAATGATTTCTTCCTACTCTGCTTCCTTCTCCAGAGCCTGCCTTCCGGTTCCCCCTTCCTCAGTGTCTCCTGTGTGATAAAGTACCCGCCTCACTTTGCACTCACCTCTCCATCCTCCATCTAGAGCCACAGCCTAAGGGGTGCTGGCAAGAAACTGCTCTTATTCAAAGAGGTCTCAGGCTAGAGAATCAAGCACTAAAGGAGCAAGAAGAAGCAGGAAGAATATCATGCAGTTTGGGGGAAGTTAAATAAACCAAAGGACCATGCAAACTCTGAGCCTCTAAAATGCAGAGACGCTCTGGACCCTGCACAGATCGGAGTGAGCCAGGCCGAGAGGAGTTCTCCATGCCTAAACACCTTCATGGGGCAAGATGGAGCCAGAGCGGGACCGGGTGCCGCCCGCATACTTCCGGTAGCCGCCGGAAGCCCAAGGCTAGAGACGTGGCACCATGGGGTCAGAGCCTGAGATGAGGTCCTGGAGAACTGGGGCCCATGCAGGGAAAGAGTCTGCGGGTAGGGACACTGCAAGGCAAGGAGTGTTTCTTCCATTCATGCTTTTCATTTTTGCATTTGTAAAAACTTAGATATAATTTATATACCATAAAATTTTCCATTTTAAAGTACAAGTCAGTGGCTTCTAATATACGCAAAGTTATGCAACCATAACAACTACCTAATTCCTGAACATTTTCATAACCCTCCAAAAAATATTCCCACATACCAGAACAATTCCCCATCCAGCCTCTTTCTCACTCTTGGCAACTAATCCTCCACTTTCCCAGTCTGTGCATTTGCCTATTCGTAGAAATGGAATCACATAACATGTGGCCCTTTGTGCCTGGTTTTCTTCACTCAGCATAAAATGCTCAAGGTCCATTCATGTGATAGCGTGAACCAGTCCTTCTTTCCTTTCTTCTAGCTGAATAATATTCCACAGCACGGATGGATGCGCTCTCCATTCACTCTTGATAAAGCTGCTGAGAAATAACCAGCCTGAAGTTCATCTGGAACACCACTGGTACAAATGCTGAGGGGCCCCACTCTCCAAGCCTCCTACCTCAAGGCCACCTCCAGCTACCGCAGTGACCAGGCCAAGACGTGGATCTTGTCTGGAAGACTGTCCCTAATGTGTGCCAACACCAATGAGCTCAGGATGGCACTCTAATTGCAATGTTTAAACAAGTGCTAACAACGTTTGGGATCGTGTTAGGCAGCAACCTGTCGAATTCATACAGGTGGAAACTGTTTTCATGACCAAACACACTACAGGTGAATGAGGCAGAACTCTGAATTCTCCATCTAAATTTGCAAAATAGGAACCAATTCGTGGGGTTGGGGGAATGCTGCATTCTAGTGGCATCAGAGATCTTCCAGTTTAGACCCCGGTGTAAGGACGAACTAAGTCCACCTCTCACGTCGTTGTCTTAGCATTTCTCTTCCCCGGCACCACTGACGTTCTGGGCTGGCTGAGCCCGTGCAGTGGAGGCTGTGTGGTGTATTGTAGGATTCTGGGAGCCACCCAGCCTCTACGTGCCGGATGGCAACGCACACATCCTGCCCCAGTTGTGACAACCGAAAACGTCTCCGGACATCGCCAAATGTGTCAGTGAGGGGGAACACCCCCTCCCTCTACTGAGAACCACGGGGTCAGAGGAAGGGGGTTTGATCTCCTTTTCATTAAGCATCTACTCTGGGAGATGTCATCGTCCTACAACTTTTCCACCTCCTCTGACCAAATGTCCTGTCAATGAATTAGCAAGCTGGTGTTTAAGGTTTTTTTTTTCTTAATACCTAAAAGTTCCAGATTCTTATATTGTGAAACTGTAAAATATTCCCTTAATCTTTCCACTTAGACAACCTGTGTTCTGGGATCCTGTCTCTCACCCTCAAAATCTGTGACTCACAATAAATTAAGCGCATTTTTCCATGGATTGCTGCCAGTTAACAGATTACTGGTTAAGAAACCCCAGGCTGAGAGACTTACCTAAGCCACAGAGGGTATCAATGTGCAAACGAGATTTAGAACCGTTTTTCATCTATAACACCTGAGCTCAGGACAAGAGTGGCTTGCAATTGGATGTGATTCTGCCCTGCAAACCCATGTCTCGTAAACCGTGTTGATCTTACACATGAAAGCGATGCACGATTTGAAAGTACCTAAATACACATGCACTTAATTCGAAACTGTGTTATGCATGATGAATGGCGCATTAGCTGCCCTAGTCTGACACCCTCTACTGGGGAATGGGAAGTGCAGAGCCAGAGCTGTGATCTCTGTCTCTCCTCCCCTCCAGACAGAGCCCATCTGAGACCAAGCTCTAAATGTCAAGTTCCCTTTGTTTGAACATAAAAGTGTAAATAGTGTAACATATTTAAAACTTCTCGCTTGAAAAGGTTTCAACATTCTGCCATTTTTATAGTCTGGGACTCTCAAACTATGAGGCTTTTTCCTTTGAGTGCTAATTGCACATAACAGAAACTTAAGATCATCAATTAATAAACAGAATAATTCTATTATACTGTATATGGTCAGCTTTAAGATAAAGAAACACATTCTACCTCTTCGTTAAACCTCCAGGATGTAATTGGCCTGAGGATGTATGCAAACCAGGGCCCACGGGCCATATCAGTACATACATACCCTATTTTTGTAAATAAAGTTTTATTGGGACACTGCTCCACTCATTATTTAACATAGTCGCTATGGCTGCTCTCACATTATAACAGCAGAGTTGAAGAGCAGCAAGAGACCAAATGGCCCACTATCTATCCCTTTACAGACAAGTCTACTGACCCCAGGCCTAGTGGAGGTCTCATCTAGTATAGTTTGAGCGCTACGTGGCACAAGGCCTTCATGTCTGGAAGGAGAATGATGCATAGAAACACTGATCACTTCATCATCTCTATTATTTAAAAACTAGAGCGGCGCCTGGGTGGCTCAGTTGGTTAAGTGTCCAACTTCGGCTCAGGTCATGATCTCATAGTTTGTGGGTTCAATCCCTGCGTTGGGTTCTGTGCTGACAGCTCAGAGCCTGGAGCCTGCTTTGGATTCTGTGTCTCCCTCTCTTTCTCTGCTCCTCCCCCACTCATGTTCTCTCTCTCAAAAATAAATAAATAAACATTAAAAAAAAAAACCAAACTAGAAATAATGCAAGTGTGCCATAACATGGAGATGGATAAATAAATTGTGACTTAATAAAACACTCTTAAGCTATTAAATTAATGGTGAATATTTATATTTAGATGGTGGATATATTATTAAATTTAAAAAGAAGAAATTATAAAAATACATGCTCAAGATGGTCACATTTTGGTAAATATTCACTGAATAAATAGCTATAGGTACAGACAGAGACAAAACACTGGGGTGGTGAGATTATCGGTGATTTAAAAGAAATTTTTTTTTTGCCTGTCTGCTTGTCCTAAACTGAACCCATTTCTCTTATATAAAGATGACATAAAGTTATGTAATGGAATTTCTACATTTTAGATTTTTATTTAATTTTAACAATTTAATATTAAGGTTTTTAGGTTATTTATATTATTGGCTTTTGCTACTGGGACAATATAGCAATGAAATAATTTTTCTCCCAAGGTTCCACACTCAATCAGCTCTTCAGGTTACATCACATAGTCACCCCAAATCCTAAGTACTTAGAGCAGTTTGGATCACGGCTGAGGAGAGAAAAGCGGGGCTGTGGGGACAGCAGGAAGAGAGTCCCCACCGCCAGGACAGAGACAGTATCCTGCTTCCTGTTTTCCTAACCAGATTCAATCACTGAGGACGCCAGAGACTTGAAAAGAGATGATCTGAGGCCCCTCCCCTAATGCTCTATCCCCCCTAAGCCTCAGTTTACTCAGTGTTCAACGAACCCAAAGTCACACAATTAAAGACAACCACCACAAAGCAAGACTATTTTCACAGCTCCGTCGCTAGAACTGTCAAGGAGTCACTAGTTCACACCAGGCTCCTTCTTTCGCTCCGCTAGTGTTACGGTGGGTATTTCTATGTACCCACCTGCATAACTGCCCACTGGAGTCCTGTGGCTGCCCTCCCCCCGCTCTCCTTGCCCCCCTGCCCCCAGCCCAGAGGAAGACTGAAGAAGAGCAGTGGACTCCGTGATGGGGGCGGAGTCGTGGACCAAGGCCGTGCCCTCCTACGTCCACCTGCAGACAGCAGGGTGACATTCGAAACAGGTACTTTATTCCTTTAATAAATCACAAATCATATTATGTCATGTCGAATTACGCTCGCCCTGTTAGCAGTAGACAACATTGGCAGAGTCTACTAGATAAATTCTTGACGATTAGTCATTCCTCATCCTATACAGGACACACATTTCATAGGTATAATTATGTTAGGTCCGTCAATACATTTCTAGTGTACATATAATTTGTGGTACGTGACATATTCCAGAACTAAATTCCTGCATCATTTGCAGACTGTGTGTACTGAGCTACGTGTCCTTTAACAAAAGCCCTGTGGGATTTTTGTCAATCGTATCTCAAGAAAGCTGGGAAAAAAATTTTGTAACCTACAAAAAAAATGGGAAAAAATTAAAAAAAATTTACTAAATACATTGAATTTAATTAAAATTTTTTAAGCTATTTTAATTAAAATGTATTAAGTTTAAAAAATGTTTAATCTATAAAAATTCCAAAAAAATGTTAAAACCTTAAGGGGGGTGTGTGTGTGTGCATAACGTGTAGCTCTCCAGCTACTGAAAGGAAGCCACGGACACAACACGGTCCTCCGTCCACGCTGGCATTCCCAGCAGCGTTCCTCCGAAGGCAGCCTGTATCCACTCACTGGGGTCTGCATCGACAAAAAGAGATTCTTACTAGTACCTAAAATTGCAGTCATACCTCTTCCCGGGCTGAACTTGAGGTTTTGGGCTTCTGGCACTCTGGGCTGTTTCCGTGGCTGCCGCCGCCGTGGCTCCAAGCGACTGGTCCCTCCAAGGCTGGCGGGCCCTTGAGCTGCCGCGCACCACTGTGACACAATGAAAGTAGGGGTGTGAAATCTAGCTGGGAGGAGGTCCTCGGAGCAGAGGGGCCCAGATTTAAAACTGGGGGACGCTAGAGCACAGGTGATGTCCGCAGTGTTTCTGTGCACGTGGGGAAAGGCACTCAAGACCCCTCCGCCAGGCGTGGGGTGGCATCCCCTGGGATGGCTCCGCAGGACCTGCACGGAGCCTTTCGAAAAACACACCTCCTCACCCTGCCCTGGCAGATTTTCCACAATCCCTCATGAGGATCACTGCATGTATATGAAAGATACAGACAGCACCGTGCTGCTCACACGCAAGGGACAAGCCTGCAGGGAAGGTTCAGAGCCACTGTTTTTTTTTAATTTTTAAATATTTTTTATTTATTTTTGAGAGACAGAGAGAGACAGTGCAAGCAGGGGAGGGTTAGAGAGAAGGAAACACAGAATCTGAAGACAGGCTCCAGGCTCTGAGCTGTCAGCACAGAGCCTGATGCGGGGCTCAAACCCACGGATGGTGAGATCATGACCTAAGCCGAAGTCGGACGCTTAACTGACTGAGCCACCCAGGCGCCCTGCCGCTGCTTTACTGAGTGGTACTTGAGGCAGCTCTCAACCAGCTGACCAGACCTCACATCTGCCTATAAGCCTCCTCCAGTGAAGCCCCAGTGCAGAGAACCCAGCACTGCCCTTGGGCCCTGACAAGGGGCATGGCAGCTCTACTTTAGGGGGCCTCCTCCTGCTGCAGCCTCCCCCACAGGGTGTGCAGTCTGCACAGCCAAGGATTCATGGACCAAGAGCCCATGACCTACACTCCTGACCAGGCTCCCGGTACCCGGGGCCCAGAATGCCCTGTCCCCAAGGCCCACACCCACTGCAGGGTCTGTACAAGCCTCTTTCCTAGCTCCATCCTCCTGACAGCTGATTGTGCCGTCCACGTAAGCAATTCTTGACCTCAGGGAAGCGATTTGCAGGGGCAAGAATAGAACCGGAGTGTCTCCGTGGGCATACGCACCAGACTCTTCACAACACAGGGCACAGCTGGCAGTGGGAAGAGAAGCAGGGAAGCCTACAGATCAGAGGCAACACTCCCATGGCTGCGACATTCCAGCAGGAACTCTGTGGAGTTCAACAGTTCACCCTTCTAGGTCATTACAAACGTCTATTTGCCAGTATTGGAGATGAGAATGTATTTGACAGCTTGTTAGCTTGCGATCCCACATATGACACATGGGTCTCCGTGTGCACTCTTGTCCGGGGCCCCACCAGAGTTTAGCTGTGGGCCTGGAGAACCCACCGGAACTGAGAAGCCCGTGGGCCATCCTTAGTTGTAGCATGAAGAATAGTCATCCTTAAGCGGCATTCAGTGAGATGAAACGGAAGCCATACCGTAGACACCCAAGGTGGCAATGTGGGGACAGTGGTTACTGCTGTGTCCCACAGTGTACACATGACCTCCCTTCCCCATTCTCAAACCAGCTGATTTGAAACCAGCTTGAGATCCGTCTCCTTCTGCCCTCCTCCTACTTCCAAGTCAGAGGAGTGGTGAGGAACTCAGGCTGTGACCAGCCATTCTGACCGCATGCAGCTCTGCCTCTTACCAGTCACGTGACCGGGGCCAGGCTCTCCTCATTCGAATCCTTAGTTTCCCCAGTAAAATGACACCACCTTGCTATCAGGATCCTTGTGACGATTACAGCAGATAGGACCAGTGGAGTACTCTGCACAGCACCTGCCACATATGATTAGTGCTGGCAGTCATTTCAATTGTAAGTGTCTAGGGCATAGGGACTATCCCACTGTTATCTTCCCCCCCCCCCCGGCTATAAAATATAGGAGAACGGTATCTGTAGATTCCCAGCTCTCCGTGTTGTGCACACCCAACAGAGCCAATTATGTGAGCTTGTGCTGAACAGCCCTTATTAACTCAAAGTGGAAGTGCAAAGATTGACATATAGAAGTTCAATTCAGCTCAAATGAAGTCCCAAGCCAACTCACATCTCCTTGTTTGAGACAAGTTCAATTCTGAACTGCATGAAATTTCACGGGGTTTTCAATCAGGCCACAACGTCTGCAATTCCTTCTATGAATGTGATTATATCGGATTCCATGGGGTACTAGAATAGAATTGGGGCATTACATGATTTCGCTGCTGGTGGTAAGACTTCCTCCTGTGAATCTTAAAAAGGGAGTGGCAGAAGGAAATCCAGGTGAGACCAGAGTCGTCAACTAGGACATTAGTTATTTCCTACTACAATTGGGGAGCTGGGAGTTTTTCGAGCTGCCGTGCCCTATACCTACAAAATCCTCTCCTCTGTGGCTGAACATATTCTCTGAGGGCAATGCTGCTAATAACGGATGCTTTGTGCTCAGGACCAAGGATTAATACACCCACCTCTCCAGGACTTTTCTCTAACTCCTCTCCCCTAAGGATCTGAAGTTTCCACAGAAACTACAAGTAGTCTCTGACCAAACAACTAGTATAGGCGTAGCTAAAGGGGTTTTGAGTAATTATTCAAACAAAAGACCAGCTGAGACTCCTGAATACACTCAGTTCACAGCTTAACAGAAACCAAAGAACTCAAAGAACTATTCCAAGCCTCACTTTTCTCATCTGTATAATGGTGATAAGGAGGCCGACCTGCAGGGCTGTTGTGAAGATTAGGAAAAAAATCTTTAAATCTATGTCCAGCCCCAAGAACAGCGCCTGGCACACTGTATATGGTTAAACAAGAAGTAACAATACTCAATTGCAGGGACTTGCCCATTTATAAACTGAAACCAGGTATTCTAACCCGACTTAGGACACGAACTGCTCATCTACCTTTTAAAGGCCTACAGACCAGAAAAGCTATAAATCTAGGAAAATGCAGAAGAGAATATAAAGAAAGCAAAACTTCATAACTCCCGGATAAACCCAAAAGGTGAAGCGTTCAAAAAGTACATATGTGACTTAAAGAGGTTCATGGGTATCAACTGGTTCTCCAAAACCAGATTATTTAATATTTTGGATGCTTGGGGGTAGGGCACAGGAGGGTATAAAGCAAGGCATACAAGTACTTTAATATATAACGGAGCCATCTTTTTTTTTAAGTTTACCTATTTATTTTGAGAGAGAGAGAGAGAGAGAGAGAATGGGACAGAGGCACAGAGAGAGGGAGACAGAGAATCCCAAGCAGGCTCTCCAGAGCCTGATGTGGGGCTTGAACTCACAAACTGCAAGATCATGACCTGAGCCAAAGTCGGATGCTTAACTGAGCCACCCAGGCACCTCGAGCTCTTTTGTATCCTACAGGAGATGTGATTTATTTCAAAAAGTACTTATAAAAATAGGTAACATTTAAAAAACTAACAAATAACTGGGACACCTGGGTGGCTCAGTGGGTTAAGCATCTGACTCTTGATTTTGGCTTAGGTGATGATCTCATAGATGATGAGTCTGAGCCCCACGTTGGGCTCTGTGCTGAGCCTGCTTGGGATTCTCTCTCTTTCTCTCTCTCTCTCTCTCCCTCTCTCCGCCTCTCCTTCGCTCTCTCAAAAACAAAGTTAAAAAATTAAAATTAACATAAATAACATCCAATATTGTGACTATTAAAAACACTTGGGGAAGGGAGGCTTTAAAGAATTACTTTCTGGTATGAACTAAAATGTTCTAATGTCCTTAAACACTGATAGTCTTTTTCATTATTCTAGATTTTTTTTTCTAACTATAAAAGACCTACATGCTCAGTGTAGAAAATCTGGAAAGAAAAGGCAAAAACAAAAAACAACAATTCACTAATCTACCAACTTTCTAACTTAAAAATATATGTAGAGTATAGAGTATGTGGCTCACACCAGGGAACCGCTTACTGATTCTGTAATACGCTAAAAACTTAGTGTAAAACTTGGCTTTTGCACTTTTACTTTCAGAATTTGTTTTCAGAAATACAACTCAATTTTTTCTAACCCAGATAATGTTAATTCCTTCATATCAACAAGGTGATTACAGTATTATAACTACGTCTTCAAAATCAGAGTTCATAATTCAATTGGACTTCAAATCCACATTTACTATGGTTTCTGAGTCCTTTCACTTGGTTACTTATAACCTGGAACAAATCAAGCTTTACCGGCATCCAGCTAATAATCATGGCGAGACTATGAAGTGTATTCCCTTTCTCCTTTCACCTTTTTCCTAAGCTCAAGCCAGGTGAGTGGCATCCTTAAAGGGTCACAGTTACAAACGCTACAGTTAGTGTCCCAACCAGGTGTTCTCGCACTTACTCTCATTGGCTCATCTTGGAAGCGACCTACATTCAAAATTTGCATCAGGGGGCACCTGAATGGCTCAGTTGGTTAAGCTGCCGACTTTGGCTCAGGTCATGATCTCATGGTTTGTGGATTCGAGCCCCGCGTCCCCGCGTATGGCCCTGTGCTGACAGCTCAGAGCCTGGAACCTGCTTTGGATTCTGTATCTCCCCCTCTTTCTGCCCCTCCCCAGCTCATGCTCTGACTCTGTCTCTCAATAATAAGTAAACATTAAAAATAATTTCTTTTAATTTGCATCAGAAACATGCTGGGCTGTCGGTAGGTCTGTTTTTTTCTTTTATAGTTTATTGTCAAGTTGGTTTCCACGTAACACCTAGTGCTCATCCAGACAAGTGCCCTCCTCCATGCCTGTCACCTCCCTTCCCCTCTACCCCTCCCCCATCAGCCCTCAGTTTGTTCTCAGGATTCAAAAGTCTCTCCTGGTTTACCTCCCTCCCTCCCCCAACTATTTTCCCCCTTTCCCCTCCCCTATGGTCCTCTGTTAAGTTTCTCCGGTTACACTTATGAGTGAAAACATTCGGTACCTGTCCTCTGCCTGTCAGTAGGTCTTACTCGTTTTCCAAAAATCTCTAGGAGATACTAGCCCAGACTGCCTCGCAGTGGGTGCTGCTGCCTAAGGACAAGTGAGCACCAGGTGACGCCAGGGGCTAGGGCAGAGCAGCAGCGGGCACACCGCGACCCCTATCACCAGGGAAGGAACTCTATGACCGATGTCCGCGGCGATGACGATGATGATGCCTTCGTTACCGTCTTCAGTGGTAGGTCCTTCACACACGCTCCCTCCCATAATGCTCACAACAACGCCCTGAGCTCATTATTCTGATTTTACAGATAAGAACTAAGGTGCGGATAAATCCCGGTACCGCTCAAGGCAACCCAGCTGACTCATGCTGCTACGGGACCCCTAGCGGCCGCGTCCCAGGGACCCCAGACGACCCAAGTACCGCCCTCCTCGCCTCTCCCAGGAGAGGGCCCCTTTCCGGTCCCGTCTCCACGTCTCCCCTAGCCCCGAAGTGCCGAGCTTCCAGCGCCGCTCCCAGAACCCCCCAGACCGGAGGGCCCCGACGCGAGCTGCCCGCTGCCCACGCTGTCGCGGGGACCCTGGCGGCGTGGCGGCCGCGACAGCCTCACTTACGCCGATCGCGGAGCAGGACGCCCGCAGTTCGCAGGGCAGCAGCCATGTTTGCGCCGCCTGTGAACATTCCTGGGGCAGCTTCGGCCCAGGACTCGGGTTCCTCCCGCCGCGGCGCGATCGGATGTCGGCCTGGAAAGCTCCGAGCCACTGGCACTGACACCACAGGCCGTCCTAGCTCAAGTTGCTGCCCCCTGCGCCTGGACGGCGCGCGCGTTCATTCGCTGCTCGGCGGCCCGGGCTCGGGGACCCGGCCAGGGGAAGACACGCCCCTCGCGGGACCCCGCCCCGGCGCGGGGCCGTCCTGGGGTAAAGAGGGCGGGGGCTGTGGTAGTGGCCCCGCCCCACCAGCCAGCAGTTTCCCGCACTGCAGCCCTTCTTCCTGCTCTGATCACCCTGAATGAATTCCCTGGTGCAGATGCCAATCTGGCCAAGTCTGGAGCCGCAGCCACAACTCAGTAAAGTGCTTTCCAGACATTTCCAATACTATTACTTAGATATGAGAATGCTTTTGCCTCCCTTCTCCAGTTTACTTGCCTCGTTACAGTTTTGTTATATGTTTGGTACAGTTTTGTTATATGTTTGGTTTTCTGAATAGGAAAAGGAATTGTTTTATATGAGACACTCATGAATGACATATTTAATTTCTCTGTGGCATCTCTATACGGCACAGTTTGACAGAGTGGGGCTAGAAAGTAAACATTATGCTGCTAACATGAAAACGTCAGGAAAAATGAAGGCCAGTCCAGCAAATTGGTTCCTGGGACAGATGGCATGGTGAGGTTTGCCGGTACAGCTGCGCGTCGTCACCAAGTAGCTGTCTGGTCCCAATCCCTCACACGCAATAGGCACCGGCCTCATTTCTAGCCATTCCTGCATTCTCACACCTCCACCTGCAACCCCAACCAGTGTTCTGTGCACCTTGGAGTACAAGGCAAACATTGGAACAGAAAGGTCTCAGACATTATTCACTCATTGATCAAGAATTGATCACCTACTGTGTGCACTGGAAAAACAGCAGTGAACAGAGAAGATGAGTGGCTTACATGAGGGTTAAGGGAGAGACAAAATAACCAGCCACGTGTTATTCGGGGTGATGATGAGCGTTAGAAAGAAGGAAGCAACATAAGGGAGATGGAGAAGGGGAGGCTAGACTGAGTGGAAAACCACTTTTCTGTAGCTAAAATTTGTTCTGGTTAATTGATTATCAAAGTTGGTCCTCATTATGGTTAGAGGCCAAATGTAAAACATCAACTTAAATGCCTTTCATATTACCTACATGATCTTCAGATCCAAGCAGATGTCCCCTGAGAAATGGACAGGAAAACGTTCTCCACGTGCCAAACTGCTCTCCTATATATTCTGCTTTCTACCCTCGTGATGAAAATTATATTCATTTAATTTGCCCTTTGGAGGTGATCTTTATGGTGTACTTTTCTGCCTAAAGCTTAAACCCATTTCTTTTAAGTAAGCTGCACAGAAAGGCTCTACATTTTGAAATGCTGTGCTGGACAAAGTGTAGGCAGGTCCTGAGAACTAGGAAAGGCTAGGGGTTTTAGAAGTTTGAGCTGCACAGTTACTCTGGAAGGCTCTGGATAAGTCACCCCTGCATCCCAGGGCTGTGCCCCCTCTGCTAGGTGGAGATAACAAGGGGTTTCTAGCCCCTCCTAGAGAAATGCTGATGATTAGTGACAATGCACAAAGATGCCAAATCTCACATAATCAACAACTAGGACGGGTATCTGACCAGAAAGGAGAAAGGAACTAGCAACACATGCTTTGTGAAATATAGCCACGTAACTACATTAAAAAAATGAATTAGCAGTTTCATACATTTTATTCACATCTTATATTTTCATTTTTACTACCTTGAAAAAAACCATTCAAAATCCCTCATGTAGAAAACCCTCCGATGCACATATTAAGACTCATAGGTTGTAGGTGGAAACAGACCTTCATTATTTTTCCCAAACAGAGAGTATCTAAAAACTGTTATTTCTAATCTCTGGCTTATTTCTTACAAATATCCAGCATCGTAGCTTTCCAACAAGTAAATTTTTGTTTTTATAAATGAAAGCTGATAAAATGTATTTTATACTGGTCGTTTTCAAAACCGATTAGAAAACACAGCCCTTAACCCAGAAATTATGAATTCTAAATGTGAGTTTCCTAAGAACACCAGAAAAAATCTTAAACAGCTAAACAAATTTATAAAACTTAAGATATTCGTGTGTGTGCGCAAATGTACATATAAATGCATTTTTTTTCTGCCTTACGTATTTGTGGCAAAGGTATACCCCACTTCTCTTAGCAAGCAGAAGGCCAAAGGCACAGTCTCTGGGTCAATTTGATAAGCTGCACCCGAAACCACACAGGAGAAGTGTTGACTGAAACTGGGTGACTTAATTGGTGAAGAAAGCACTCTCCTGTCACAGACAACCCTCTGAGTTCAGCCTTTGGTCCTAAATGAAATGAACTTGTTGGTTTCAGCTCAATGGTTCAGGGAAGGGCAGGGGGATCACCTAATTCATTATTTGTCATGATTGGCACCTCTGAGCTACACACACTAAATTTAGATCACTCAAGTCTGTGTCCTTAATCAGAAAAACAACAGGGCGAGAAGGGGTGGTGTGCAGTACAAGAGAAACCGTGGCTGCGTGAGGCAGACGAACGGTGAGCTATAATCATCGCTCTGAGAAAGCTGATCGATTGTCCCCGCAATTGTTTTGCAGCCAAGAGGCCACCAGATCCAGGCCAAAGTGGTGTGCATTTTGACTTCCTCTCTTAACCACACAGAGCCTGAAGCCCACGAGTGATGAGAGGTCTATTAGTTCATCCATACATATTTACTGAGTGTCCACAATAATCAAAGCCTTATATCAGGCAACAGGAAGGATAAAAATGTAGAATGAAATGTATGCTCTAGGAGCTCATTCATTTACAAAACAAATAGCATGGGGAGCCTACCTGTGTCCGGGATGTAGTAGGGACTGGGTTTGCAGCAATAAATTGGACTGTTTCTACTTTCGCGGAACTCACGCTCTTTTTTTTCTTAAGTTTATTTATTTATTTTTGACAGAGGGAGGAGGGCCTGAGAGAGGGAGAGACAGAATCCCAAGCAGGCTCCTCACTGTCAGCACAGAACCCAACACCGGGCTCAAACCCACGAACCGTGAGATCATGACGTGAGCCGAAATTAAGAGTCAGACGCTTAACCCACTGAGACACCCAAGCACCCTGGAACTTACATTCTTGAAGGCAAGGAAGACAGTAAATGAAAGATATACAATATAATATCAGGTGTGACTAGGGACCATGAAGAAAAGTAAAAGAGGCGAAAGAGTAGAGAGAGGCAGGAACTGCTAGTTTCAGTGGTGCAGCTGGACATGACGTCTCTGCAAAAGTGGGTCTCTGAGCAGGGGACCCATGGAGATCGAGGGGGGCTCTCTGCAGAGGGGCTTTGCAGAGGGATCGGCAAGGCAGGAACACATTCGAAGCTTTAGTCAGTTTCCTAGGGCTGCTGGGACAAAACATACCACAAAACAGGCAGTTGAAAACAACAGAAACGCATAGCTTTGAAGGCTAAAAGTCCATAAGGCAGGTGCCACCGGGACCACACTCCCTCTGAAATCTGTAGAGAATCCTTCCCCCGTTCCTGCCCAGCTGCCGGGGTGGCCAGCCATCCTCGGCCATACTTGGTCCGTAGCTGCATCGCTCCATCTCTGCCTCCATCGTCATGGGATTTTCTCTGTGTGTCTGTCCTTTCGTAACCTCTCATAAGGGCACCAGTCATATTGGTGTTTTATTGAATCCTGGCCTACCCTAGGGGCCTAGCCTATTGACCTCATCTTCAATTAATTACATCTGCAAAGAGCCTACTTCCAAATAAGGTCACATTTGCAAGTAGCAGAGGTGAAGATTTCAACGTATCTTTTCAGGGAACCCAACCCAGGGCAAGGCTTTTGAGGACCCCAGTGTCTTGAGCAGAGGGTGTAGGCTGAGCAGCAGGAAACTTGGGCCAGCTGATGCAGGGCTTTGTAGGTAACGAAAGACAGTGGTCCTCTGAGTGATCTCCATTTAGCCCAGTGATCCAAGGGGATGTTTCAGAAGGTTCACTTTGCAGTGTGGGAAATAAACTGGAGTGCCTCGCCAGCATTAAGACACTTACCGCAAGACCGAATTCATTAATTTTCTTCTCTGGGTTGTGGCTTTTTTACGTTCATACGAGTCAGAGTGGTTTTTTCCCAGAGCTCTCTGCTCCCTGGGTAGTGGAAGAATCCCTGAGACTCTGCCTCCGCCAGGACCCAGGGATCTCGCCAGTCTTAGGCACGGTGGGTGTTCATTTCCTGGCTTGGTTTTCTGCTCCTGGCCGTTGTGTAAAAACCGGGGGAATTGACTCTTTCCAGGAAGCTTTCATTCCCTTTGCAGAGCCCTGGGCTGATGACAGGCTTCCTTGTCCTTCTCTGGGCCACGAGGCCAATTCTCTAGATCTCTTATCACAGGAGAACAAGCCCTGAGGCCCTGCTTCCTGTAAGCAGAGGTCCTGCCCAGTTTCCACCTTTCTGTCTGGGCGTGGGCATTCTTGGAGCTGGGTACACAATGCATTCACTTTGTGGAAATTCATAGAGTTGCCCGTTTATGAAATAGGCCCTTTTCTGTATGAATGTTACATATATATTTTTTTCTGTTTTTTTAAATTTATTTTTGAGAGACAGAGAGAGACAGCATGAGCAGGGGAGGGTCAGAGAGAGAGGGAGACACAGAATCTGAAGCAAGCTCCAGGCTCTGAGTAGCGGTCAGCACAGAGCCCAACACGGGGCTCGAACCCACGAACCATGAGATCAAGACCTGAGCTGAAGCCGGAAGCCGGATGCTTAACCACCCAGGCACCCCTGAATGTTATATTTTAATAATACTTTAAAAAGCACCTTCCTGAGGCACCTGGGTGGTTCAGTCAGTTAAGCGTCCGACTTCAGCTCATGATCTCATGGTTTGTGGGTTCAAGCCCCACGTCGGGCTCTGTGCTGACAGCTAGCTCAGAGCCTGGAGCCTCTCTTCAGATTCTATGTCTCCCTCACTCTCTGACCCTCCCCTGCTCATGCTGTCCCTCTGTGTCTCTCAAAAATAAATTAAAATATTAAAATTTTTTAAAAAGCACCTTCCCTGTGTCTTTATCTGGGCTCAGTCCTCCCCCTAACCCTCAATCCTAACCTAAAAGCCCTGGCTTTGAGACCCTCAGACTTCCCCGCCCTCCTATTCTAATGCCTAGAGATGCGCCTTTCACACTCAGCTGAGATTTGGGGGTGGAGGGAATTATTATGTTTATTTAGTAAATCCATCTGTTTACAGTGGGGGAACTAGAGGTAACCCGAGGTTTCCCCGAGAAAAGTCAGGGGTGATCTCAGGTTGAGAGGAGAAAGGGATGCTTTATCATCCAAGTGGTCTCAGACCTTACAAGAAGAATGGGGCTGAATGTCCTCAACGTGAGGGGACACGGAGGCAGATAAGCACGCAACACCCAAGCGCAAGGCATTCACTTCGCCCCGGCACAGGGTGCAGGAAGGACTAAGAGTTAGAGCTGTGGGGCTCGTGGGTGGGGATCGTCTGGCGGTCACTGAGAAGCGAGGCCTGCTCGGGGCTGTGCTCTGAGGAAACAGCTGAGCCAGCGAGCGTGTGCAGGCTAGAGCGTGAGACACGTGAGGCGGGGAGAACAGTTAGGAGACAGGAGACAGTGCTGGTGGTGTTTTGTTCATTTTCAAGCACAAA